>NW_024342471.1:17818104-17953116 GCF_902729225.1 Pteropus medius
AATCAACTAGTGGATTTCTTGGAAATAATTTCTAAATCAGTGAAGATTTAAAGTACGCTAACTGCTCTTTACTATGAAAATGCTACAGGCTACTTCTAAGAAAGGGCAGGAACACGAGGTCTGGAAATGGCCCCAGTTAATGGTGAGCACTTTGGAATGAATCGGTGCTGTGCTCCACATATTCTAAATTTTATATGTTCAAAGGGGATGAAGAAAAAATGAGTCATCTGCAGAGAAAACAAATATAAATTCCTAGGAGATTTTTTTAAAAAATGAGGCCACTCAGATACGGTGCAGCTTGAGTCAGTCCAGATCCTGCCATGTTGTTGCGGGGCGTATAGAGAAGCCAAAACAAAGGAGGGGGCATCTTTCACCTCTGTTAATACTCACACATCCATCATTATTCTTTCTCATCATAAAACAGAGAATTTAAAGGTTATTATACAGCTCTCCTGTGTATTGTGGTGTCCAGAGAAAGCAGAGAGCCATGAAACAGAAGAGAAATAAAGCTGGAAGACCCAACGATTGCAGAGAGTGTGATTATGTTGGACTATGTCCTTGCGTGAGTGTTCTTTGTTCTCAGAGACCATCACCAATTCCAGTTGAAACGAGCTCAATTTGGAATTAATTTCTATCTAAATCCAGTCACATCTTATAAGCCTGGAGGGTCCCCAGTATTTCTGAGATTGAAGCTTTGAACATTGTCTTTGCCTGGGTTCCCTGAGAGCGGAGCTGGAGATGATGGCGCTTCTCTGTCATTTATCTCCATGGCATCTAATGCCTTCCAACAATATTTCTTCCCCTAAATAGAATGAAAACTCCACGAGGAATGTTTTTCAGTTTGCTCAATGCTTTATCTTTGGCTCCTAGAAGAGTGCCTGGCATACAATAGGCACTCCATGAAAATTTGTTGAATGAAAAAAACATGAAGGGAGATGGAGAATATTGAGGTGGGGGTATACTTTAGACAGGGTTATCAGGAAAAGTATATCGGAGGAGGTTACGATTGGGTGTAGAAGGATGAGGGGGGCTAGTCAGTTAGAGGTGTGGAAGACAGGGTCTTTCAGATGGAAGAAATAGCCTGTGCAAAACTAGCCTGGAACAAAACTAGTCACATTCAAAAACTCAAAGATGACCAAAGTTGCTAGAATTCTAGGAATGGGGAGAGGGGTGGGGAAGGGGGAGTGACACGAAATGAGACTGGAAAGATGGCAGGAGCCTCACTGTGCCAGTCTTGGGTCTATCCAAGTTCTCCTAAAAGGTGCACTCATCTTCATCATTTAAGTATTCAAATCACATTTCCTGATTATATCACTTATCAAATTATAATATCAGGTTATATATCTGTTTTTCTTACTATCCTGTGAGATCCTTGGGGACAGGAGGCCATGCCCAATTTATCTGCACCTCTCCAACACTGAGCGTGCACCAGTCCCCGCCCCTCACCCAATGTGTTTGTTGAATGGAACCGTGAGTTCACCTAGACTTCCCCGCAAAGGAACACTCCAGCCATATGTGGATTGAGGGCTGTGGCAGAGAGCAAGGACAAGAGAGGTGTCTGACAGTGGTGGTAACGTGTTTGGGGAGCTGATGTGGAATCTGCTGCGTGTCAGCTTAGCCTCTGTTCCCCTTTCTTCAAGCACCAGCCCCTCTGCTTTCCTTTAAGGACTCATGTCTCACCTGTTCGCAGGTAACTCAGATGGCAGCTCTTCTCAAAGCCCTAGCTAGCCCTCTATCATCAATATAATTTCATGTCACATATTCTACAAGTCAAAAATCTCAACCTACAAAGAATTCTAAATTCTTTTTTCCTTGGGCCAAATACTGTGATCTTTATAGAACTTATACGTTTCCCTGGAAAAATCCTGTGACATCTTTCAAATGTGTGTCGCAAGGGCCCTTTCAAAAGCCTCTCCAAAGATGCTAATCTGTGACTAGGAGGTCCCCTCTCCCCTCCTCCATTCAGCCTTCTTCCTGACCTGAGAGTCACTGTTCCTCCTTTCAAGGAAAACCTTGGTGGGGTGCTGGGTAGACTCAGGTATAGAAGAAAGCTTGACGTTCTGCTGTATTAGAGAATAGGCTTTCCTCCTCCCTCCTGTGACACAGCTCTTACACAGAGCCACGTCTTGCATTAGAAGCCTGAGGCTTTGCACATTGTGAACTGTCAGCGTTCCATCCTCTTGGCCGCTGAGATTGGCTCAAAGACAAAGGACCCAGTCAGAGTCGAAGAGACTCGATTCTTCCATTGAAACTGCGGGGTACAAAAGTCATGTTTCTATTGGGTTGCAGAGGTGTGAACTTGGACCTTCCAGGAGCCAGGCTAGGAGGAGAGGCTGCCTGAGAAGGGGCCAAGCGGGGGATAAGGCTGTGCCAAGGATGGGGAGAGACGACTGCCTGCATCTGCGTACTGGGATTTGGCTAGACGTGGATCTGGACTTTAAAAAGATAGGCTAGTAAATCTACATTTCTTTGCACCATTTGATTTTATTTCTGTCACTTGTAATCTAGAGTCGTGATTAATATGCCAACCTAGGGAGGATCAGAGATGCACCAAGATGCTAGTCTACAGTTTGAGGACTTCGGCTAAAAGACCTCATAGAGAATATCCTCTTTGATAAAGTCAAAACGTTGCATTCTTATTGGGGCTGATTTAGAAGAGTCTCATCTTAACGTTGTCATTTCCTCAGGACCTGGTTTAAGTCATGGTGTCTTAGATGAACTTCTGGTGCCTGTGAATATGGAGACTTTAAGGCGGAAGAAAACCTGAAATTCATTGCTTCTTTATCATTTATCTTTCACTGAAAGACAAAGAAGAGAAATATAGCATGCATACTTGTTAATATTTGCCAGAAAAATATACATAATTGAAATGAAGATTTTAAATTTTTTGAAAACTTCAAATGAATGTTACTTGATCAGGATTTTCTTTTCTGTGTTCTCACTTTTCCTTCTCGTTATGAGCTGAAAACGTTAGTTCTGGCGTAACTTTTATTCCTTCTTAAACACTGGCTTTAATTCCTGGGTGGCCTCATTATCTACTAAAGACATTTGACTATGATATGTTCAAGGTTACCGGTGACGTTTTAAATATTTTTTAAAAAATCATTTTGGTTTTGGCAAGATTCAGAATGCATAAACACATTCTGTTATGCATTCTCTTACTTATTAAATTTACATATTTCTTGAAAAGAACAGTGATTTTTCTCTCTGTCTTAGACGTATGTTCATGCTCTTCCTTACTTGCTTCCTAGTTTGATGTCACGACACAAAAATTTGTTTAAAAGCAAAGAATAAGTCTTATCTGCTTCCCGAATGCCTCCCCAAATTACTTTCCATCAGTCGATATATCTGCTATTAGTGTATGAAATCTACTTTTATCCAGAAGCTTACCAACGAATCTTCACAGTACCTATCATAATGCGTACATCTTAGGGGGAAAAAGAAAGACCTTCGAACATTCCTGTCTTTCCAACCAGCGGTTTTCATAAGCTGAAGTCCCAAGAATAGTCTCATCTTGAGAGAAAGATAAGGCAGGGTCTCAGCAAAATCATTTTTTTCACTAAAGCTGGGACTTTGCTTAAAGGGAAAATAAGGCTCACTGCTTTGTGTGATTGTCTATGTATAACAAGTAAAAAGAGCTCTATGGCATCAGGACAAAATGCACTTTCTTTGCTTGTTTTAATTGTTTGTTGCCAGGGAAAATGTACAGTTATCCCACCGTGAGCGGGGAGGCCTGAGAGTCTCCTGGATGTCGGCGGCATGCATTTTGAGGACCCGCCGCCTGTGGCTGTAATTGAAGGAGGCACCTCCACGCGCAGCGTCCATTCTCTGGTGCTGACTGTGGGTTATGCAGGGCAGTGGCTGACTGGGGCTGGTGCGTGAGGAGCCAGCAGGGTCTCACCTGGGAGACAAGGCGAGGTTTCGCTTTGCCAGCTTGCTGCTCTGGCTCCCTCTGAAGTGGACTTGACTCATCAAGGAAAGCCAGTCCCAACCTCTTCGCGAACTCTGTAAGTCCAGGTCGGGGCCTCTAAAGGCCAAGGCCGAGAATGAGTCATCTATTTGCTCAGGACATGAAACAGCCGACTCCTTCAGGCTGTCTCTTTGGGGAAAAAGGAGCTGGCAGATGGGGAGGCGCGGGCTTCCCATCCCTGCTCCTGGGTGCGTTTGACCTGGGACAATCTCCACGTCTCTGTCCCTGAGCTTTCCTTTCTCTAGCTGGGAGCGGGGCTGGAGCGGCTCTTCCTTTGCAGAGGTCCTGGGAGGGCCACGTTGACCAGTGCCTTTCAAACTGGCACAGAGCAGGGCTGCTAAGTCTGAGGTGTCCGTCGGCTGTAATTAGTGTAGCCAGATGGGGGAGATTCTGGTTCCGATCGGAGAAAGTTACCAAAGTCTCAAAAGGGGACGTGGAGGCAAAGCTCAGTTCTTAGTGGAACGTTTCTTTGCCCAACACCCAACATCAAACAGCACTAACGTCTCCAAAATTTAAACAAGCAAACGCGGCTGGAGACGCGGAGGCAGCAGGAAGCTGGCGTCAGTTAGGGCTCCGCCAGCGGACCATCTGAGAGGCCTGAAAATCTTTCCTTCCTCATCTGCAGGTTGAAAGTCCTCTTTCTCCAGCTTGCCTTTCTTATCTGCCCCCTTCCTTTCCCCCCTTCTTTCTTCCTTTCTCCAAATGGCCTTAAAAACAAACAAACAAAATACAAAAAAAAGCCTCGATGTATAAAATGAAGGCTCCGAGCCTTCTGAGAAGTGGAGCAGCTGGACTAATGAAAAATGTGCCCTTGATTAAGTCCAGCATCTGAAATCTTGAAATTTTTCTGCGGTTAAATTGATTTCCCAGTTCCCAGCAGGGGCTCATGGAGGAGGCTGAGGCGGAGAACGCAGCCTCGCTCAAATGCAAACGGCCCCGTGCTGAGTGTCTTGTCGGAACCCAGCGTCCTACGACCTCTCCTGCGGTTTGGGGTCATGGAGCGGGCTGAGGAGCGCTTCGAAGGATGGCTGGCCCCTCGGTTTCCTCCATGAATCTCGGGCTGGGCTCTGGCCACGCAGCCGCCAGATGCTGGGCCTCCTGCTGCTTCCACATCTGGATAGGCTCAGTCCTCTGGCCGAGGCCTGGCGTGTGGTGACCGTCTGGGGTCCCTGGGAACTCAGGGTCCTCCCGTCCCAGATGGCCCTGAGGGAGGTGCCCCAGTTGCTCAGTAGGCAGAGCTGTTCAGGCTTTCAGGTCTGGCAAGTTTTCAACAAACCTACAAAAGACCCAGTGTTCCCTTTCTCAGTAACTGGTGCCACCAAATGCTCAGTCATTCAGGCCAGTGACCTACCACGTGTCACCCTCGGGTCCTCCCTCTTCTTCCAGCTGACCGACATCGAATGCACTAAATTCAGAATCCACCTCCAGTCTGCCTGCCCCTCCACACCCCTGCCCTCATCAGAGGTGGCACCTTCCTCCTTGCTTGGGTCCTGGTGACAGCTCCCGGTGGGGCCTCCTGCGGCCACTCCTCTCCCCATCGTGAAATCTACTCTCTACGTGCACCCGGGGGAGAGTCAGCTGTCAAATGGAAATGAGACCCCTGATTCAATATTTCCGTGGCTTCCCACAACACCTGGGAGAAAGTGGATCCCACCTCCTCATCACATCCCATAAGGCCTGCACGATTCCCGGAAATGCCCCCAACTTGTGTCTGACCGCCATCTCCCCCGCTCCCTGCATTCCAGCCACACTGGCTGCCCGCTCTTCCTCCGGTACCCCAAGTCTTCCAGCCTTGGGGCCTTTGCACATACTGCCCCCTCCTTCCTGGGATGCTCTTTCCCCAGCTCCCCTCAAGACCTGCTTCCTCACGCCTTCCATTCTCTTCTCAGGCATCACCTACCCCTCTGCACCTCCGCATCATGTCCCCACGTCTGACACAGAACTGTCACTATTCATATTACACGCTTCTATTGTCATTTTCACCCACAGGAATGGCGACCACATGAAAGAAAAACAGCCTGTCTATCTGTTTGCTGTTGGATTTCTGCTCTAAGGAATGGAAGGAGCAATAAGAATAATAGAATGGAATCTTAAGAATTCTAAAATAAATATTTAAATCATAGAATGTTCCGGTCTGATGGAGCCCCTAGTTAAACCCATTCATTCTGCACATGGCAAACTGAGACTGAAGAGGAAAGTGATTTTTCTCCACATCTAAGGTCGAGGGGTCCTGCTCTGTTAGGAGAGGGACCCACTTAGTGTGTGTCTCAGGTAATGAGTGGCTGTGGGAGCTTCTTCTGTCCTTGACGCGTTGCCTAGGCAAGCAGTGACAGAAAGGCACCAACATGTCATAGGATCAGTGACGACAGGCCTCGTGGTTCAGAGGAGATAGAGTTGGTGGTTGGGAGGACAGTGACATGGAAAAGCTTCCCCGAGCCTCAGGACGTCGGATGGGCTTGAAGAGCAGGAGGACCCCAGATCTGAAGGTCGGCTCACGGAAGGCCTTAGGCAAGAAAGGGTGAGGCAAATCTCTCTAGAATTTAACTCACAGGCAGAAACATTTACTGACAGAGGCCTTTGAAAATGTAAACCAGATCATGTGCTCCCTGCCCAGAACCTTCTGCTGGCTTCTGTGTTAGTTGCCTACAGCTGCTTTAACAAATGACCATACACTGGGCGGCTTAAAACAACGGTAGTTTGTTTCTCGCAGTTCAGGAATCCAGGGTCCGAGGTCGAGGTGTGGCGGGGTTGGTTCCTCCAGGAGGCTCTGAGGAAACCTCCTCCAGGCCTCCCTTCTGGCTTCTGGTGGCTCCTGGAAATCCTCGACCTTCCTTGGCTCGTAGATGCTTCACTTCCGCTCCAGCTCTGCCATCGCGTAATGTTCCAGACCCCGTGTGTCTTCACACAGGCTTTGCGCAAGTCCATGAATTTGGGGTCCATACCTTATTCTCATCTTAACTAATTAGACCTGCAAAGACCCTTCCGCTTTCCAAATAAAGTTACGTTCCGAGGTTCCAGGCGACGTGAAATGCTGGGGGGATGCTATTCCACACAATAAAGTTTCAGATTGCTCCCAGGTGAAAATCCAGGCCTCCTCCCCTCCCCCACACACATAACTGAGAGGCGGTGCAGCCTGGTGGTTAGGAATGAGACAGCGCGGCTGGGCTGCCCAGGGGAGCTCCCTGCTCGGTTACCACCCCATGTGCCTGTGGCGAGTGGGTCATGGCTCTCAGTTCTTTTTTTTTTTTTTTTTTGCTCCCAGTTCTTGATCCCCTTCTATGCCACATGATGTCACAGGGCCTCCCAATAATGTGGGATGGCCATGAGACCTGCTTGGCCAGTGGGGCACTTGTGAGGTCAATGTAGGTAGAAGCCCTAAATGCACTCATGGGGTTAGGCTTGATTCTTGGCTTCTGGAAGGTCCCGCCCCAGTGAGCTGCCTCTTAAGGTTGGTGTGAGCTTCACAGGGCTGATTTGAACCTGATCTCTACGCTGGGGCCAATCCAGTAGCCCAGTGACCCTCAGCAGAGCCATCCGATAGACCCCAGCTGGGATCAGGTGAACCCAGATGGCCGAAAACTCTGTAAGGTGAGAAGGATTGATTATTGTAAGTCCCCGAGTTTTGAGCATTATTATGTTATAGAGCATTATTGCAATGGTGGCTGAGTAATAAAGAATTGTGACACTGGGTACTTGATTGAAATTAACCAGTTTCCTCATCTGTAAAATGAGGCTAATAACACCACCTACCTTCTCATTTGTTGTGAGGATTAAATGAGATAATATATGTAAAGTGTCACATGGTAAATATCAATGAGCATCGCTGCCATTATTACCATAAGGCTCAACACAACCCCATCATCTTAAACTGACCCCTTGGTCACTGTGGCTGAAGACTTGTTTTTCAGAAAACGCCGAACCTTTGCATTCTTCACATAGTCTTCACATGGGTATATTTTTCTTGTTCTTTTGAGCTTAGCTCAGATGGTCCCTGCACAGATGTCCTTCTCCTAGGACTCTGTCTGCAGCTGATGCTGCTCGCCGGGCTGTTTGTTTGCTTAGTGTCTGTCCACATGCTAGAGGTCAGGTCAGCCTGGCCTAAAATATAGTAGGTGCTCAATTAATACTAGTGAACTTATCTTAAAAAGCGTGTCAAACCTTGCCCTTCACCTGTGCATTTGAGGCATATCATGTTGTGCACCTTTCTTGCATGAAGCTTTCTTCTAGGCAGTGGAAAAGAAGAATGAGCAAGGTCTCTGTTCCAAGGATCTCACATATCAGCGGTGTTGAGAGACAATGAGCATGGAAACTAACGAGGACGTATCAGGCCAGTGGTGATGTTCGTCAAAAAGAAGGTAAAGCAGGATAACGAGGGAGTGACAGGAGCGGCCTGTGAGGAGCAGCCAGGGTCATAGTGGCCTCAGGGAGGTGGGAGATGGGAACGGCGGGGAGCTGAGGTAAGAGGTACGGGACTGGATTTATGTATGATCTTGTAGGCCACTGAGAGGACACTGGCTTTCACTGTGCATTTCCAGATCACTGAGTGGGTCTGGGCAGAGGGATGACGTGCTCTGGGTTTATTTAGATGGACTCTCAGACCGTGTGGAGACAAACTATGGGGCTGAGGGCAGAAGCAGCTGGACCTGAGAGAAGGCCGCGATGGAGTGGGGGCAGGGAGGTACGGTGCAGGGTCACCAATGCAGCTTTGGGATTTATCCGTGAAGGTCAGGCTGAGCAAATGAAGGCTGACTCCAAGGGTTAGGCCTGAGCAGCTGGAAGAAGGAGGTGCTATGGAGTCGGGCGTGGGAGGCCACAGCAGGACGGGCGGGGAAGGGAGAGGCTGAGACGCAGAGCAACAAGGGAGGTGCTGAGACACGGAGTGTGGAGAGCAACGTGGAAAGGACTGGGGGGCCTGAGCCCACTTGCCCACACCCCCACTTCCCTCGGCTCAAGATCTTCCTTCATATGAGCTGCAAGGGCGACCACCTATGTTGCCCCAAGCAGGTGAAGCCGGCCCGACTCTGCACTTGCGTCTCCCTCTGAGGAACAAAGGTCAATGTCACAGCAATCTGCTCTGATGCTGGCTTCGAGCCAAGACCCTTAATATTCAATGAGAAATCTGCATTGATGAAACTTTCATTAAAGAAACATTATCCCTTTCACTCCCCTTGTTATTCTGTGGCTCTGAGTATCAGGCTCGTTTGGGTTTGATTACCCCGATGATCTGAAGATTGGAGCATTATTAAAAATTTAGATGAGCAATGATATGTCTGGGCCTCCCTCTCCTCTCTCAGCCGGAGCACGAGGGTTTCTGCTAATGATCACAATGAATTCAGGGCAGACCTGGCAATTAGAGAAGTGTCCACAGTTTGAGGGAGCGTCCACCCCTCGGCTTTCGACGGAAATGAGCTGCTTGGCTTGCAGGGCACATGATTTGATTGATAAAAGGCATCAGAAGGAAATTCTAGTCCTAGATCCAGTTGTAGGGCTAATGAGCTGCATGCATGCCGGAGCAGGTCCCCTCTCCTTGCTGTGCCCCAAATGTGCCCCCATCTGTAGAGTAAGGAGGTTGGACAAGGGCAGATGCTTAAAAAGGGTGCCTGTGGGCTGAAGTCAACTTAGGGAGGGAATCTGCCCTGCAAACTGCTTTATTTGTTTAATGAATATTTTCCTGGACTCATGATCTCGGTTTTGGAGTGTCATGGATATTAACATGTCTAATCCACCCAGCCACTCCACGAGGTAGATACTCGTATCATTTCCACTTTACGGATGAGGAAACTCTGACCAAGTCGGGTGGAATGACTTACGCTGGGTCGCCTGCCAGGCAGGATTTGAACTCAGATGGTCTGGCTCTAGAGCTCATGCTCTAAATGCTATACCTCTGTCCCAAACTGCCGTTGTTATTATTATTATTTTTGGAAGCACAGTGTTTAAAAAGTAATTAATGTTGGAATTTTAAAAGTATGTGTTTTTATGCAAAACATAGCTTGTATGTTGAAATATTTGAGCTCTGTAAATACTCAGTCCACTTTTCCACCTTGTCACAAGCAGCGAGTCCCAGTGTCCCTTAGGATGGAATGTTCTTCTCCTGGGCCACCTCAGGCACACCAAGCTCAGAATCTCCCTATCGCCACAGGTGCCATGTGTCTTTGATGATTGAATTTGCCCTTTTTATGATTCTCGGACTGCTTTACTCCCTGACTGCCTGGTACTAGTAGGCATTTGGGTTTGTAACCTCTAAACTAGATATTCTCTTAGTCTTTGTCCATTGCTGGAATTTTTGGTTTAATGAGGAACTAGCAACCAAAGCAATATACTATTTATCTAGTTAAGAGATAAGGAAAATCTCTCCAACCCCAGCTTTCTAGGTATTTCTGTCTAGTTTAATATGATATTATATTGTCAATATGTTAATAAATAAGGTGAACGACTGAACAAATATGAACAAAATAAGGAGCATTTTATCAGAGGAATGAAATTTATAAAAAGAATTAGATGAATTATCTAAAACAGAAAAATAAAATCAGTAAAATTAAAAAAACACAGGAGATCGATATATCAATAATTTAGACAAAGAAGAAAGTAGGTTTGCTGAAAATCTCCACACTAAGGCATGGAATAAAAACATCGAGAATATGAAAAAGAGCATTAGAAAATATGGAATATTGTGGAAAGTTCTAAAATATGTGTAACCGAAATTTTAAAAATGGAGGAAAGGGAATATATTGCAGAATCACTATATAAAGAGATATTAGTTGGGGATTTTTCCAAAGCTGATGAAATACATCAAGTTGCAGATTTTATAATGTATAATGACACGTGTCCATGACTGCAGGATCATGCAGAGTAATTTCACTGCCCTGAGAATTCTCTGAGCTCTCTCCATCCCTCCCTCCATCCCTCCCTCCATGACCGCTGAAACCCTGGCGACCGCTGATCTTCTGATCTACACTCTTTGTAGTTTTATCTTTTCTAGAATGTCCTGTAGTTGGAATCTTAGAGTATGTAGCCTTTTCAGATTGGCTTCTTTTACTTAGCAATATGTTTTTAAGGCTCTTCTATGTCTTTTAGTGGCTTGGTAACATTCCATTGTCTGGAGGTACTACAGTTTTTTATCCATTAGCCTACTGAAGGACATCTTGGTTGCTTCCAGGTTTTGGCAGTTATGAATAAACTTGCTATAGACATTTGTGTGCAGGATTTTGTATGGGCTTCGGTTTTCCACTTTTTTGGATAAAGGCAATGAACACGATCATGGGGTTATATGGCAGGAGTTATGTTTAGTTTTGTAAGACCGCCAAACTGTTTTCCGAAGTCTTTTTGCCTTTTTTGGAACTTTAAAATGGATTTCTAATTACACTTTCTGGGGCCCCAGAGACTCAGAACAATTAATTTTAAAAGATCCAGCACTGGGAACATTATCACGGACTCACAAAACTCCAGGAAGAAGAGAAAACCCTAGAAGCCTCCAGGGAGAGGAAGCGGATCTCAAATTCAGGACCAGAATTCAGAACGCAACCCCAGAGCTGTAATGGAGCCGTGCCTTCGATCTCCGTGGGAAATCTACGTCAAGTGTGAGCCGCAGCCACCCTGTAGATCAAGGAAAAGGATAGAATTAAGAAATTCAGACCTGCAAGATCGGAGAGGCTCATCTCCTCTGTGCCTTTCTCAGGAAGCTATGGGAGTAGGACGTGCTCTTCCAGCGAGTGGTGGATCAGGAAAGTAGATGCTGTGGGCAGAGTCTCCGGATGAATCTGGGCACCAGGGCACTCACTGTCAGCATCACTGCTCTGAAGCAGATCTTGAGAGCAGCCCCTCCCTAGAGGGTGTCGTCAAGGAAACCATAAAGCCATCCCTTTACGTGATGCTGTGATCATACTAAGAGGTGGGTTACAGGCAGGGTCGAGAATTTCAGGATGAGTTAGTGATAGCTACGTAGAAACAAGGAAGTGGGAGAAGATCAAGATAATTACTTATTTTAGAGAAAGAAAACAAAACAAAAATTTGTAGAAGAGAGGCAAATTTCACATCACACAGCTAGCTTATCTGCAGATGCTTTTTACCCAGGTATGGATGTGGATTTCGCCTGTTTCTTACGTAGTGTGAAGGCTTGGTCCGATTCTGCCAGGATGATGGGGGAGGGCGAAGGTGTGAGCAGGGCTGGTCTAAGAACTAAATCTTTATATTTTTGTTTCATAGCAAGAAGGCAGTAGGTAATGACCTAGAAAAATAAACAAGTAGCAACATAAACGTATTACTTAGAAATATAGAGGTAGATACTCATAGAAATGCTAAAATTGCTAAAAATAGTTATTTCTGGAGAACAGAAATCAGTGGTAAGGGGTGGGGCAGGGACCTGTAGTGTTTTTATGACTCTGATAAAAATTATAATTAAATAAAAAAGAATAGGTATTTTTGGTGTAGATTTTCCATGTAAGTAAAAGTACGTCATTTTCCTAATTGCTATTCTCACTCGATGATGTGTTTTTGAGATTCGTGTTGATACACATGGTTTTGAACTTTTGTTCACTGTATAGCATTCCTTTGCAATATCACTGCCACAATTGTTTATTCATTTTCTTGATAATAGACATTTGGGTTCTTCCCAAATTCTGCCTCTTACAGACAAGCCTTCAGCGAGCTTCTTTGTGTGTAAACACCTGTGTGTTTTCTCCAAGTTAGATTCCTAAAACTGTCTATTCTAGATCAGAGGGATGATGGTCTTAGTTTTAATGAATAACGCTGAGTTGCCGAGCACTTGTCCAAAACAGCCATAACAACAACAAAACAAGGTTTTCTTTTCTTTTTTAAAAATCTATCTGCTTCAAGCTAGATTTTTTTTTTCTGAGAATTTTATGGTTGATCACATCCACCATATGTCTACTCATCCTCTCTATACCCTCTATTTATTTCTTCTGCAAACACTGTCTGATGGCTCTATTTTCCAGGCCTTGGTTGTCACATCATGGTGACAGAGGGCACAGGCCCTGCCCTTGAGAACCTATAGCAGGGAAAGAGACATGTGAAGAGATGATTATGGTACAGGACAAGGAAGGTCATGGCGAGAGAATGAACAGCCGTGGGATCACAGGTGTGCTGACCGTCTGGCCTTCCTCTCAGGGCGTCTCCGTCTCACAGCTCCCTCCTTAGAGCATCTTGTCCAGAAGCCTCTGAGCCACAGTCTTCTCTCTCTCTGCACCTCCCCAACCCCAATCTGGCAGCAAATCTTTCAGAACAGACCCAGAATCGGTCTGCTTCTAGACACTTCCACCTCTGTGTGGCCCTGAGGATCATGCCTCTTGTGGGTTCTTGCAGGTACCCCCTCATGGGTCTCCTGTTCCTGCCTGGTTGCCTACAGATTTGTCTCCTCCCCACAGGGCCCCCAGAGGGGACTGCCAACGGGTGAGTCATATCCTGTCACTCCTCCACTCAAGCCAGCCCATGGCTTTTCCTCTCCCTTAGAGGAAAAGCCAATGACATTACAAGAAGTTATGGACTGACTGTTTGTGTCCCCCCAAATTCATATGTTGAACTCCTACCCTTGAACATGATGGGGAGGTGGGGCCTTTGGGAAGTGATTGGGACTAGAAGAGGTCATGAGATTGGAGCCCTCCTGATAGGATTCGTACCCTTACAGCATTTCCAGAGAGCTTGCTTCTCCTCTCTGCTCTCCATCATGTGAGGTTACAAGAAGACGAAGTCTGCAACCTGGAAGAGGGTTCTCACCAGAACTTGACCAAGCTGATACATTGACCTTGAACTGCCAGCCTCCAGAACTGTGAAAAATAAATGTCTGTTGTTTATAAGCCCCCCAGTCCACTGTGCTTTGTTATAGTAGCCCAAGCTGACTAAGACACAAGGGTCCACAAGGCCCTGTAGCATCTTTCTCTTCCTCCCACATTTTCTATCTGTCCTGGAGTATGCTGCCAGGTCAGTGCCAGGGAGAGACAGAGAGACACTGTTTGCCCTTGAACACAGAATAACTGAGGCTCAGAGCAGAACATTCTTCTCAGTGACCAAGTGCATGAAGAAGTGTTTACTATTGTAGTCATGGCAAACCTCATTAGCCTAAGACAGTGAGTATGTTGGGACTATTGATGGCTTGCTTAGTGTTTCGTACTGAATTATTATACCATTTTGAGTGGCAGGAAGCAGGTTACCCCAACTTATCACCCAAGTGTGCAGGGAACACAAAACGATGGAGCCTCTCTGCCCTTGGTCACCGGACAAGTGAAAGGTGGGTGGACCTGATTCTTTTAAAGACAGGAGTCAGTCCAGGCTGGATGGAGCTGACATGAGGCCGAGAGGGTCTCAGCAACAATGCCATGTCCAGCTTGGAGTTGGGAGACCTGCTCTAAGGTGCCGGGATGTGCTAACAGGGAGCAGAGGCAGGGTCCCATCTGTGTAGGACCAGGCCAGGACAGAGGACAAGGGGGCCTCCTGACAGGCTGGCTGTAACCATATTCAGTCATGGAGATGGAGGACAGAAAGACAGACAGCCAAGCAGAACTTTTCAGCTTCAGTGTTGCATGTCCAAATACCCAAAATGCTTTTTGCCTCTCAGTTTTTTTTCTTTATTAGGAAATGTTTTGTATTAAGTAGAGCTCACTTAGAAAAACACAGACAATTTAGGTTTTATTTTTTGGAGGGGTGTCAATTCTAATTTTACAAGTAATACAAAAATATATTATCGTTAAAATTGTAATGGTTTGGAAGTGTTTAGGATAAAAATAGTCTCTACTCCCACAATTCCACTCCCTTTCTCATAATAAACACTATTATTGTTTCAATATTAATTCTTCTAGACTATTTTCTATGCACATACCTCTATAAATAAGAGCATGAAAATGCACATATGTGTAAGATATGCATACATATAAATATTATTCTTTTTTTCACACAATAGGTGTTTTGGATATAATTCTCCATAAGTACACATTAGCCTACCTTATTCATTTAAATAGTGCTGTAGTTTGGCATATATGTAGTATGTAGCATAAGTATAAGTGGGCCATATTAAATTTAACCATTATGTTGTAGGTATATCCATATTTTCCATTTATTTGTGTGTTCATTCATTCATTCATTCATTCATCTTAGCTGTTATAAATACTACTGTAGAGAATATCTTTGGGCATATATCTTTAACTTTTTCATAGTATCCTTTGCTATGCAGAAGTTTTAAAGTTTAATGAAATCAATTGCAAGAGAAACTCAACCCTGATTTAAGCAACAGTAAAATATATTGATTCATGTACCTGAAAAACTCAGAGGTTAGGCCCTAGATACTGATGGATTCAGGAGCTCAAACGATGTCATCAGGATTCTGTTTATTTCAGTTCTGTTCATGACAGCATCATTCTTGGGCTCTCTGGGGTGGTAAAATGGCCTCTGTTAGCTCCCAAACCACCCATATTTTTAGTCCACTTAAAATAATTTGACTAGAAAAATACAAACCTCAATCTAGGAAGCAGCTTAAATACTACTTCTGCCCCCTCCACACCCACCCCACTTCACACGCATAATAAGACTAAAGGGCTGACAGTGATTCAGTAACTCAAAACGTAAGGTTCTCAGTAAATTTCTTCGTAATTCTGTTAGTCTTTCTGGCTTAGTCCCCAAAGGCTTCTGCATCTTCTAAGCGTGCGGTGTTCACAAGCAGCGCCCAGTTAATAACGTAGGAACGAAAATCTCTTGTCAAGCGCGTCTCTCCCTTATCGGATCCGTGCCTCTTGCCCACCCACCCCCATCCCCAGCCACACCTCCCCCAGGTGCTCCCTCAGATCCCGCTGGTTAGGGCTGGGTCGCAGGACCACGCCTCACCGCAAAGGAGGCTGGGAGAGCAGGTAATGGACTCGCAGCTTCTAGACTTGGGGCTGGGCTCTGCTGGCAGGAACGAGAGGTGGGGATCTGGTGCGCAGACACTCAGTGGCACCTTCCCCAGGGAGCATCTCTCCCAGTCACTCCTGCTCCAGACACAGGATCCATTTTGCTTGTCACGTGCTCATCCCGAAGTACTTCGGGGAAGTTTTGTCTGGGGGATTTGCCATCTGATTGGCCAGGCTAGGTCACATGCTCCACCCCTAGACTCAGACATGGAGCTAGCACATCCTGAACCCCATAAATGAAGAGTGGGAGAGTGACTGTTTATTTACGGGAGTATGGTACCAGAAGATGGGGCGTGCTTGCTGGAAACTCAAAATGGGAGGTTTACACATGAACATGCAATAATCCCTGCTCAGAATAATGTCATTTTCTGAGAGTGAATTTCTGGGGAATGCTGGGCTTTTGCTTTCTCTCCATTCGCTCATTCTCTTGGAGTGAATGGTGAAAAATACTCATTAATGAGCTCTTTCCCTTCCCTCTTGTACCAATTGCCCCTTTGGAAATGATTGTCTTTTAGGTGAGAATTCAGGGAGCCCTAGCATAGGCCAGTGTCACTGTCGGCCCTGTTGAGTGCCCATTAAAACCAGAGATATCTTTAAATATCTCACTTCCAGCCTGTGCCTCCGTAGGGCCTGTACAGAGGTAGGTGTCATTGTGAAGGTTAATGACATCTCCCCGCCTCCTATTGGACTTTCTATTTCTGCTGTCCTAAATGGAAGACGTCCAATCTCGCCTTACTCTCCCTATGTACCTATTAGAGGCTTATGAAGAATCAGAGCTGCTCAAAGGCTTGAAATTGGTATGTTTCAGCGTGGGCTCAGCTACAGAAGCAATTTGAATGTTTGCAGCTTTAAAATGACTTGGCAGCCTGTCTATAAAATTTCCTGTACTCTGAAAGGGGTGAAAACACGCCTGCATACATTAGTGATCCATTGATTGTTTCTGGAGCTAGGTAACCTTTGTGACCAAAATGAGAGAATAGCCAAGAGCCGATCCATCAAACAGCCTTTAGGAATCCTGCCTAGTGCTCGGCCTGCTCCCCTCAGGGTTCCTGGGGAGAAAAATGAAAAGGAAAGCGGTTTAGCCATAAATGCAGAGAATGTGCAGACGAGCTGGACACAGGTTGGTGAGATCGAGGACCATTTATTGTTCTGGTGGTTTGTGACTCTCTCTAACTCCTGTTGGGTTAAATACAGGGGAACAAAATGCAAAGTGACGTCGGGGCTCTGAGACCAGGAGACACCCCGCAAGGTGACTGTCCTGCCAGTTCTGGCAGCTGCAGATCTGAATGGAACAGAGGGGCACCTTTAAGGTCGGGACCAATACGAGGGAGCGGGGGACTCTGAGTTCATCTCTTCTCAGTACGAGGGTCTCGTCTCTGCGCGTTCCTTCAGCCAGGTCCGAGAACTCTCATCCCCAGGCCAAACACTAACTGCGCCGGTGTCCAGTTCAAAAAAAATCCCCACGAGAATGGATGGCAGTGACACAGAGCCTATGTTAGACCGGGAGTGATGATTAATAAGTGCTATTGTGTCTTTAACCTCAGGCGCTTCAGAAGTTTTGAACGAAATTTTCTTCAAGTTCAGAAAGCAGAATTCTCATTTTTCAGAAAGTTTATTTTCACTCTTAAGAAAGAAAACAATTTTATAAAGTACATCCTTGATTTAAAAATCTAAATTTGAGAAACACCCACATAGATCAATGAGACATGAAGATGGTCACCGAAGCATTGCTCGTTTTATAAAAATCATCGGGAGACGTATCAGCTTCCTCTTACCGCTGGAACAGAGCACCTCAAGTGTCCTGAAACACAAGTCTGTTCTCTTACGGCTGTGGAGGTCAGAAGTCTAAAGTGAGTGGACAGGACCACTCCAGGGGACGATCCACTTCCTTGCCTTTTCTGGCTTCCAGAAGCCACCTGCACTCCCTGGCTCGTGGCCCATCCCCCATCTTCACACCCAGCCGTGCGGCATCAGCCCGTCCCTGTCTCTACTTCCATGGTCACAGCACCTTTTCAGACTCTGACCCTCCTTCCTCCCTCTGACGAGGACCCTTAAGAGGACCCACCCGAATAATTCGGGTTGACCTTATCTCGGAACCCTTAACTCAGTCACATCTGCAAAGTCCCCTTGCCCCTGTAAGATAGTCACAACCCTGGGGATTAGGATATGGTCAGCTTTGGGGGCCATTATTCAGGTGACCGCAGGAGAACCTGCATCCGTTAGGACAGACAAGATGCTGCTGCAACGACAAACGCCCCCCAAACCCAGGGGCAGCTGGGGAGGGGTCAGCTAGGAGCCTGGCCAAGGGCCGCACAGCTGGCGAGTGGGCAGCTGGGCTTCCGCTGGAGTCCTCGACCCGACTCCACAGCCGTGACTTTCTGCAAACACGAGGCCTTCCCACTCCCCGCATGTTGCTTCATCACGCTAAAAAATGAGTAAATGACGGAGCCGGGCTGAGCTAGTCGGACGCCCTCTGCTCTATTTATTTTCCAGCATCTGCTTCATAAGCCGTTGGACGTCCACGTTAATTTTCCTCATCGCTGTTACCCTCGCCTTCCAATTATGCAAAATGTTCCAGCACAGCAGCTCCTTATTACACAGCCGCATCCTTGGCTGACATTTGGTGCTGTGTATTTTGGCCTTGACCGACAAAGGCAGTGAGTTCTCACATTGGCCTCGTTTTCTACAAAGTGCAAATGACCCCTTGACCAGACGGGCGTCTAGGGGACTCAGGAGCTCCAGTGTCTGCTGAGCAGGCAAAGAAATGCTTATTAAAAATGGAATAAGTCAGGGCTAATGAAAGCGTGTTTACTTGGTTTCTACAAAATGCATAAAGATTGGGAGGTACTAAAAAAAAAACAGATTTCATGGAACTCTGTGGTTTTGGCTTTTTCTTTTTATGGATACTTTGAAGTTCATGCGGCCCATTTCACTTGGCATTGGGGCTTCCATGACTGTTCTGTTTTGCCTGGTTTTCCAATTAATCCCTGAATCATGCATTCATTCATTTATTCATTACCTAGTTATTGAGCATCTGTAATGTTCTGGGCTCAAAGTATAGAGCAGAAGATCGATAAAGGTCCTGACACTGTGGGGCTCACCTTCTGGTCAGCGCCAGTCAATAAAAAGATAAAATGTGTCTAGAATGAATCAGGAGGTGGTTGGCGCTAAGAAGGTGACGCAGGGAGCAGGGGGCTGGGGTTCCTCAGAGGATGTTGATGTGGAGTGGAGACCAGAAGGGGAGAGGGAGGGAGACAGTCCATGATCTGGGGAGCGAGTGTATTCCAGGCAGAGGGGACAGGAAGTGCAAAGGCCCTGAGGCAGGGACTTGTCTAGCATTTCTGAGCAGCAGAGTGACCAGTGTGATCATAGCAGAGTGAGGGAGGGAGACAGGTGTACAGAAAAGATCAGAGAAGTGGGGAGAACGGACCACACGGGGCCTCACAGGCCATTGCGAGGATCTGAACTTTATCTGAGTGAGGTGGGAGGACTTTGGAGAATTTTGAAGAGAGGAGAGTATGTTAGTTTTCTATTGCTGTGTAACAAATGACCACAAACTGAGTGACTTAACACAAATGCATTATCTCACAGTTTCTGTGGGCTGGGAGTCAAGCACGGTTCTGCTGGGTCCTCTAATCACAGTCACACAAGGCTAAAATCAAGATGTGGGCTGGTTGTGTCCTCAGCTAGAGGCTGCACTAGGAAAAGGTTTACTTCTAAACTCCCTCTGATGGTTGACAGAATTAAGGTTCTTGTGGCTGAATGACTGAGGTCCCTGCTGTCTTATGAGCTGTTGGCCAACCATTACCCTCCATAGTGCCTTAAAAAGCTCGCCTGATTAGGTCATGCCCACCCAGATAACCTCCCTTTTGATGAACTCAGAGTCACCTGATTAGCCATCTAGTCGGGGAGTGATATTCCACTATATTTCCAGTTTCTGTTTGTACTTGAGGGGAGGGATTATCCACCAGGGAGCAGGAATCTCAAGGTCATTTTAGAATTCTGCCTGTGACAGAGCAAAAGATTTGACTTGTAGTTAGAAAGATTACTCTGACCATTCTGTTAGGAATAGACTTGGGGAAGAGACAAGGCAGAAGGCAAGTGCAGACAGACCCTGGGAGGTCAGTGAGGAGACAGTTTTAATAGTGGCTTTGACCAAGGTAGCAGCCATGGGGTGACAGAAGAGGTTGAAGCCTGGTTGACATGGTGGTAAATAAATTGGATGCTTTTCTAAAATGGATTGAATGAGAAAGATAAAACCTTGACACAGGTCTCCAGTCTGGCTCCAAGCTGGTTTGTCTGAGCAGCTTGGATTTTGAGCTGTGACAGCTTATTAGGTTTATCAAGAAGTGGACTGATTTCCAAAGAATTCTTCTGTGTTTATGGAATTAAAGGAAGACTCATTCTCCTGCCTTGTGTGTGTGTGTGTTTTTTAATAAAAATAACAATATATGATCTATGCAGATAAAATTTATTGTCCCATTAGGATCTCAAATTGCCATTTTCATCTTTTAAGAAAACAATACAGAAAAGAAAATGAGCTCCTCTTCAACTCTATTAGTATATTTTTTTTTTCAGCTATTGGTTCCTGAAAAAAATTGTAGCACAAGAGAATCAGTGACAGTAATTCATGGCAGTTACAAATAGGCCAGGCATTGGCTCGCTTTACTGGTTTTGACTTGAATTAGATGTAAGACAGATGAGTCGAATCAGGCTGTTATTCAGCAGAAAGAATTGTAGTGTCACGTGGAGCAATAAAGGTGCAAATATTGAGCAGAAACATATGTTCTTCAGATATTAGCTGTTAGGTATGCGTCTTTCTCTTGTTGATGCTATTGGTATGAAATCCAATATTATCCCAGGGAAGGGAAACAAGGCCACTTAACTGTTGGATGACAAGCTGTCTTACACTTCATCGAATCCACTCGTTAACCTGACACATGGCTTGTACCGCTCAGAAAGACAAGAAGAATTATATCTCTGCTTTTCCTCCTGGCGTGTCACGGAAGAGAGGCCAACGTGGTGTGCTGACCACAGGCTGTATGGCCATGCAATGGGAGCCAGATATCAGCGTGATGTTCTGTGTTTTTCCATGGATGTCGGTGCCCAGGGTTGATCTCCCATGACCACGAGATGTTCCTGGGCAAAGAAATGGCACCTTTGCTACCTGATGTCTTTCTCTTCTTTGCAATAGAAGGTTTCTGTTTTAACTTTGGAATGAGTTGTTGAGAATGCACCCCAGTGATCTACTTCACATCAAGAACAGGTCTTATCAAGAACGGGTATTGCCAGCATCCAATCTCCCTTGAAGCCTTCAGTGGAAGGGGGAAGAGGAGGCTAAACCTTCCTTTTGTTCCATCTTGCCATATTTTTTTTCTAAGGCTTCTGAGCTGAAATTCTAATGGTAAAGGGACAGACATAGCTCACATATCAAACCAAAGATGCCGCCATTTTTATTTAAAGTGCTGGAATTTTCCAGTAAATGCTGGAGGGAAGGAGGAAGTCAAGTCAGTTGTTGTGCTCATCAATTCATCATTGTTAAGTTTACCGAACAAAGGCAAACTCTGAAAATGTGATCACAATTCAAAGAGGCCGCTGAGCAGGTGGCTTCACCTGTGGTTCCCCCTCAGCATCTTGTGGTGCAATTGTGGTTTCAGGTATTTATGTCTTTTACTAGACAGTGAGCACCTTGAGGAAGGGACCTGCGCCTCATTCATTCTGGAACCCTCTATACCCAGCACAGCACCAGGCACTTAGGACACTCAGTACTTAGGGTGAGCCTGTGTCCCGTTCTGAGTGAGGATGTTCCAGTGTGGGCCCACTTGCCTACAGCCTCACCGCCAAGCCTCAGAACTGCCTTTTAGCTAATTTAAGCAGAAGAAATTCATCGCAAGGATCAAGTGCCTTTATTAAGAGATAATTTCTTGCCTCATGTGATGAAAAAAATCAGTCATGAGTAGGAGATGCCATAAGTCCAGTTTGTCCAGAACGGTTCTTGATTGTGCCTGTTGTTCTGGCGTAATTGTGACAAGTGTCCCTTGCAGTCTCACATGTGTCCTGGGTTGGACAGTAAGTTATATGGTTCTCTTTATACAGTCCTCTTAGACAAGAGTCCGGCACAGCTAAATTCAGACATCAAATTCAGTGGCCATCAGGATATATAGGTGTTAGCTTAACTCTCCAGGGACCAGATGGGGGGTAAAATGGCCCCAGGGGCCATTTACTGAGATTTTCAAACAATGCAGCTCTCACAAAAGCTGGAGACGAACTCTGATTGATTCAACTTAGATCATATGACCACCTAGTAATGAATTCCTGTTGCCAGGGCAACACCTGTGCTGTTGAGTTGAACCTGGATTATAGGTCTCACCTCCTGAGTCTGGGGTGCCTCTCCATGCACACCTTATCGACTGGCTATCAACTGGAGGTTAGAATTTTCTAAATGGAAATCAAATTGTTGCCATAAACTTCCCCCACCAGAATGTGTACCCCTTTGCAATGGGAAATTTTTTCCGTTTTGTTCAGTGCTATAGTTTGAGCATATAGAACAGTACCTGCTCATAGTAGAAGCTTCTTGACTATCCGTCAAATGAATATATACTGAGAAGACACATAACAAGTTTTCTTGGAACAATCTCTTATGTAAAGAATATACATTTCATTGTTGCAAATGCTCCGTGAAGCAGCCTCACTGAGCACAGTGATCTTCTCTAAGGTAATCACCCTTTGGTGTAGGAAAAACATATCTGAAATCACTGATCTATGTGGGTCTCTCATACGAACCCTCCCAACATCTCAAGGGCAGAACTGGGGCAGGCACATTTACAGGAATTTCAATGCTTCCTTAATAGATGCTGTTTCGTCTCCCAGTGAAATTGGGGTCCTGGGCAAGAGAGAACCCAGAGGAAATGGATCTCCCATAAGCCTCCACGTCAGTTCCCACCTGGATCTTTCCTGCATGTGTGAAATGCACACTATAGGATTCTCTCAATTGTGCTAATATTGATGAGCTGGGATCTACTGCAAACCCATCCACCTGTCTTTCTTGGTACATTCCATGAGCAGCTATATCCATCAGTCAGGATCCCTTGGTCGCAAACAACAAAAGCCGGCTTTGGTCAGCCTTATCAAAACACGATTCTATGGAACAATATGTGATGACTCTGGAAACAAAAGAAAGGGTTGGGGGATGAGGCTCTGGAAAGACAAGACTGAGGTCAGCCCTGGAGTCCAGGGAGGTAGAACTTCTGGGCAATCTCTCCAGAGCTTATGTTTTGGAGTGATGACACAATCATTCTTGTTCCTTGTGACACTCATCTCAAGATAAAATTTCCCAGATGACAAATCTGAGTTTGTGCCTCATGTCTGCCCTCTGGCCAGGGCACCTTGGTTGTCTGTTCCATCCATATGACAGCAAAGTGGACATGCACGCTTCAAGGGAAAAGTGAGGTCCTGGAACAGAAGAGTGACGGATGGGTGCCAGCCAGCACACAGCGCCAGAAAGCCCATCCCAGCCAATTTCCACATTACCCATCTTAGGATCCTTCCAACTTGGTACTTAGTAGGTCTTCAAGAAATGTTGAACTTGCTCCACTTACTTCTACCTCTGCTCCCCACCCTTGAGGCACAATTGCTTCCTCCCTCCCCTCCATCCATCCCACCGCACTTTGTTTTACTAATGTCAACCCAATTCACATACTTTGTTAGAGGTGATTTCATGTTTTTGTTTCTTCGAGCTTTGCTAATTTACTTGTTCCCTCGGTGTTCAGCTGAGTTCGTGACACAGAATGGTACCCAATAAATATTGAATAGATCAAGGATTGGCTACACTTGTTCAAACTAACATTTATCTTTGAGGTATGGGAGAAAACTTTATATGTTAATAAAAAATATTTAAAACTTGGAAATAAGGTATAAAGACGATCGTGAGACCTTTAATATCAGAGTGGAGGAGAGTGTAATAAGCCCACGTGAAGGCCATCTGACTCTCTAAGGAAATGGAACTTTGACTTTCTATGACTATTGATTAGAGCCCCGATATTTTACGACTCTGGAAAGTTAGAGGTTAACATATAGAAAAATTGTAAAGTATGATATTTTTCTTTTCCGATGGTATTAAAGATAATCCAAAAGTTATAGTTTTATTGCCCAGGGAAATATTGAAGTGGTTGTATCTAACTTAGTGATTGTATTGTAACATTCCTTCTTTTTCATTGATTATATAGAATCTTTGTTCTCATATCTTATTTTGAATCGGGTTGGCCATCCTATGAGTTCCATCATTAATTAGTTAAATAGATTTGAAAAATGCTCACCATCTAGTTTATGAGAATTGTGTTTTTAACATTTTGAGAATTAAACTTTGGTGTCTTGTACATACATGTCTTGTATGCATCCACACACACACAATACACACACACACACACACACACACACACACACACACACACCCCTGGGAAACCAGAGTATTTCTCTTCTAAAACTGAACGGTATTCATTACATTAAGATAGCAAGTTTCTGCCAAAAACACCTTTTCCTTGAACAACATCTGGAATTTATATTGTGACTTTTCTCTACCAAGCATTAGCTCCCTTCTCCCGATTTCTCCCACCAGGGAGTTGGGAATTTTAACACTGCATTTTTCATGTCCCTTTGCCAATTTAAAAAGTGAGTAACTGTGGTCAAGAGCAGAGCTAGATAGCTATGCTGGCAGAATAACTGGGTAGTGGACATTTGTCATGATTTGTGGTCTTCCAGAACCTTCTGGAAATCCTTCTAAATTCAGGAGAACTTCTCCCCATATGTGTCTGTGCATCCTCAAAGGAGAAGCCCTAACCCCACCTTCCCAGTCTCCCTCAAAGCTGTAGAGCAGACACATGATAAGGACCCCACTGGACAGATGGAGATAAAGTGACATCAACTCAGAAGAGAGAGGTGTGTGAAGGGCGACAGCATGCAGAGTGCATTCTGGGGAGGGTACAAAAGAGATATGGGGCTTTCAGAGGCTACTGGGGAGACAGAGGTCTGTCACCTTGTACCTCATGCTCAGTGTCAGCAGTGTGAGCTGCAGGGTCTGTACTCAGTGCCAGTAGCAAGAAGCCTGCCTTTTCCTGGTTGGAACCTTCAAGTCTGATTCTCTGGCTGTGTGGAGATTCTGGAAGCCACTAAATAAGTTCCTTTTTGGCCTAAATCAGTAAAGGGGTTCAGAACATGCTACATCAAAATACGCCACTTTGTCATATTGATTATTTTGAGCTGAAGTCACTCGAGAAACTGCAGAGGCAGGAAGGGCTCTCTGACGTCCCATTTCTACCTAAAAGCGGGTCATGAAATTTCTCGTGAGAAAGATGGCCTCCCTGTACCAAGAAGAGAGGAATGTTCTTATCACGAGACCAGGAGTCAACACCAAAATGGATCTGTACAAACGAACCTGCTAAAATAAACCTCATCTTCCATGAGTTTCTCCATATATTTCCTAGTCACTGTCCCACGATTTATTGCTCCTAACCCAAGCCACTTTTTCTTGTCACATCTTGATAATTTGTCATTTTTCGTTTGAAAGGGTATATAAGCTTTTGGGCCTAAGGGTTTCTTCGAGTCTTAATTTCCTTTTGGAGACTCCCACATGCATGTAAAAAAAATATTAAATAAAATGTGTGTGATTTTCTCTTGTTATTCTGTTTTATGTCAGCCTAATTCTCAGGCCCAGCCACAGAATCTAAGAGGGAAGAGGCAAGTCTTCCTTCCCCTACACTAGCTAGAGTGAATTCTGTTGTTTGCAGTTCAGACCCATGCATGATCCAAACTGTGAATAACTGGGGAATGGGGAGCTCAGAGATGCTCGGATCAGAGATTGCTGAGTAGAAGGACAGGAAGCTCACTCTCCTGAATTCGTTCTAGAATATCTAGAGTTTTTCTGAGCAAAGCTTTGCAGTGTCAGCAGACTTCTTTACTGACAACGTCTGTAAACTTTTGCCCTGTTACATAAGCAATATCCCAACTCTAATTATTCTGTAAGTTGTATCCAGCTCTTTGATTTCCTGATTCTGTGACGCTTCTTAAGAAATGCATACAATTGAAGGTTATCTGAAGTCTGACTTGTCTCAATCTTAAAAAAAAAATAACATTGAAATCTCCATGGATTAGCATATCCACCAACTGGCATGCCAGCAGGAGTAGAAAATTAAAAATATATATATTCAAAAATTTGATGATCAGGAAATTACTCCCGGGATGAGCTTTCTTGTTATTGACTTCAAAGAAAGATTTGTTAGCATGGTGAAATGAAAATGATACATTATGATTTGACATTTCCATGCAAATGGAAAAGTGGCAGAAATATCTGTCATTTCAGTTCAAGGAAGGGCCCACCTGGAAAGAGGAGAAATATACACACTGGCACATCAGGAGGTGGTTTCTTAAGGGTGGTTGAAAAATAGGAATAAAGTTTCTTGAGGCTTGCTTTGGCTACAAGTCACAGAGACTCCCTAACTCCTCCCCAAATAATGTAGGTTTATTTTTTCTTTATGTTAAATAAGTCTGGAAGCAGGTAGTCTTGGGCTAGAATGGTGGCTCCATGATAATGTCAGAGACCCAGGCTTTCTACTCCTCTATCTTTGTAGCAGGCCCTATCCTCATGCTCTCGCGATGGCTGCCAGAGCTCCAGCCAGCATGACAGACAATGGCAAAAGGCACCTGCCTGAGGAGTCAGCAACTTTTAAAGAGTTTTCCTGGAAGTGTCACCCAGTAGCCTATATTCAGTAACCATTGGCTAGATCTGTGTCACGTAAACATTAGATGCAAGAGAGCATGACTTTTTTTTTTTTTTAAGTTAATAAGGAAAAAGGATTGACAATCAGGAGTTTCTGACATAAACCTAATGGTGTCTTTTTACATAGAGTTTTCTTGAAGAACTGACTTTTCCCTTTTCTTCTTGCCTATACTCTCTCATCTTCCTCATCTAAAAAAAAAAAATTATCTTTCAACTTTCATTTTTAAAAAAGCTGTGGAAACTATTTCTGTCTTCCTGCACTTCTTCCTTCCGTCCTTCCAATGTTTATATAAAATAATAGACCCCATGATCTCATCTCTAAGAGACACGGCAGCACAATCATAAAGTTTCGAATTCTTCAGAACTCCATGATGAAAGACCGGACTTATAAATCAAGCACTTTCACTTAAAAAAATTGCATTTGAAATGTGCCCGCTTTACATATATATTTCATTATATAAATAAATAGTTTTAGTCACCTGAATTGAATGAACTAACCACTCGAAGAAGGAACTATGCTAATTGGCTGGAATATCATCAAAATCAACACTAAATGTGAAATTTTATTCTTGATTCTCCTTCTTCCGGCTCCCCGCAATGATCAGCTCACTCAAGAATTGAATATTTATATTTTCCTTAAAGATTTAACAAAATAAGACTATCCAGTTATTTTCCAAAGAGGTTCCCATCCAGGAGATTGATTTGAGTTCAAAAGTCCAATTTAAACCAAATAAGTTTTTTAAAAATAATTTAATTTTTAAAATGTCCACGTAGTAAAATGGACCTTTCATGGGTGTGTAGGTCTACGGATGGAACACAATTATAGATACGTGTATCTGCCACCACAATCAGGATACACAACGGTTTCGTTGCCCTCAAAATTTCTTCGAGTGGCTCCACTGCGGCCAACTTCTCTCTTCCAAATGCTGGCGACCGCTGAACTCTGTAGTTTTCATTTTAAGAACATCGTATAAATGACATTATACATAACTTCTAAGCCTGGCTTTTCTCGCTTAGCATAATGTCTGGGAGATTCATCCAGGTCATTGCCTGGTGTGCGTCAGTAGTTTATTCTTTTTTTATTGCTGAATAGTATTCCACAGTATGGATACACCACAGTTTTGTCTTGTTTCTTTAATCCATCCGCCAATTGGTGGTTGTTTGGGTTGTTTCCACTTCATGGCTATTATGAATAATACTTCCGTGAACATTCATATACACATCTTTGTGTGGACATGTGTTTTCATTTTTCTTGGCTTGCAACTGCAGAGTAAGGGGTGGTCTCCTGGAAAATGTATGGGGAATATTTTGTTACTAAAAATAGTGTGCGTGAGTATGTGTTGGGGGGGCCAAAATTAACACTTGTCTACTACACTGAGCCAAGTTTTTTTTTTTAATAAAATAAACTCAGTTTTGGTGTTTTATACTTAAAATTGACCGACCTTCTCACATTTCTTTTTAGTGTATTCTTTACGAGAACAAAAGCAGGTGATGTTCTTTTTATTTCTGTAGCTGTTTTTAAGACACGTTAACCAGCCTTGCGTGACAAACATATTTTCTCTGTTTTCTCCTCCCACTACTTAATAGGTTTAAGATGAAATATACTCATAAAGTAGATGACAGCAATTATGTAGCTCAAATAATCTCCAAATGACACTAAGCACCCAAGTCTCACTGGTTCATTCTATTTCTAAATTTAGATGTCCTTTGACAAAGCCATTAATGTGTCCATCTCCAATGTCAGCACTTTTAAATGCTTCTTTCCCTTTCATCAGATTTGATATTGGAGCAGCAGTGCCTGATTTGCTGAAGTCAGCAACTTTCTCATCTGTCACACTTCTGATTTTTTTTGCCTGGAGGAACTTCAGAACCAATCATATTTTCAGTATAAATTTAGAGGAAGTTATAGGCTTTTCATGTATCCATTTATAGGATATCATGGTGAAAGATGTTGAATATATTAATCAGGGTGGACGAAGTTATGTTGCAGTAACAAGTAAGACCTAAATCTCCATGATTAACACAACAAAGTTTTTCTCACTCATGCTTTATGTCTGATGTGGGTCATTTGGGGGAGGAGCTCTGTTTACCACAGTCGTTCAGCAGTCTCATCTGATGGAGGTTACACCAACTCAACATATACTTCTGTGACCACTGTGGCAGGGGAAGGGAGCATAGCAAATCACGTTGCATCTCTTAAGTGTTTCTGTTTGGACATAGCACCTGACACTTTCTCTTGGATTTTATTGGCTAAGAGCGGTCACATGTCCATGCACAACTATAAGGGATGGGAAAGTCTGGTCCTCCTGTGAACCTGCAAGAAGTGGGGAGCTAGGGATGTTGGTGAGTTCTAGCAATGTCTATTGAGAGGACCATGGGGTGTGGAGAAGAAAAAAATTGACTTAATAAACAGTTTAATTCATGTGATGATTTCTTCTTTGACATTTTGGATCTCAGCAAATTATTAGGTTTCTGAGAGGACGGATTAAAGAGAAGTATTATTTGAGGTTGGGCATTTTTGGCGTGCAGTATCTCTATAATCTTATTTTTGTCTGCATGAAGGCATTAGCATATATTGTCTGGGCTCTGCGCCAAGATGAGTCATTTTGTCTGTTTTTTCATCTCCATGGTGCACCGGTCTTGGCCAGAACCAGTCATCCCAGTCAGGAACTGCTCCAGGAATCCCGAATCCCCCAGCTGGGTGCCTAGTCGCCCATCTTGCTCACTTGACGGAGCTCACCCCCAACAAGTGCCACCCGTTAGGGTGAGGCGCCAGAGACAATGCCACTTGGAATCTGATAAATAGCACTTGGTATCACGCCCGGATCAACTTTCAGTCATCTTAGACATGAGAAGGACTTGTGACATTTCAATCTCCACCGCAACCCTCAGGGGTGCCTTTGTTATTACTGGGTGGGATTATCGTAATGCTCTGCTAGACGAAGCCCACCCCCGCCTCAGGCCATGTGAAGATTAGAGAGGGTGAAAAAGCAAAATGAAAATGCCAGATTTCTATTGGGGATTAGGAGGCACTCAACTCTAGACAAGTTTTATTTTTCTAAAGGAAGAAAAAAAAAAAGGTGCAATGCAAACTCCCCCACTCAACCTACCATAAAAGCATGCATAAGAAGGGAGAAAAATCAAACAAAAAGAAACTATTTGGCCAACGAGCCAGAATTACTTTGCCAGAAACCTTTTAGTTTCCTCCGATTTTGAGGTCAGCACAGCACACGCAGGGGTCTCTGGTGTGAATGAGGGCTGAATTTAAGAGACAGAGGCCCTCCAAACGTGGGAAATGGGAGGAAACGCAGGCTATCGACCAGCCACAATTTATTCCGTCAACTATCAAAAGTTTGGCCAGAATATTTGCTGAGTATAATAATCACCCTGACTGATTCTTCCCACATGGAAAGAGTCAGTTTTGAATTCACGTAACGGCAGCCTAAACTCAAGTAGGCATTCTCAAGTACTTCTGGGTGTAAACATTTTCTTCAGAGAAAATCTTTCATAAAAACTCAAATTGTAAAATAGGCCAGAAACTGAGCTGCTCTGGGGGTGGACCCTGATGCCAGCCCCGCCCCAACCATCATCTCTGAGTCTTGTGGACCCAGTTCATCCATTATAAGAATCCTCGGGTTGTCACAGTGACTGATGGCCGAGGTCATTTCTCACATTTTCTGTGTGAGATCAGGGATGTTACTGTAAGACTTGCAGTGGATGACATAACCCTCACAAGGAAGAATTGTCTGACCCAAATGTCCGAAGGCCACCATGAAGAAACATGAGACTAAAAGGCTTTCGCTGCCTTTCAGAGGCAGAAGATAAAAGTCACCTACCCTGCAGCCACCCTGAGCCTCTGTTTCCCTGTCAGAGGCAGCATGGCCCTCCTCCTACAAATATGCCAGAGTATATACTAGATCATGAATATGCCAGAAACATCTTGCCCATTCTCCCCTGCAGCCATCTCACCAGGGAGAAGAGAACGGTAGGAAGCCCAAAAGGAAGGGCTCTCTGATGGTGGCATTCTAGGCCTGGGGCAGGCTAGTGGGCTGATGGGCAGCCTCACCACCACATCAGACTCGGCGAGGAGGACTCAGGATTCTGTTGCTCCTGTCAGAGATGGAGATAGGACAGGGGCGCCGGGTCCCCAGCTGCGTCTCTCTCTGTGCACATCAAAGTTCCTACATCCTCCTGCCCAGACCTCGAGGCCTACGCAATCCCAGCATGACCGGACCTGATGATTGATCTCCTGGTTCTATGAGGCTGGACCATGTCCAGGTCCCCATGGGGAGATGGCCGTGCCTGCAGCTCATCCTGAATCCTCAATGACGATCAATATACAAATTACAATGTGACAGAGTGTGGCAGGGAGGAGGGCATCCTCACTCTCCAGCTGCACAGCAAGAGTATCTGGCTGATCCTGAAGGTGGAGCAGGGACGAGCCATCTGCTAAGGGGAAGGAGCAAGTGCTCATATTTCTGAGGTTCTCTAAGGAAGACGCGCAGACTCACGGGGGCAGAAACCATTTCAGGGCAAAGCAGACGATGGCCTGGGCATGCGTTGCATACACTTGCAGCTCGATTCTTTTTTTTTTTAAAGAAGCATTTTATTCATGCGGAAAAGAGGTAACAAGCACCTGCGAACTCATCATTTACCATTAAGAAATCTGACTTTCGAAGTGCATTTGACCTTCCTGCGCACCCCTCTTCCATATATTACCCGCCCTCTCCTCAAAAAGTAACCATCCTCCCAACTTCATTTCCTTACCATGCTCATGCAAATTCACTTTTCAGGAATTTGTTTATATTCCCAAATATGTATATATTACTTGGCATATTTTAACTCTTTATTGTATTTATCTTTCTATAACTTGCTTAGTTTTTATCAAACATTACGTCTTTGAGTTTGATTCTTGTTGATATCTACTTTTCTAGTTTATTTAAACCTTTGAAACCGCGCCATGGTCTCCAGCCAATGGATATTCAAGTTGACCCCATGAGTTTCACTATCACAGAAAAAGTTGCAATGAACATTCTGGGCTGTGGGTCCCTGGGCATCTGTCCAAGCCTGTCTCTCTGGTATTTGACTGGGAGAGGAAGGGCTTTGCTTTGCCAGATTATGTTGGGGAAAATCAAAGAAAGAAGTAGAAGAGAGTATGGATCTGGAATGCAGGAAGGCGACCATGTTTGACCTCTGAGATGCGTGGCAGGCCAACTATTGGTGTTCTTCCTCTTTTGATAAAGCGCTTGGATTTTTCTTTTGAAGAATTATTCTTCCCCATTAGGTGAGACTATTTGATTGAGGTGGCTTCCTGTCCCCACCCGGCCAAGGTGCGCATTTGATCCTAGCTGGGCCAGTTACTTTCTTTCCAGGGAATATGATTCTGGGGAGGAATAAGTTCCTGGGAATGACCGGAACCCACTGTGGTGCCTTGAAATTTTTTTCTTTATTTTCTCTTTGTGGAATCTCGGAGATGACTCAATTCTTGCCCTTTCTGAGGCTGCTTCTTCAGCCATACCTTCCTTTTTGAAGCTATCCCATATCCTTCTAGGAACTTTTTTTTTTTTTGCTTCAATTGGCTGGATCCAATGTCTGTGGGATGCAACCAAAAGCCCCCACCTGTCAGTTACCCACGGCATCTGCCAAGGATGGCAGGTGGGCGGGTTTTCAGTGAACCCAAGACAGGCAGACACGCTTCCTGTTCTCTCTCCCAACATGTTCACGCCCCCTGCCTTAGACCATCCAACCTTGGAGAGGGCTTGGGGCGTGGCTCTTTTGTGAGGTAGCCAATCTCAAAGTAGGAAAAGTCATCCTCAGCCATTCGCATTTATCTAACACCGCTGTTGAGCTGAGCACTGTGTTGACACAAAAGACATATTATTCACCCCTGGAGTGGCCCCGGTAAAAGCTTGAATTGAATTCTCAGGAGGGACCACAGTTCATCATTTTACACAGGAAAGAAATGTCCACCTAGGTCACCATCTCACTTCCTTCCTCTGTAGAGGTCCTGTAGAAGACTTGGTTTCCACGAAAGACTGTTTGGCACTTGGCGTGCTGCAGGAACTGGGAAGAATAAATAGTCCCTTCTTTTAATGCAGAAGAGACATTTCATAAACGCATGGCTTGACCTCGCCAACATGTGAACTCACTAACAGTGACTGGTGAGCTCATATGTCTAATCAATCAAGAGACCCTCATAAACAAGTTCAGTGATTTCAAATCTATTTTCCAAACACGAACAAATGAGTCTGAAAGACACAGATGACATTCTGCAAGAGGTCAATCTGGGTTACATGCATTTTGATCGCTTCTAAGTAATAATATAAGAAAAATAGTAACTTTTTTCACATTGGAGCTGAAGTATTATGAACGTTGTTCTTAATGCTTTCCATCTCTATCACTTTACTTTGGAAATAGAATGCTCTCATCCCTGCCCTGCCTTTTCATTTAGAAAAATCTTCCCCACCTTGAATCCACATGATCTGGGAGTCAGGGGTCGGCCCAAGATCAGAGCTGAGTCAGTCATGATTCGGTGCTCCCAGCAATAGTAAGTCAGCAGGGGTGAGCACATGACCTTAGCTGACCCAATCAGAATGAGTGGAGGCTGCTGCTCATTTCTGCTGAGCTGAACCTGCAGGTTGAGGCTGGGGGTGCCACAGCCGCCCTTGCCACCGGGAGCCTGAGAAGGAAGGCAGCACAGCCCAACACAGTGCCAAGGCACAAGAGAAATGGAGTCTCGTTGCATCGAGTCCAGTCTCAACATGTGCGAAACCAGCACGATGCTTAGATGTTTTGTTTTGGGAGCTTATTTCATCAAGAAATTCCTTATTTCATCAAGAAATTCCTTTCTTGATGAAATAAGTTTGGTTTGCATTTTCTGTCACTCGCTACTGGAGGGAGGGATACTCATTATCACCCTGGGGTGGCAGATGAGTCAAAGCCTCGAGGCCTCCGTTTCCCCATTTGTCATTAAGAGGGAGTTGATCTAATGAGCTTCGCCGCCTCGTCCAGCACTGTCCCAGTTCCCTGGTTCTGGGTGATTCCTCACCGTCTTTTCTGAGCGAGTGAACTTTGGGATGGACCGCCTGGTTTTAAATCTCAGTGTCACCACCATTAGCTGTGACTCTGGGCAATTTACTCGAGCCCTCTGTGTCTCAGTTGTCAGACTTGTAAAATGGAAAAAGAAATAATACGACCTTCATAAAATTGATGTGAGATATGAATATATTAATATCTGCAGGGTGATTAGTATAGCGCCTGGCACATAGTAAACGCTTCATCAGTGGTAGCTCCCATGATCATTATGCTGTTTCTTACATTGACAATTTTTTGCCTGGGCTCTGTGTCCATCCATCCTCACTCCCATCATTCCCTAGTGTCTTGCTGCCTTGGTTAGTACTCTACCTTAGGATATTTTTATTTCTTTCCACAGGCCGAACTTGCCTGCTCCATGTCCCAATATTGAGAGGATTCTCTTTCTGAAGTCATTGGTACCTAACCTGTGAAGTCAACCTAGGTAAATAATCCTATTTATTCATAGGTTTCACCTTCAGACAGGAAGACAGTGCAACTTAGTTTCTGTGCATCCCACTTCAGTTTATAAATCTCTTTAGTGAATTTGATTTTTGTAATGTACTTAATTTTTGTTTGACTCACCAGAATCCATGGCACTACTGTTTGGTAATCAAAACCCCAATTTCCCTGGAAACCATCCCCCCAGTTCTCACCCAAATAGCTTGACCTGCCCTCAGGTGGACTGAGACCATCAGGGCTTACCTTTTCCTGGCAACTCTGATTGGTCCGGGGACACACTCCGGACCAATGAGATGCAGCCAGACTGTGGCTATGGCTTTTGGGATTGTGGCAGACCTTTTCCTACAGGCCTTAGTCTGTCCTGCAGCCATGACAGGAGATTCTTTCTAAGAATGGACCTGAGAAGGAAAGGAGGAGCTAAAAAGCTAGGAGACACTCATCAGGATCTGATGACATCATTTGAGCCTCTGGATCCAGCTATTCCTGAAGCCAACAACTACTTCTTGCATTGCTTAGTTATCAGATGTTATAAATTCCTTTCATGTAAAGCTGTTCAACTCAGGTTTTCTATTGCATACAACCAAGGGTCCTGATTGGTAAAATCTTTCATTATGTGATGTTTGCATTTAAAAAGGGGCGTTCATTGTCTCAGCCTAGAAAGAGTAGTGGCAATAGGATTGCAGACACATGGTAGTCCAAGAAGGAAGGCAGGCTGGGAGAGGGTCTCTGGCATCATATCGGATAGCTGGTTACTACTCAGTCTCTCGATTCAGCTGGTTCTGCAATGAGTCATCAAGTTATCAATTTCGTCCCTCCATTCATCCAGAAGGTATCCTTCTGTCTCTTTAAGATAGCATGCAAGTAGCTTAGGACAGTTTTAATTACTCCAACAGGAGAGAAATTGAGAAAAAATTAAAGCCCAAACCATTGGAATGTGGTGATGCAGGGCTTAAGGATTGCCCAGGTGGGGCCGACCCCATTCAGGTCTTTGATGCTGGATTATGTGCTCTGGTTTCTGTCAACTTTTAAGAATGCTGGATCCCTGCTCTGCCAAGACCTCAGACAGACGGGGAAACGTTTATATGCACAGAGAGAAAAATATCTTTCCAGTCACAAAGTGAGAATTTCAGTTGCTTTACTGCCATTGATCCAGAATGCCATTGTCTAAAATAAAGGTTTAAAAAATGTGTAAATGAGCTGCTTGGTTGACGTAAAGGAGCAAAAGTTCCCTACCCCAGCCTTCAAGGCAGCCCGTTCATCACGTGAACTGGCACATGCAGGGTGGTGTCCGAGCCTGGATGAGCTTTAGTGGAACAGTGGGTCATGTCCTTTTGACTCACTAATCAGTTTCCCCAAGTTTTCTGGGCTAATGAATCGCTTTCTCTGGTCTCCTTCAGCTGCGCATGATGTTTCTGTTGGAAAGACCTTCACGGTTACGTTCTTATTTGATAAATGTTGATGGACTTCAGGCCTGCTTATTGAAGAGAGCCTCCGGCCCTGGGTCAGGGCAGGAAATGGGATGTTTGAGAAATGTCACAGGGGTCATAGAGGCAGGAGTAAAGAAGTGATCACAGAAGCAAGGCTTAAAGATCTATGGAAAGTTGCAAAAATCAGCTGGTGTTGTATCAGTCGAGGCTCTCCAGAGAAATAAATCAATAGGAGATGTGTGTGTGTGTGTGTGTGTGTGTGTGTGTGTGTGTGTGTGTGTGTAAGTGTGTGTTTTGTAAAATTGTAAGGAATGGGCTCACATAATTATGGAGGCTAAGAAGTCTCACGATCTGCTATCTGCAAGCTGGAGACTCAAGAAACCGGTGTTGTAATTCTACTCTGAGTCCAAAGCCTGAGAACGGGAGGAGCCAATGGTGTAAGTACCAGTCCAAGATCAAGGAAGACGGATGTCCCAGCTCAACCAGTCAGGCCCAAAGAGCGAATTTTCCTTCCTCTGCCTTTTTGTTCTATTTGGGCCCTCAGTGGATGGGATGATGCCCGCCCACGTTAGAGAAGCAATCTGCTTTACTCGGTCCAGAATTCAAACGCTAATCTCATCCAGAAACACCCTCACAGACACACCCATAAATAACATTTTATCACTTATCCTGACATTCTATGACCCAGTTAAGCTGACACAGAAAATGAACCATCACAGTGGTAAATTTCTGGGTCCTTTCTGAAGGTAAATCAGAGGAAAGAATGCAAATTTGTCAGGTTGTGGTATTTATTCCAAAAAGGCAGATGTGAAAATTTGATTTGACAAAGGGCTGTACATTTTGGAGATGAAAAAGAATTGGTTATAAGAACGAGCCCATTATAGAATAATAGCATTTCGCAGATTTAACATTTGAAGTGTCAGCTATTTGCAAAGGACTCTCGATACTACTCAGGTTGGGTGAGGCTATGCTGCAGTAACAAACAAGACCACAATCTCAGCGGCTTAAAATATCCATCTCAGGGTCAGCTGGCACATTTGCACGTTGGGACCCAGGCTCACAGAGGCTCGATTTTGGCACATCCTTCTACAATACTGTAGCAGAAGAAAGATGACATGACTTAATGGAGGAGATTGGCTTTTAAAATGTTTGCCCAGTAGGGACATTACCACTTCCTCCTTACACGTGTCCTGGGCAAAGTCAGTCAGTTTCCAAGAGGAAGAGTCTGGAAGGAGACCAGAAATGTTTGGTGAACGGTACTCGCTACTGTCAAACCCGGTGACATGCAGCAATGTGTAGCTTTGTGAGGCGTGGGTCCCACTCCCTGACTGCAGAGCTGGTGGGTGGGCCCAGGCTTCTCAGCTGCTGCGCAAGGCCAGCTCACTCACTCTTTGGGACCTGGATGCCAGAAAGACCTGGGCGTCTCTCCCACCCACTTCATATAATTCTCAGGAACTGATAAAAATGCAGATTCTGTGTGACAAAGTAGGCCTGAAAGAAAAGCCAGAAGCAAAGGGCAAGAGAAGAAGCTTAAAGGAGTTGAGTCCTCATTTAGCTAACAACTCTTCTGGAAAAACCTAGAGTCGAGTGCAATGAACAGAAGTGACAAAGGTGTGTAAATGAGAGAGTAATGTAAATGTTGATATTTTGTAATACAACTGTTGTGTCATCTTTTTAAGTGCATCCAATTAAAGCTAAATCTCATAGCTGTTTAATATCCACTATCCTTTTAAAAATACATTTTTTTCTTAACCATTAAAAATATGTATCGTTCCCTTTTCTCCTTCATAAATCCCTTCCATTTCCCCCTGATAATTTTATTTTATTTTAAAATATTCTATCCTATCAATTATTTCACTTACAAATGAACTATGTTTAAAATTTCATCTGGATTGAGTTATCACTGGAATTATTTGTAATACCCAAGAGATCGAAACAAAATAAATATAGAATACATTTGGAAAAATAATTATTAAACATCAAAGCAACATTTTATTGGAAATGCATATCTTTATGAAGTGGATGGAGGGGCTCAAAGAATCTTAATTAAAGGACACTTGCTAGAGGCCTCGATACTACAAGCCTTTCCCATTGTCGAATGTGTAGGAATTTTACTTACCTTGATGCAAGGCCTTATGGGAAGATTCTGGATGGGTGATGATCACACCTTTCCTTCCAAAATGGGAAAAGGGCAATTGTGAAAGAGGAGAGAGGAAAGAAGGACCATAAGAGTATTGTCAGATGCATCAGTAAAGGAAATTACCATACAGAGGAGTTTGAGGGCCCCGTACTCTTGGAAAATGTGTGTCCCCAAGAGTAAGGCGGCCTCAATTTGAATGTCCTTCCTCTGCTATCTGACTTGCTGGTCTGGTTCTCCGCCCCCGCCCCCCGGCCCCCCAGGAATAACTTATATTGTGTAAGGAGCACTGAACCCCGTCCACAGTATTTCTCACACCAGGGCTTATCTGTCCCCTCACACCAATGCCAGAAGGTGCTTAGAGCAGGCACTGGCCTCCACCATCGATCCGCCACATCGTGGAGGAGGAGGTATCTTTTCGTTTGCTCATGGACAGCCCCACATTGCTCCTTCTCGACATCTCTCTGCAGTTCCCTCTCCTTTCCCTCTAAGGCCCCCACCTCCTCACCATTTCCTCCCTCTTTGCTCCTCTCTTCTCTCTCTCTCTTTCCGTCTTGTCTCTGTCTCTGACTGTCTCTGTCTCTCTCTGTCTCTCATGTTCTCTCCCCCACTCTTCTTTCTCCTTGAAATCATTATCACAAAACTAAGGCTTGGACGTTATTTGCATACAACCATTGAGAAGGGGGCGAGAGTGACATTTCTTTATGGGTCTGGGTCCAAGCCCTTGACAAATGGAGCCGGTTTCAGGGAAAACAAATTGTTAGTACTGTATTGAAATTTCACTGCAGGCATTAGATATTTGCATATAGGAACCAAATACACTGGGGTCGAAGCAGATAAATTCCATCCCAAAACCACTAAAATGAAAAGCCAACTGCAAATTAGGTTTGAAATGGGCATCCCTTTTCAATGTCCTTAGAGATTTCACAGTGACAAATGAATCCGTCCCTGAGTGGAACACAAGCTACTTTGCTTTCCTGGAAGCAAAGAAGACTAATAAAGGCCACGTGTCTATGCAGCTCTGAGTCACCCGGGGGGTTCCGTCAGCCTGTTTAATAACGGCCTGATGCTCTTCAGCCGCCCTCCTTAATTAAGTCACAATAAGGGTTGGCCTTTAAGAAATCCTTAAACAGCTGAGCCCTTGAGTTTATAAATTAACATTTAATTCTCTTTTGTTTAAAATTAAATGTGTTTAATTATTATATTAGTATTTATTATTTTTTTAAATTCGTGGTAGCTCTAAGGAATGGCTTGCTCAGTGCCTTCCTAACATCATCCATGAGCGTTTTTCTTTTTCACGCAAACTTGACTGCTGCTCCAGAAGATCCCCGAGGATGAGGACAGGGTCCCTGTGGGACTCAGACACCCAGAGGGCTTCCACCTTGAGGTGCCAACCACGCCGCACCAGCTTCCACCATCACAGGGGCTCCCGCGCCTGCCATGAAATGCTCCAAATGACGTGACACGCGACCTCTCTTCTACCCCCACTAATTGTCTAGAGCGTGTCCCATAGCCTCGCCTGGCTTCATGGGGACAGGAAATGGCAGCCCCCTGTTTCCTGAAGGAGCGGAGAACCAGCTACTCATGAACCCTCAAAATTTTTATCATTTCTGCTTCCAAAAAAATTGCCTCTCCTAAGACCCTCCTGTCAACAAAATTCTGGAGCCACGAATGCCTTTCAAAATATAGAATATACATGTTTTCCAAAAGAAATAAGTAATTATTTTTTTCCTTTTTCTTTTACCTTGGGAGGAGCCCATGTCCTCTTTTCTGGAACAATGCCTGGCACATGGCGAGCATCATAAATATTTATTGAGTGAATTCATGAGTACATGACTGGCCGAATGAATGGATGAGGGCCATACAAAGCCTCTCCCACCACGTCAGTACTGCTCTGGGAATACTGACAGCGTTTTGCAGGGTGCAGCCCTGGAAAGGTGGGAGATCCAAGTTCCAGCCTGTCTCTGCTGACAGCTCTGTGAGCTGGAATGAGACGCTAAGCCCCACGGACACTGGGCATGAAGGAACATGTGTGCAAACATGGGCCTGGAGCTGCTCGAGCCACTGGTTAGAGGGAGACCAGACAGGGGTAATGCCAGTATGGGGGGTGGGGACAGGGCATGACAGAGCTGAACAGAGGGAAACATCACAAAATTAGGTGGAGCCTAAGAAAAGACTGAACTTCCTTAGGCAAGAAGAAAGGAGGAAGGGTCCGGCTTGATATTTACTGAAGAAAATCTGGATTACACAAATAAATAATGTACCAACACGAGAGACCAGGAAACCAGCTGGGAAAAAAATGACCCGGCTTTGCTAATAATGACCGTCTCATCCATATAAGCTCACGTGGATGGAAGAATACCAACAACACACCCTGGCACAGGACTCCACAGTTTACGAAGCATTTTCAAATACAGAAACGACTCTGACTACTAACATCGTGTTGCACGGACATTTCAAGTTCAGTCGATATCTGCTTTTACACTCAGAGCAAGACGATTCTTATTCAACAATGGGAGAACTGAGGCAGGAGGTTAGATGTTTTGCCCAAGGTTATATAGGTAGTGTCAGGGCCAGCATTTAAATTTTGAACCCAGGCATAGGCTCCAGAAAATAAAATAAAATTCCTCTGATTAAGCCTGTGGCTTGAATTCCATGATTCACACAAACTGATGGGGCTGCAGTTTCTCAGAGAGAATGACCTCTGCTTGGAGGTTGTTGAGGGGAAAATACCTGAATTTTGTTTTTGTCCGGTCTTATCATATAGTATAAAGATTTTTTTTTTTTACTGTATTTCTATTCTTTCATTTATTTATTCTCTTATAATCAAAAATTTATTGAGCCCTTATTATGTACTGCGTCGTTAGAAGCTTTTTATGCGTGTTACATCATGCAGCTTGTCTTAGTCTGTTCAGGTTGCTATAACAAAATACCATAAACCAGGAGGCTTATAAACAACAGACGTTTATTTCTCACCGTTCTGGAGGCTGTAGTGCTGGCGGATTCTGCGTCTGGTGAGAATTCATTTTCTAGATAGCGGTCTTTTCGATAGGTCCTCACAAGGCAGAAGGATGAGGGCCTCTTTCTGGGGCCTCTTTCATAAGGCCACTGATCCCATTCAGGAGGGCTCCACCCTCATGACCCGATCACCTCTCAGACCTCTCACCTCCACATACCATCACCTTAGGGGTTAGGATTTCAACACATGAATTTGGGGGTCAGGATGCAGACATTTACTTCTTAGCACAAATTTCACAGCAACTCTACCTGCTAGGTGGGCGCCAGAATTAGAATCTTCCCATTTTACAGATGAGGCACGGACGAAACTGAGACCCAGAGAGATGAACTCACTGGTGACACACCTGGATCCCCTTTTGGATGGAGGCTGCTTCACTCCAGAGCCCATGCTCTCAGCACCATTCTCTACCCCAGGTCAAATGTCAGGACCTTCTTACAGATGTCCTTGACCCTCCCAGGCAGAGTTCAGGACTCTCTCAGGGGAGGGGTGCTTTTTTGGGTGGGTGGGTGGCTCTCAGCCTATCTCGTTCCTCTCTCAGGGCACTGGTTCAATGGTATTTGCATTTATCTCCCCAATAGGCTGTCAGCTTCCCCAGTAGGCTGTCAGTCCCTGGCTTTATATTCTGGCACATGCTGAGACCTTCACTCATGTCTGGGCATGAATGAATGGCTGAACGGGTGGACTGCTTGATGTTAGTCATTTCTATGAGTGTCTCGGGCACTTTCAGAGGCCTAGGCTTGTGCCCATTTATTTGTGCTGCTGAGAGAGACAGAGGGGGACATGTAGACAGAGACAGAGGAAGAGAGACACAGGAAGAGATGGGGAGAGAGCCGCAGAGAGAGGAGAGGCAGAGAGGCACAAATAAACCCCAAAAGAGGGAGAAAAGGGGGAAAGGGAGGTTGGAGGAGGAGCATCCAGCACAGGGGAACCTGCAGAAAGGTTCCCCTTCACCCCTGGCTTCTCTCCCCGCACCCACTCTGCCCCAGCCACACCCACACCCCTGCCAATCACTGCACACGCAAAGCCCACTTCTGCCTCAGGGCCTTCATGTCCATCAAGGCTACACGGCGATCTCCACTGAGCCAGTCATCATATGGTCGATTCTGATGACAAAAACAACTAATTGAAACCCTAACATTTGTTTACTCCGGATGCATTAAGGTGGTAGTTATCAAATCAGAACTGCATTACCCCTTAAATGACCTTAAAAACAAAATCAATGGTTTATTTAACCGTAGCAGAGAAAAGAAAAAGGAGGAAAAAAACAGTCCAGAGGAATCTGTGTTAGTTTTCCTTGAAAAGGACACGTGCGTAAGCTGAGGGTACACAGGGATGTGGTGACTCGGAGGAACGAACTGACCCTCAGTTTACGATTGTTCATTTCTTGGCTCTTTCTTATAAGTAGCTCAACAGCTGTCAAAGTCTGAACTTCTTCCTACCCAAGCGATTAGAATAAAAGCACTGTTGACCCAACAGGTGGGCTCTGTGGATACTCCTAGTATTTCTTTGGCTGAACATTTGAGATGGTTAATGCACTGGGCTTCCATTTGGACTCCAGGAGTGAAGTTTGAGTCCGTTCAGATACCCCCACCTCTAACTTTTATTTATTTGAAAAAATATTTTCTTTGAATTTGAAATTTCTCAGGTTTTCTGCCCCAAGCCATGGCTCTTCCATCTTTAGTGGGATTGTCCCACATCCCCGTGGGATGGCACACATGCCGTTCATTATTCCCAGCTGCCTAGATTCCAAGAAGCCTGATCTGATCCTTCCAGAGAGTCTGTGGGCTCCCAACGCCTTCTACTAAATTTCTCTTCGGTTTAATAGCTAGAGTGGATTCCATCGCTAGGAGCTGAGGACGCTGACAGATGTGCTGGTTAGGATTTTCCACTTTACAAGCTCGTCCTTTCCATGTTTGAACAGCTGGTGGCTGCTGGCGTGGCCGTCACTCCGTTGTCTGATGTGCAGGGGCCATTCCTGTGTCCTTGCCCACGACAGCTGACAGACTGACCAGGCCAAAAAATGTACTTATTTAATTACTTTAAGACAGCTTTGTTGAGGTGTGATTGATGTACAAAATCCTGCACATATTTAAAACATACAATGGAATGAGTTCGAACATACGCACACGCCCATGAAACCATCACCGCGGTCAAGGCAACCGACATAGTCTTCACTCCTAAAAATTTCCTTGTGGTCCTCCCTCTTTTTTGTGGTAAGAACACTCAACGTGAGCTCTACCCTCTTAACAAAATTTTAAGTGCCTAATGCAGAACTATTGATTATAGGCAGAAACATTTAATTTTTGCTTCAAAATATGAGACTTGGATGGTAAATCAATGAAAAGCCCATCTGTGAACCTGTATTTACAAAGACTCAATGTAATAATAAGTCAGAGGACAAGGAGACCCTGGGAGACAGTGTGGATGTTAGTAAATACTAAGGATTTTCCCTGCAGGATGGAGGAAGGGTGGTCGCAGACAGGGAGTAACTGTTCCCTGGTCCTTAAGACCCATGTAAGAGTGGGACCAGCTGGTGGGGGGTAGGCTGGAGAAATGGATCAAGTCCAGGTGGAAAGTAAGGGCGAGAGGCTATGGCAGATTCTGGTGACTCGTCCCCCCTATCTGTGTGAAAGTCCATGGACTTGGGACTCCATGTTGGGGTTCTGAGAAAAGCGGGCATTCTGAGGACTGGCTCTGAGGCTGGAACGTGGGGAGAAGAGAACAGAGAGAATGTGGTTCTCTTCTGAGGCCTGCAAAGGGGCGTCAGCATTTCTTCTCAGTGAGAGGGGGAGTCGGACACAGCGGGGTGAGATTCTAAGAGAAAATGAGTACGTTAAGATATCTTGACAGATGCATCTAGAGTACTTAGCATGTCGTGGGCTCGCCACTGTTGTTTGCTGAGTGAAACGAAGAAGGAATGATGGCGTGAAGAACACCCAGAGAAATAGCAGAGAAGCAGTGTGGGATAGTGGCTGAGAATGGGAGCTGGGATGCTGGAAGCTATATCTACATATCTGAGTATCTCAGATCGATGCCTAAAAGCAGTGTTTGCCAAATGTAGACTGGTAATATTATTATTATGATGTTGTTGTTGTTGTTATGATTGAGAGCAACTGAATGTCGACAAGTTGCTCTGGTTGCAAATGAGAGCAGTCCAGGGTCTCAACTTCCCCAGCAACTTTCCTGCACGTGGGCTGAGGCTGTTCGACTCTCCTTCCAATCCTAGATTCACCTCCCTTCTTCTGGGACATCTACTGTGATTGCCTCGGTCCGCTGCAATCTTTCCCTGTGACAGCACATTATTATCTTGTCACTGGGAGCTGGATGCAGCTGTCCTGTGATATCCGGTATGGATTTTACCTGATTTAGTTTCTGTTTTCCCAGCATATGATGGGCAAACAGGGTCTTTCAAGATCTCTGACCCCTGCTAAATTCTGCAGACTCACCTCCTAGCATCTCTTCTCCAGCTTTAAAAATCATGTCCATACCCTCATTTAAAAAATTTTTCAGTTACAGTTGGCATACAATATTATATTAGTGTCAAGTGTACAACATAGTGATTAGATATTGATATAACTTACAAAGTGATCACCCTGATAAATCTAGTACCTATTTGACACCATACATAGTTATTACAATATTATTGACTACATTCCCTAATGCTTTACATCTCCATGATGATTTTGTAACTACTAATTTGTACTTCTTAATCCTGTCCGCTTTTTCTCACCTCTCCATACCCCCTCCTACCTGGCAACCATTAAAATTTCTCTGTATCTATGAGTTTGTTTCTGTTTTATTTGTTTATTTTGTTCTTTAGATTCCATATATAAGTGAAATCCTATGGCATTTGTCTTTCTCTGTCTGACTTACTCCATTCAGCATAATACCCTCTAGGTCCATCCATGTTGTTAAAGATAGCGAGATTTCATTCTTTTTTTATGGCTGCATACTCTCACATTTTTAAGTTATCATCTCAATTTCGATCCTAGGTTTAAATATACATTTGGATATAATTATGTAAATGATATATTATGTTAATATATAAGGATATATTACATGTTATTAAAATATATTTATGAATTTTATATATAAATATAATAAATCAATTAACAATGGATATAAATGAATGTAATTTTTGACATGTGACTTGGTATTTTAAAAGAAAACTTTACTACAACTTTCAAAATACATCTAATTGAAGCTCAATTACCATTGTGGTTTGATACCCACCATTATGGATTAAAAAAAATACATGTACAAACTTTGCTGTAATTGTTAGGCATTCTACATTGTTCTTATTTCTCTATGAACTTGTACTCCCCTGGAAGAAATCTGGTCTTAATGTAACACATTTTTATTCTTGGAAATCTTTTACTAATTACTTTATCATATATGGCTGACTGCAATAAAATATGTTCATAAATTGAAATTGAAATTAAAAAATTTTTATTGAGTACAAGTCTTTAAATTTTACTTTATTTATTTTTAAAAATAAATTTAAAATAAGTTATTTTAATTCAGTTATCATTATGGTTGTTAGTGGAATACCATTGATCAAAACAACATAAATATGTCATAGCTCATGATAAGGAATGATTAATCCTAAAAAGGTAAAATACTTTTAAGATATACTTCTCTTAATATGATAGGTAGGACTGTTTTTCAATTAATGTAGTCATGAATGAATATTGTTATTTTGAAGAGATCGGTTTCAATATCAATTCTATTCACACCATTTTATTTTTATTGGTGTCAGCACTGACGGCCTGTTCACATAAACCAGCAGATGAAAATGAAAGGGCTTCTGCTATGTGCTGCTCACCTGTTCAGGGCCCTTTCAAGTTCTATGCCAAAAATTACACAGCGGTTTTTGATAATCTATGAGCTGACATCGGTACTAGGTTCTTCTTCAGTTTCGGTGACAGGGGAGAACTGAAAACAATCTGACTCATCAAGGGCTGTGGTTCCCAGTCGTATACCAGATGTGGTACCCAGTTATCAGAGACATCAAGGTGAATATTTCAAAATGAGCCTTTGCTTGGTGCCCTGAAGGACTTTTCACAGGAGGGGAAGGCACCTTTGCAGAATGGTGATGCCTTTTCAGTGGGAATGGCCTCCACTCTCTGCCCTTCTCTACCCTCCACTGGCCCGAGAGGCTGGCCTCATGGACCAACTAAGGGAATCCCTTCCCCTGTGGCTTCCAGTTGGTTTTGACCAATGGGGAGCCCTGGCAGTGACTAGAAGCGAGGGGAGGGGAATAAAGTTGGGCCTTTATTCCTAGGCCTCAATTGCGTGGTGACCCACGGTGGCTGCATCTTCTCCAGAAGGCCACAGCTCCTCCCCATTTTGCATAGTCTCCTCTTCTCCGGGTTCTAGAAACCTCTCCCTCCCCTCACCCTACTCAGGGCCCTACTAACCCAAAGGGGCTGCACTACCCTTTGTAGTTTTCATTATTCCACCCAGAAACTTTATAAATATTTCCTCTATTCAACTCTCTTCGGATATTTTGAGTTCACTTTCTGTTGTTTTATGTTAGTACCCTGATTGATAAACCTGGTTTTTTATATGGTGGAAGGAGAATATTGTGAAGGAGGAAGTAGCGAATAGGACGTGTGTCAGTGGATGGTCTGGGAATGGATTCTCTTAAAACTATCCATGCTTGTGAACCCTTGAAAAATCTTCCTGTCCCCTGAGGGCCTGGGTACTCCAAGTTGATGATGGCTCATGTAGTACCTGACCATCCATCTGAGTCTTCTCCACTGTATAATGGTAAAGACATGGTTGGGAACCAAATAGGCATTAAAGAAAGCTGGCAGGTGCTTTTTCATGAATGCCATATGACATAGGTGAATCCTATCCAACCAGGATGTATGCCCAGCACCTTTCAGCCTTTCCTGCTGCCCAGCCACAACCACCACTGGCATCAAGGAAAGCATGTGTCCTCCCTTGAGCTGATGTATGAGGTGGGCTCTGGTTTCCTGATTGCCTGATGGAGTCTGGCATCAATCACTCTGGATGGGGAGCCTGCCTGGAATATCCACCAGACTCTTCGTGGCACTGATTTAAAAATTCCAGGCAGCCAACCCAGCGAGAGTTCTTTACTGTAGCAGTGGACGACTGATCTACAATAAATTATAAACAGATAGGGATCCCAGGCAAAAACAGCAGCTACAGTTTAAATTAACATTGGGCTTAAAATCCATTTGCTGAGGGAAAGCGTTGATCTCAAACTTCCCATCCCAGAATTATCTAGAAATTGTCATTATTCTTGGTGCCATTGAGACTTGAGGCTGCTGGCAGATGGCTGTGGGATGTGTTTGCACTGGCTGCCACTGCGATTTTTTTCCCCTTCGTGAGGGTATTGCAGATTCTAGTATTTATTTTCCTGTATGTATGTATGCATGTATGTATGTACATGTTTAGGGCCATGGCTTATGTAATAGTTTGGATTATTGTTCAGAAAATATTCACTCCCTCCTCTTCACACTGAGTGGAGAGCACGTCATGTCTCTTCCACGTAGGTTTGGCCCCATGACTTGCTTTGACCAGTTGCTGTCAGTGGAAGAGATGAGAGCGAAGATGTTAAGTATACTCCTGCAGTTTGTCCTGCTCTAGCCCTTGGGGACCGGCCATGAGAAGAGCATGTCTAGGTCGTTGTTGCCCCTTTCACCGGGGCCAGGATAGGTGCACAGGTTGCAGACCTGACCCTCGGCCTGCACCAAGCCCAGGGAACCCAGATGAGATCAGTCAGGCCATGGTGGCCCCAGGGACCCTGAGGGTGGGAATCGGTGCTTCACGTAAACCGCCAAGGTGGGTTGGCCACAACTGACAAGTGACTGAGTTTGCAAATTCTGTTCTGCTGAACCCCAGAGAAGTAGTTTTCCGAATAGTTCACTCAAAGTCAGCTTTCATTCATTCAGGCATTTATTTCTTAACGCACTTGTTTATTCTGCAAATACTTTTTGATCACCCTAGGTATCAAGCAGTGATCTAGAGAGACTCATAGATCTCTATATATCTGGATTGTCTCTTGATCTTCGTGAGAGAAACGAGGTTATGCAGGTGCACATTCTTAAAGTGCTTTGAAAGGCAGGATATAAATCAGCCTGTTTCTCAGCTCGTGTCTCCTACTCCTCTGCATGAGATTCACTGAGGCCAGGCTGGGGTGGGGTGAGTAGAAAGGAATGACCCCTCTGCTTCCTTTCCCTGCATGAAATCAGAAGCTGTGGGGAGACAAGGTGGAGAGAGGTGATGCTCACCACCTCCCCTGAGGGGGACAGGTGTTCTCACCACTCGCCTGGGTTAATTGGCTCAACCACTTGTCTTGGTGTCGATTCTGTTTTCAGATAAAGAAACTGAGAGGCTCAGAGAGGGCAATAACTCACCCAATTACTGGCACAGAGCAGAAGTAGTAAATGTTAATTATTATTATGCCAAGGCCCCATGATTAGAGAAGTAAAAAGACCTGACCTTAAAGATTGAACTCTTGAACATCTGTGCAGAAGAGTTGTCATAGCCTGATTGCTGTCCTTTTGAAAGCCCTGCTTACAGAATTGGCCCTTGGCTGGTGTCTGAGAACTTGGATTTGGGGAGGTTCCCAAACCCTGACTGATGAGAAACTCACTGTGCCTTAAATGTTTATACAAAACAATAAGGTTTATGCTGAACACCTGCTTTCCTTCTGGGAGTTTAGGGTTTTGGTACATGCCAGGCAGAGGCTGCTACATGATCAGCTTCCAGTAACAATTCTGGGCACGAGGCTCTAATGAGCCTCCCTGGTGGGCAGCATTTCACATGTGTTGTCACAACTTGTGGCTAGAGGAGTTAAGGGAGTCTTTTGTGGTCCGATGGGAGGGACCCTTGGAACTTGCTCCTGATTTCCCCCAATTCCTCCCCATGTGCCTTTTCCCTTTGCTGATTTGCTTTGTATCCTTTCTCCGTAGGAAAATCGTCTGAGTAATTAATATGTGAGTATCACTATGCTAAGTCCTCCCAGTGAATCAGCAACTCTGAGGGTGGTCTTGGGGACCCCCATGCTACATCCTTCCCCTTTCCTTGACTCTAAGCCTCTGCTTTGGACCCTTCATCCCGCTTACAATACCATCCTTGACTTTTAGGGTCATCTTACTGATATATAGGGTCAGTTCAAATCTTACCTTGACCAAGAGTTTTGAAGGGTTTTTACCTTCTTGAGATTCTATAGCATTATCACAATTACCCACTAAGTGCTGTGTCTCAAGTGATCATCAGCTTCCTTCCTAAGAACTGAATTTTGAGTTTTGTGACATGTATCAATTTATACAGCCCTTAGCTTAGAAGCCAACATAAAATGATATAAAAACGAATGTTTTGACATTGGTGTGCGTTGTCTTTAATGCTCTTTGTTCAGTGAAAAAAAGACTTTTGAAGATAAAATCTTAATAGATACTAAATTATTACCTAGCTTCAAAATATTTTGACAGTTCTTCATAGACACAGCTATAGCAAAATATGTCTCTCAGTTCTAGTGCCTACAGCTGGAATTGCCCTAGAACTGTGAATCCTATTTTTAAATGTGATTAGAATTTTATTCCTTATAGCCTGATTATTTTAACTCATCAATCCAGTCATTGAAAATTGATTGAGTGCTTACTAAGTGCCATTAATTGTGAATATTGTGGAAATTTAAAATGAAGAAGTCATTCTCTGCTTTGGAAAGATTCAGTTTTCCTGTTTGGTAACTTTTGTAGATATTTTTCATGACCTCTCAATATCTAATCGTCCATGCCCCTTCCATGCAATACCCTCAAGGGATGCTCACCCCTCTCCCAGATAACCAATGTCTCAGGGAAACTGACCTTATGCCCAACTAAATGTTCCAAGCTAATTAGCATAATCCCATTCTCTTTGCCACATAATTGGCTCAGCCAAAACAGACATAAACCAATCAGCATGTAATATTTTTCCTAGGCACTGGGTGGCCCATCAGTGCAGAGCTCATATCTTCCTTGCGGGCCTCCTACTGCATGTGGAAGAGATGGTGATTTGAATCCTGGAACAGCTGAGTCATTTTGGGGAGCCAGGCTGAAGAGAAGAGGAGAAGGGCAACCCAAAATGGAGAGGGATCTCAGTCAAGGCACTCCTGATGTCCGAGCCTCTGGACTTATTTGTTGCTTACATGAACCAACAAATCATTTAAAATTATTAAGTAAGAATGAGTTAGTATTTTCGATGTTTGTATTCAAAATTAATCCAAATGATTTAGCTCCACGGCATCTGTCTATCCAACTATCCTTTCTCTTCTTGTTTATACCTTGATTTTCCTTTGGGAAAACCATCCTTCTTATATGCTCCGATACATGTTTTGGGTGGGACTGATACCTTATTCAGATACAGAGGGGAGATCACATGAGTTTACACAGGCAGCACTCTCCACCATGTTGGCTCTGACGATTGGTTTAGAAATAGACTCAAAACCCCATTGGAATAGCAAAAGGATAAAAAAAACTTAGACTTACGCAGTAAATGCTATGAGATCTCCTTTCTTCTCTTAGTTTGTGTGCTGTCGAGATCTGTGTCCTAGATACCCAGAAGCAATTCTACTGCCACCAGACGAGAACCCAGAATTGGCAGAAGATGAAGTCCAAGGATGAAGCAGAGGTGAACAAGAGAAAATGAATCACTTAAGATCCTGGATTAAATCTGCCATAACGCGTGATACCTCTGAATTTTTGGTTATAGGCACTAAATCAAACCACAACAAAACAATGTATTGATTAAACTAGTTTGAACTGGATTTTCTGACATTTGCCACATACTAACGCTAAGTACTATTTGAAGAGTCTACTCTATGTCCCATCCTGTGCTTAGTCCTGGGGCAGCCTCAAGGGTGATAAATCCAGGCACTTGAGCTGGAGAAGTTCACATCCCAGTGGGACAGGTAGTAAACATGCATGAGACTGCGACTCAAGGAAAAATGTAATAAACATGTTGACTAAATTAATGAATCCTTATTTAAAGAGAAACAATGTTAGGTCATTCTGGTTCCAGGTGAAATGGGGTAAATAATTACTACCCTGTCTCCCCCACTGAATGAAGCTCCAGAACATGGAAAGATTACACGGAGCTGTGAACTGAGCCCTGAGAAAAGAAAATTGTTGAATTTGGATCAGGGAAGAAGACCAGAGTTTGAAGCCCCACCAAACCGGTGGTGAGTTTGTCACGTGTTGCCCTCTGGTGTCACATGACCTAATCCCCAAACCCAGAAGTGGGCACTAGCGTGAAGAAGAGAGAGCCTTGGGAAAAGCCCAGAGGAGCCAGCCCTGGAGTTTTGTTCAGGAAACCAGTTCTGGTAAAGGGAACTTCTAGCACTCAGAGAGAGTGCGTATGTCCCCATTTTTTCTTTCATTTCTCCATTCTCTTATGCCCAAAGTCTTAAGCAACCTGTGGTACTGGAGCACAGGATTTGAACAAGACTCTGAGTCTTATAATATACTAGATGAAATTCCAGGATAAAAATCTAAAATTACTTGATATAGAAAGAACCAGGAAAATCTCAACATTCACGGGAAAAGGCAATGAATGGACACCAACCATGAAGTATAACACAGATACTGAAATTTTCAGACAAAGACTTCAAAGCAGCTATGGTAAAAAAAAAAAAAAAATCCTTCAATAAACAAGTATGAACGCGCATGAAACAAATGGAAAACTAAAATCTAAGCAAGGAAGAGAAAAAAATCTTTGTGACCTGCAGTTAGGGAAAGGTTTCTAGACATGATACCGAAAATATAATCCATAAATGAAAAAATTAATAAAACTGACTTTGTAGAAGTTAAAAATATTTCATTCTGTGCAAAGTATTGTTAAAAGAAGACACTGTCAAAAAAATGTTTAAAGATGTCAAGATTGTTACTGGGAAAAAAAAAAGTTTGCAAATCATGTACCTGAATATATGTTTGCACATCACACGTGTAGAATATGTAAAAAGTTCTCAAAACTCAACAGTAAGAAAACAAATGACCCAATTAAAGAATTAGTAAAGACTTGAACAGACGCTTCATGAAAGAGGATATACAGATGGGAAATATGTACATGATAAAATTTTCTATCATCAATAGCCATTAGGAAAAAACAAATTAAAGCCGCCGTGATATACCACTGCACCTCTGTGAGAATATCAATAACAACCTGACAATACCAGTACTAGAGAGCGGCTGGAGCAACTGGAACTCACATGTTGCTTTCAGAAACACAAGAAAGTACAGTCATCCTGTAAAACGGTTTTTCAGTTTCTTATAAAATTAGACACACACTTACCAGATGACCCAGCAACCCCGTTCCTGGGTATTTACCCTAGAGGAAAGAAAACTTATGTTCACACAAAAACCCGTCCACAGATGTTTATAGCAGCTCTCTTCATAATTGCTAAAACATGGAAACAACCCAGATGACCTTCGGCGGGTGAATGGTGGAACGGTCTGCAGTTCGTCCACACAACGGGGTCCCGCTCAGCAATAAAAGGAATGGACTTTGATATATGCAGTGACTTCTTTGAATCTGGAAGGCATTATGTTGAGAAAAAAAAAAAAACAGTCTCAAATATTACACACTATGCATTTTCATTTACATGACTTCTGGAAAAGAAAAACCATAGTCATGGAGAACAGTGCAGGGGGCCAAGGTTACATGGGCGGGTTGGGTGTGACTATAAGGAATAGCAGGGGTTATATATATATATATATTTGGGGGGGGGTGATAGAACTGTTTAGAATCCTCATGCACGATGGTGGGGGTTACACCACATATATACACACATTAAAATTCACAGAAATGTACATCACAAAAGGTCAATGTTATGTTCTAATACTTTTTTAAAAAGATAGTTGAAGTCACACACACAAAACTGATGTCTCTAAATGAGTTCGCTGGATTTCTCTTTAAAAAAAAGTTTCTCTCGTAGACCCCGCTCTCATCTGAGAATAGCCTGACTTTCCAGAATCAAATCCCGGCAGAAGGATGACGCTGGGAGCCCTTCCTTCAATGGCACCTGACACTGTGCCTGCCCACAGAACACAGGACCGACAAGGTCTTGGCCTACATGCCCAGTTTATTTTTCTCTTCCTCCTCCCAGCTCTGACAGGCATATGGAAATTATGTGAAAAATGTAAACTTTGAGCATGAATGGGAATTTTATTTCCAGAGGTGTTTGTAACTTTTTTTTCTTTTGGGATGAAACCCTCATTCATATCCAAATAAATTATTTGGAGGTGTTGATAAGAGGATAAATCTTAGAGGATTTCACAAAGGTCTGCATTCAGGAAACCTGCCCCTCGCTGGGCTGCATTTCTTCCAAGGAGTCGGGCGGCAGCAGTGGTGGCGGGTTGTGTGGCGATCTCAATTTGCTGTTTTCTTTCCCTTTTCATATGCTCACAAAGCACTCCAGATCTCAGGCAGCCGTAAGTTCAAGGTGGGAAGGAAGATAGGCTCTTCCGAGACAATCTCCTTTCAAAATACGCACAAGGATTCAACTTATTCCTGGAGCCCTGCCACAGGTGACAGCCAACAGACGGAAACTTTATTTGCATTTTCTAAGCCAGCAACTGGAAAATATCAGTAGACGTCTTTTGTCTATGTTTAGCTTTGTGTTTAGGTAGCCAGGGACTCTGTTTAAATGGCCGATGAATGAGGATGGACATATTACCTGGTAGCGAAGGGAGTGTCTAAGGAACTGTAGTTTTATGGTTTTTAATTTTTTATCTTTCCCCCCAAGTTTTGACAGCAGGTACATGTGTTCATTAGTAGGCTTTGGCTGCAAGTGGTAGGGAGCCAAATGAAATGGAATTAGAAGATAAGGGGAAATGAGTCAGGATGATTGCTTAACTGAAAAATCTCGGGGAGGATTGCAGGCATGGTTGGATCTAGGGGGGTGAAAGGTTATAGTTGCAAACAGGAAAAATCTATCTAACTTGTTTAAATGTAAAGGACTTATTGAAGGCTAACATGTGCCTCACAGAATCTCTAGAGGAGCAAAGAATCCCCTAACACACCCAGCTGGGTCCCTCCACTGCCGCTGAGCCCAGGCACCAGCACTAGAGCTTCCTACATTGATGCCATCGGGAAGCCGTGTGTCCCTGTGGCCTCTCACCAGCAAGGATCCGTGTGGAGCTTTCTCCAGGTTGCCAGGTTGCAGTTTGCACAATGCATCTCGCTTGCTGAGCACAGTCACCCCAGCTGCAGGGGAATCTGGGAAACATGTTTCTGACTTCTTATGCGGGGAGACATGAGCCCATAAGATGGGAAATCCTCTAAACATGGGAGGAAATATAAAAAACGCTCGAGACAAACAATAACAAAAGCAACGATAACAACATCGACAACAATAGCTAACACGTTTCAGTAATTTATGATGTGCCTGGCAGTCTTCTAAGGATTTTACATGTATCAATTAGTTTAATTCTCAAAATATTCCTTTGGAGACAGGTATTCTTCAGATGAAGACTCTGAGGTAAAGAAATCTTGAGTCACTTGCCCGGGCCTAAGGCGACTGTCCATCCTGGTTGGCCTGGGACAGTCCCAAAATAATGATGATGAGTACCCTTGTTTACTCTCAAAACTGCCCTGATTGTGTCAATGAATTCTACGATCATTCTATAAAGGTCACACAGTGGGAAGAGGAGAAGCTCGGATGGCAAATAGCCGTGCGTGGGGTCAGCCGACAACCCCAGACTCAGTCTCCCTGTCTCCATTTCTCAGCTCTGCCTTCTTCTGTTTGGGTTTATCCCCCACCCCCAGTGGTCGGGGCCGAGGTCCTCTCACTTCCAAGGCCCATGGGAAGACACACCATCTTCCCCTCTCTGCTTCTTCACCAAATTTTAAAAAAAGAAATCACGGAATTTGATTTTGACTCATTGGCCCAGTGTGGTTTGAGAACTCCCTTCTGGAAACTGGGCCTATGCCCCAGGAAACTCAAGGGCCAAGAGTAGGGGGTGTTGCCAAATGAAAACAGGGGTGCCGTGGTCCAAAGCAGTAGAAGGGGGTGCTGTGCAAGGACAGAGAGCAGATGTCCCACTTCCCATAGGAACCATTTACTGTGACGGTTGTATGTGCAAACCTGGATGCAAAACTCGGTTCTCCATGTGCTCTCGAAAACACCACATTTACTGTTAATCAAGGAGGACTTGATTATCGTATCAGGAAGCGATCAGATGTTGCCACTGGAACCAATCCAGTTAGAGACTCAGAGATGTGGGAACAGAAGGCGCTCCCTAAATGGCTAATAATTAGCAACTTATTCTGGAAAGGGCCAGATAGTGAATATTTTAGGCTTTGCAGGCCAAATGTGATTTTTGTTGCACGTTTCTGTGTGTGTGTGTGTGTGTGTGTGTGTGTAAAACGTCATTAGTTCAGGGGCTGGGACAAAAATAGGCTGTATGGGCTGGATTTGGCCAGACATATTTGTTTGCCAAAACCAGATCCATCAGATAAGGCAAGACATAGATATGTGCATAGGGGGCATGGGTGGCCTTAGGTAACCCACATTGGCCCATGTACAGACCACGTCAAGGAGTGGGCATCGGGAAGGGTCCTGGAGGTGACATCTGAGAGAGGATGCGAGGGTGGCTGGAGAGATCCTGCGTTATTTCAGCCAGGTGGCATTCATTTATCTTCTTCCTGTCGGCCATCATGCCTCCCACTCAGCTCAGGCCTCAGCCCACCAGGGTCTCACATCCCCAGTCACGGTAAAGGGCCAGTAAGAAGCAGGTGGCACCAGAGGTCCGTGAGCCTTGCTGCTGCCAGAGCTTTGGGTGCCGATCAGATCTTCTCAGCTCTGCACTCCCCGCTCCGCCGGCTGCTTACACGAATGCAGACTAAAACTCAGGCTCCTCCCACGACCTGATCAGGCTCCTCCCACCTCTCCCACCTCTTGCCACCAGTCCCTTTACCCCTTATCTCCAGCTGCCCCCATCTCCTGTTCTTCTACTAATGCACCCAGTTGGGTCCCTCCACTGCGCCTCTGCATTCGCTGGTCCCTCGACCTGAAACGTCCTTCTGTCTAGTATTTGCAGGGCTCATCTCATGTAGGTCTCTTTTAAAAACTGACCTCCTTGAGAGGACTTTCCTGGCCACTCTAAAAGAGCTCGTCTGTCCCTCTTCATCTCTTTGCCTTGTGCGCTTTTTCTTCATTCTGTTTGTCGCTATTTGACAACTTTCCTATATTTATTTGTTAATCCACCTATTGTCAGTTACTCACCTGGACAGTGAGCTCCAGGAGGGCAGAGATTTGTGTCTATTTTGTCTCAGGTATCCTTAGCACCTAGAAAAAACTCTGGAACAAAGGGAGGCTCCCTAAATATCTGCTGAATGACGAAAGCAGTGTTGGCACAAAGACGCTCGCTCTTTCCCAGAAGTCTGGAGTCTGAGAAGAGATGAAATATGCTATAGCCACACAGGGAAAATCTATCTGAGAACAGAGCCGGGAGATAGAGAAACCAGATCCCGCTTTGAACGATTTGATCAGCCTGCACCTGAAGCCAGCCCACTGCTGCTGTTTTCAATTACAAAAGCCAATATATTCTCTTTATCCATAAACCATTTTAGATCAGAGGTTTTGCTGCTTGAAATAAAGGAGCCTTTAGAGTATCATTTGGCTTGTCAGAGAGGAGAGGACAGAGAGAAAACGAGGGGAGAGAAGAGAGGGTGTGGAGTGGTTAAACGGTACCTTGGGAGATGCAGCAATTCTGGCCTCTAATACAATAAAGCTCTCTGTGAGCCTGAGGGAAAACTCCTTTACAAATGCAGCAGAGTGGGAATCAAAACAAGAAGGGAAGTGTAAATTTTAGGGTAATGGAGCAGGGCCTATGTGCAACACGCATTCTCACTGCAAAGCGAGAGGAACGTAGGTCATAGAGAGAATGCGGATGCCGGGGTCAAGTGGGCTGGGAGCAGCTTCAACCTGCTTGAGCCTCTTTCCCATGGTGTGACCTCGGGCAAGTGCCTGAACCTCCAGTTCCTATCCAAATAACGGAATGATGAATACAAACCTTAACAGTGCTGTGGTGAGGATTAAGTAGGGACCTCCGTGTTAAAGCCCCTGGCATAGAAGGAGGGCCATGGCAGGTAATCGATCCATGGCAGCTGCGATCATTACGATGGGGTCTGGATTGCCCCGCTGCAAACTGGCGCTGAAAATTGGACAGTTGCTTAAAACTCTGCTACCACCGGAATCGAGGTTCAGAAACAGCATTGCTCCACAGAAAAAGCAGAGGATGTGGCTTTACCCGGATTCTGTGCCCTAGTCAGCTCCAACGAGCAGCAATGATGATCATAAAAAATTTAGATTTTCACAGAATGCATTAGCCTGTCCAGCTTCATGCAAAAGCCCAGTGATGCTCACAGCACCAACCTCCCTGTCCCTGGCAGATCACAAAATGCGTCCGTGTCCAATCTCACGGAACATGCCAAGGAAAGCGTCTACCTGATGGTAGGTTACCCCGTGAGGAAGCGCCTATCTTTCCTCTTTCTTTTCCATTCTCCTGGGTGAGCCAAGTAGAGAATCTCATTTGGGCTCCAAGAATGGCTTATCACCTCTCCAGGGCTTTGTAACCTCCCAAGCTAATAGGGACAGAAACCCAAGTTGCTGACTGCATAGCCGGTGCATCTTTTAACACTTTCGCACACCTTCATCTATCAGATTAGTGAGGCTCAAAAAACAGTGTCTTCATTGATTAGATCAATTAAGATGCAGACATGGTAGCAAAGGCTGGGCCCCTCGGGAAACTGGAGGCAGGGGGGCAAGGCTGTTAGAAGGCCACAGCGATCTGGGAGGTGGCCGCCAAGAGAAGAGTGACGGGGACATGCTGAAGCCACAGCCATTTCCCCTCCCATTTTTGCAGAGAGAATTACAGAAGGGTGTCCAGACCCTTCTAGATGCTTCCAAAAGAAAGGTGTCCTCTGGGGCCTCATGCCTGCCCCCGTCTGCCATCTGAACACAGCCAAGTGTTCTGCAGCTGGCAGAGTCCCGGCTCTGATCACAATCCATCACAAGCTGGTGATGGATCTATACCTGGGGCCTGTGTGCCCAGAACTCACAGAGCCCATCTGTATGGACTGCTTGGCACCGGGACACACAGGCCTGAGCAGACTGTTGGTGGAAGAAGGGCCGGGGCTGACAGCCAGGCATGTTTTCCCGGTCTTGCTTTCCTCCATCCAGGGGGAGCCGACGGCCTGGAATGCATCGGTCCAGGGAGCTGGGGGAGCCGGCAGCCTCTGAGGCCTGTCCCTCCACCAGACCATGGAAATGAGCCTCGAGGAGAAGCCTGGAGAAGAAGGTGAGCATTTATCAGGGGCCTGTTCGACTCTTACTAAAGACACAAGACCACTTGTTTAGACGCTGCTGAGAGACCTTCCTATTCCATTAGGAGAAGCTTCCAGAAGCTGTGTTTTAGCCAGCTGTCCATGACTCAAGGTCAATGCTCGATTGCTCACATTTCTTCTTCCTGCCACCTTCCAAGGTATCACTTCCATAATAGACTGTGCATTATCCACTTCTCTCAGTCTCCACTAAGTCCACACTAGTCCAAACCACCACCATCTTGAACCTGGACCACTCAGCATCCCTCACACTTGTCTGTTCTATTTACGGTCTCCAATCTACACCTCCTGTAATAGCAAGAGAGTATTTAAAAAGATATATCAGACCGAGTCACTTGCCTGCTAACGTCTTCTGGGGAGTTATTGCATCTAGAATACAATCCTGCCTCTTTCCCTGGCTTCGCTCTCTGTGTCCCTGGCCCCACTAACACACTTGCAACGCTCCATCCAACTGGACCAGGATGCTTTCTGTTCCTTGAACACACCGAGCTCATTCCTGTTTCAGGACCTTTGCACATGGAAAGGTCCTTTCCTAGACCTTTAAAGGGCTGTGTTCGTTATTTTCCTTTCTAAGTACCCTTGCTGCATTATTTTCTTCATTGGACACGAGAGCCTCATAAACGTCTCTCCCAACATCGAAGCTTCTCTCCAGCTGCCACCTTATCATGTTCTTGCCCAGGGGCTGTGCCTGCTCTGGCCCGATGGTGGAGACAACCCAGGACCAGGAGGAACCTGAATAAACCTGCCCTGGTCCCACTGCTGGTAAACCATGGAGCCATATTCTGAACTCTTTTCTCTTTCCTTCCCCTTCTCCACTCCCATTTTACTGCCAAACCTTAAATCTTGCAGTAGGTTGAAAATGTTGTCAGAGCTAATGAGGACGGGCCTTCCTACTGTTCTGCCTCACCTCCAAGCCCTAGGCTGGCTTACTGGGAGGCGTAATAAAACATCGTTGCACGAATACAGAGAGTGTTGCTCTTTCTTTCAAGAACATCTTTACCTTAAAGGAGGGCTGGAGTACGGAATAACTTTTCTCTTTATGCTTATTTCTCTAATGGAAGTGGCCTTCCAGAAGCTCTAGCTCCAGCAGACATGGTTGTTCCATGATCAACAGTCACCGAGTGCCCGAGTTGGGCCAGCCCTTACGCCGAGATCTTGGAATTAAAAGCTGAACAGACCTCAGCCCTCTCAAAGATCCCTGCCACGCTTGATGCTTTGGGAGTTGTTGGCCCAGGAAGTCCAAGAAGACCCAGGGCATGGGCAAACTGTCAGCTATGGGGACTGGCAGTCCTCAGCAGGGGCTTTAGGGACCCTCTGCCCTTGTTGCAGGGGGGGAGGGGGCATTTAGAATCTCATTTGGAGGCACCGTGAGGGACGCTTCACACTGAGGGCCACAGCATATGCCGTCTTTCGGGCAGTGCCAGATGGTGGGGATTTGGCAGGGTTCTTTCTATATCTGTGAGCCCGCTGACCCATTCAGTGGCTCCAAAATGCAAAAGAGAAAATATAATGGTGCTTTGAAATGCTTGGAGCTGGGAAGCTGCGAGGAGCTTGGCTATGAAGGAGCGTGCCATTGTTGCTGGTCCTTGACCGGATTCACCCACCAGCAAAGAGGGCAGGATTCCAACTCGCTTAATGACTACCCTGGTCAGCTTTCTGCTTCATTCAATCTGACCACTGTGGAAAGGCTCTGTAATAGAATGCTGGTCAAGAGTTCAAGTCTTGGCGCCCCACTGCCTGGGCTCGAACCCCAGCTTCTTTGCTTACTAGTTGTGTAAACCTTTGGCAAATGATTAAATTCTCTGTGCTTTGATTTCCTTATCTGTAAAACGGGATTATTATTGCTATAACAGCAGAAAAACATTTGGATCAACAATGCCTTTGGCTTGCGTATCAATATGATGACAGCTAAGTTTTCTACAGCAAATACTGCAGGCCAGCAACTCTTCCTTACCTGTGTTATCTCATTTAATCCTTAAAACCACCCGGTGATGTAAGTGCTATTGTTAGATCTATTTTTAAAATAAGCAAAATAATGAGAGTTCAAATGATTCTCTCAAGATCATAAAGCTAGAAACTGGCAGAACCAGGATTCAGACTTAGGGAGTCTGGCCCACAGTCCATGCTATACTGCCTGACACGTGACACAGCCTTAATCAGAGAGACAGTCTTCCCTGAGGCAAGTGCTTATGATCTACTCAGGAAGATTAAAGAAAACCATGTATGCAATCACCGAAAGCAACCACACACTTGCTCAGCTTAGCTCACTGATGAGGGGCAAGCAATCATTTTTCCCATCAAATACAAGGCGTCAGTTAGGATGATTTTGGCTGCAAGTAACAAATCAACTCCAAGTGTTTTCGACAATGGTGACTTCGATAATTATTATTATTTGCAGAGTTCAGGTAGCTACAATTTGGTCAATCCGGTGGCTCAAGGACATCATTAAGGAAACTGGGTCTTGTCCACTTTCTGCGTCAGCTGTGTCCACAGGCCAACCCCCTTCTTGATAGGGGAGGGGTTGTCCATTTGTGGGTCATATTTTTTAGGCATCTGAAAACATTGTCTAGAATCTTCTGGAAGACTTTCCATCAAGTCTTCATTGGCCAGTAGTGAGTCACAGGCTTCTTCCTCAGCCAGGCGCTGGCACGGGGGTGAGACTATCATGACTGGTCATCTGGAGTTGACTGGGTGGTGAAGAAGCAACAGCCCTGGCCACCACACGGGCTTCGGTCTTCTCGACTTTCCTTCGCTTGTTTCTGCTATTCTTGCTGCAGGAATGTCTGTCTCATTCCTCAGTATCATTATGGCAAACTATTTGTATCATTTCCATCGCAAGTAATAGGAAACCCAACAAAGGATGGCTTAAAAGAAGATGGGTTTGCTTTCCTCACGTCACAAGAGGCTGAGAGGCAGGCCATGCAGAGCCAGTGTTGTGTGGCTCATCGAGATTCCAGGGATAGGCTCTTTCTGTCTTTCTGCTCTGTGTGCTCAGAGTGCTTGTTGTCACCCACAGGTTCATCACCTCCTGGTTCTAAGGTGGCAGCTTCACTGCCAGGCAGGAAGGACAGAGAAGAAAGTAGAGGTGGTTCTGGTGCCACAGAAGAAAGAGGGCATTCTTAGGAACACCCTTCAGACGTCCATTTATGTCTCAATGGCTGGAACAGGGTCATGTGGCCGCCATCAAGTCTAGGAAAGCATGTTTGCTGGTCACCATGCCACCTTGAACAAAGCCAGGGTCCCGATGGTTAAGAGGGAGAAGTGGCTACTGAGAAGCAACTAGCAGTGTCTGCCGTGCCCTTCATTACAGCTCGGCTCACACCGTAAATCCTTCCCTTCTTATCCCAAAGGAATGCGCTCCCCCGCCCTCGTGAGAAACGAACATGAAAAAAGAAGAGGCAAAATGATCTAATAAAATACCTTACAGATATCACCCCACTCATTCCTCAAAACTCTCTCAGCTGGTGTTGATGGCGCATCCTTGTTGGTCAGAGAAACTGAGGCTCAGAGGGCAGTAATGATTTGCCCAAAGTCATAGCCAAGTACAGGGCTTAGCAGGAATGTGCACCTAGGTCTGTCTCACTCACAAGTGCATGCTCTCTCCCATTCCACCAGTGTCTGTGGGATTCCTTGTGTCCCCACACAAGGGGAAGAGCACACTTGCTTCTTGGCTGAATAGATAGGGCACCACGGTGCGCCGGAGATGTTTCATGAGCATGATTGGCAGCCCCTTTGACACTAGAGACCCAAGGACATCACTTCTAACCGTGATGAGAACATTAAACTTGCAAGTGGGCGCTGTGCTGTGCTAAGTGCAAATGCTGACTGTTTCTCTCCTGCCTTTCCCTCCCCTGAATTCTGCTGCGGGCAGGTTCATGCAAAGTTGGTCAGTTGGAACTATTCCTAATGCCCCAGTGAGAAATGGGATGTTGTACACTATGTCCCCTAGAGAAAGTCTCCCATCTGTTCACTCCAAGAGGATAATTACGTGTATGAATAACTCACCTTCTCCTGTCACCCCAGCCGGGGTGCAAGAACTGGTATGCTCATGATGAAGGTCCCGAGTGACCTTTGAGATGGAGAAGTATGCCTCACTCAACTCCTGGACCAGCCATCTGCCCTGAGCATGACTGTAATATTGACTGTCCATTGTAGGGGTGGAAAACAGACATTTATTTTGAAATATTTTCTGTCATGAATCTGTGATTTGGGAAGAACTCATCTACAATTATCATTGTTGAACTCATTGTGACTTCCTGCAACAGAAAGTCGCTGATTGTCACTGGGTTTACTTTCACCTCATAATACCAAGTGGGAAGACCCCAGGCTGAGCAGCTTGGGAAAATGTACCAGGTGCTTCTCGCTGCAGCAGCGGAGTAAATCTCTCTGTGAACATCCCAGCTGCAAAATACATGGGGCGGGACTTCCTCTACCTGGAAAAGTCTTGAGAGTGAGGCTTTATGGGTAGAGTCTGGTCAGTGACACTGACCAGTGATAGTGCCTTGGGCAGATGACTTCCTCTTCAAGGGCCTCAGTGCTCTCACCTGTGAAATGGGAAAAGATTTCGTTTCAGTGACCCCTGTGGTAAGCAGAATAATGGTCCCTCAAGATGTCTGATTTCTAATCCTTGGAAACAGACTATGCTAGGTTACGTGGCAAATGGGAATTAAGGTTGCAGATGGGATTAAGATGTTTAAAATCTGAAGACTTTAAAATAGGGAGGTTGTTCTAGATATTCCGGGTGGCCCCGGTGTCAATCGCAAGGGTCCTGATAAGTGAACAAAGGAGGCAGATGAGGGAGGACTAGAGAGATGGCAGTGTGAGGACTGAGCCTGACGTTGGTGACTTTGAAGCTGGAAGAAAGGGGCCATGAGCCGAGGAATGTGGGAGGCCCCTAAAAGGTGGGAAAAGCAAGGAAACAGATTATTCCTTAAAGCAACCCTGCCAACACTTTAGTTTCAGACATTTGAGACCCATTTTGGATCCACGATGACTAAAGCCAGCCCTCGCCGGGTGTGTACCATGTACCAGGCACAGTTCCGGGCGCTTTCCATGGGTTACTTCACTGCATCTTTAGAGAAACTCTGAAAGGTAGGGATTATTATTGTCCTCACCATTTGACAAATGAGGGAACTGAGGCCCAAGATTGGAGAAGTGGGGAGGGCGGGGCCTGAGTGACAATCTCTTTGGATCATCAGCCCGTCCTCGTTCTCTGTGCTGACGAGGGGCATCTTCTGTCTGTCTTATGTCAAGTGCTGTGCAAACACGGTGTTCGGTTAGGACGACCACAAGTCCCAATTTGCCAGGGAAAGTCTCTACATCCTGGATTAATGATTAATGGCATCCTCATTCATGCTCAATGAAGACCTAGTTTGGGGAATAAATCATACAGTCACCCCATGTTGGGCCCTCCCTCCCAGTGGTGATTGAAGTCTCTAGGAAGAGGGTACACGTGGAGGAGTAGAGTTGTACCAGCTCGGCTCAAGGAGCATATAAGAAAGCCCCAGAAGTCGGTAACCTGTGTTTGAGCCTTGGCTCTAGACTTTGTTCTGTGACCCCGGGGAAACAAGAGCCCACGTGATCAGCCCCCACTTCTGGGCTACCTAACGTTTCCTCTGTCTTCATCTTTGCTACTTTTCTCCCTCACTTACCGGCTTCCTTAAGGACCCTCAAACATTATCAGGCACACAGCTGGCTCAGGGTGTTTGCTCTTATCCACATAAATCACCCCCTTTCCTTCTATAATTCTTGGCTCAAATGTCAGCTGCCCAGAGAAGCCTTCCTGACCACCCTGTTTAAAATCGTAAATGACTCTTCCTCGCAGCATATCTCCTTCCCTCCTTTTATTGTTTTTCATAAATCCAAACACAATCTGACACATTATACGTTATTATTATTTCTGTTCATACTCTCACTGTCCCACTGGAATGCAAGCTCTAGAGGGTCGAGATTTTTGCCTCCCCCTTTTAACTACTGTACCCCCGGTACCAGCCACAGCATCTGTCATAGAGGACACTCAATGAATGAATGAATGAATTCGGGCAATGATATCTTAGCATAAGTTTATGACATTGAGAAATGAATGAATTTGAGGGATACCGAAAGAAAAGCTTTTCATTTGTGTTTCACATTTAGCAAACTTTTTTTCGGTGCTTTTTGCATTTATTGTCTTGTTCACGCATCCCCCAATACTATGTAAACATTCATTTATTTTCTTCCACGACTTTTGATGTTTTCTACATTTAATTTACCAATGCCTCTGGAATTTATTTTGATGTACATAATGAGATATGGATTGGATTATATATTTTGATCTAGATCATTAGGCACTTTCAAAATGGTCTGAATGTCATTTATTGAAAAATCTATCTTCCTCCAAATAATGAAAATGCAGCTTTATCACATTGTAAAGTCATATCTGGGCAAGTTTTTCCCCAAACTTTCTATTGAGTGTTGTTGCTCCATTCCCAGTCGGCCCTATGCTTCAATTATTATAAGCTTATGTGTGAGAGGACCTGGTAGAGCTAACTCCATAATTTCTTTTTCATTCCAAGAAATATTTTTATGACTTAATTTTCCAAATTTGCTTTAGACCATTTTTCTCATGATAATTTTGTAGAACTTCACAATTTGTAGCTTGAAAGGAAAGAAATATATAGGTAGTAAATATTAATTTTCTATCCTGGAAGATGCTATGTATCTTACTATTGTGTTCTTTCTTTTCCTAGCTGTTATGATAATATCTACACGTTCTATATTATTACTTCTGAAAACTGAATTTGTTTCTGTTTTAAGTTTAACCACTTATTCTTAATGCATAGGACACATTAATTTCTATATCTAGATTTTGTTCCAGTAATCTTTTTCTTTATTCCTGAATCAACACCAAATTTGGTAGAGCAAGTTTCTCTTAAATTTCCTTTTTTTTCCAACCAACTTCTAGGTGTTCCTTGCGTAGTTTTCTCTTTATGGAAATGTTATAATTGACTTGCTTAGCTCCTTAAATATACGCCGATTTTGCAGTTCATTGCACTTCTGGACACAGTTGTGAGTTCTGAAATTTCTAGTTGACCCTCTTGGGTTTTCCAAGTATGTGACATGCTAATACTCTGTTCATATCCCTGAACCTATCGTGGTCAGTGTCAGGTCATTAATCATATGCTGCCTTTTGACACTTTTCCTGTCACCATCCTGCATGTCATGTGCACCTCTCCTTCCGTTCAGCAAGTTACACATTTGTGTCTTGGCTCCATGTCTTTATTGTAAGGTCTGTGCTTCCAGCCCAGGGCTGCCCACACTGCAGACAATAGTCGATGACTATTGGCTTCATCTGATTAAAGAGTGAGAATCCAGGTAAAACATGCATGAGCTGAATTCTTCCTCTCAGAGTTCCGAGTCCAGATGTGTTCCAGGTGATTTTTCAAATAGGATGATGAGATTTGGCTTAGAGATCTGTCCTTATGAATAGCAAGCTTCATATATAGGACTCACAGTGCCCTAGGCATTGTCTTAAGGACTTGACACATGTTAAATCATGAAAGTCTCAGAACAAGCCTACGAAGTGGGTGCCATTGCTGCACCCGCTTTTCATACGGAGTTTCTAAACACATGGTTTTAAGTCACTCGACCAGTGTAACACTGTTAGAAAAATGACAGAGCAAGGATTCAAACTAAGGTGGTGTGTCTCTAGAATTCATGCTCCTAACCTCTGGGAGGGCCACGTGGTAGGTCTCCCTGCTGGTCTCGTCAGCACAACGCGCTTGGGCGATTTGCCGACTTTGACCGTTTGGGGGCTGGGCAGTTTTCAGTCCAACCCAACACATTCTTCATATTTATTCTAGTCTCCGTTTCGTTCTGCATGACCTAGAGACAAAGATTTGCCCCATTGTCCAGGGCCCCATCTCTGAGGCACCAGCTGAAGACATTGTCTAACTGGGGCAGATATTTACCCCAGTCCCAGAAGGCCTGGTCACCCTGTAATGTAATGTAAAAATGGCGGCGCCCTTTTTGGTAGGGAAGAAGATGCCCGGCAGGAGGGCTCTGGGTGCAACTGTAGCCCCTCCATTTCCCCACTCCTAGATAAACAAGTTGCAAACCATCTCCCAGTGATGCGATCACAGAAGTGGCTCCCCCTGCTGGACACCCCAGTTCTTCTGAGAGTCCCAACTGGACTGATTTTTCTAATGGTTCTGATTTCTTGTCCTAGAAAACTGGAGCTAATCAAGGGCTTGTTTGTTGACACCTCCGGTTTCACAGCTTAGAGAAGTGAGGACATCTGACATCCTGTTCCAGGTACAGGAGGGTTTGTCGAGTCCAGGGACAGCTCATGCTGTTGCTGCAAACCAGAAGAGAGAGGACAGGCGGCCTTTTGACCAGGTTATAGCAGTGGAGGTGGAGAACTGTGGTCGAATTCTAGGTACTTTAAAAGGAAGGACCAACAGGATTCACTGCCACTTTATATTACACATAAGAGAAGGAAGAAAAGCAAAACAATGCCATTGCCACTCCCTGACATGAGCGTGTGTTCTGGTGAACGTGGTGGCCAACCAAAGACATTTGTATGGACAGGATGAAGTTTTCATGAAAGAACTAAGGAAACATTGGTTGTTGAGGCCCATCAAGGAGGGAAGAAACGATGCCTGAGGGGGTGTCCTTTACTTTGGAAGGGTATCATGCCCGTCACTGAAACTCCTGCTGGGAAGTGATCACCAGGTGTGGACAGGTAATGGAAGCAGCATAGTCCAGGAGCACTTCATGATCTGAGGGAATCTGAAGAAGGGAGAGATTGTCAGCTTAACTCGTCAGATCTGCATTACCAAGGGAACTGTGGGATCAAAGTGCCGCTTACCACCGCCCACAACACACATACACGTCTATCTTTCTCACTTCTGAAATTCAAGTTAAACGAAGTGTCCCTCATTGTCCATTGGTTGAAATGAATATCTTGTCTTCTTAAAAATGTCAAGTCCATAAAATAATGGATCAAGACACCTAAGTAATTTAAGGGAAATAGTTGTCAATGACCAACTCTTTTATATTTATTTCAGTACACGGCACACCTAGATCAGAAGAATAGCAATGTGCAGGGATGTGTCCTGTGCAAATCTGTTTTAGGCGATAATTAGAATCCTATTTTTCCATTGCCTTCTATTATGATTTCCGACATGTGTAATTGATCTTCTGCTCTCCCATTAGCTATAGGGTTTCCCAGGACTGCCCTTCTTTATGCAATATCATCTTTACGCCAAAGTTTGTATAGGCCAGGGAAGCTGTTAGAGTTTAGGTCTCTCGGAAGGCATCTTGGTGTCCTTCCCATAGCCAGACATCCATTTTGAGCTGGGTTTTTGCAGGAAGGCTGCCTGAAGCTTTAAAGGGGTCCCCCAACCTCTGGTTCTAGGCAGTCTGCAGCCAGCTGCATTAGGAGTGAGTTATGATGTCAGTATTCCAGAATTCTTAATAAAGTCTCCTGAGCAAAAAATGCTGTTACTCCACCACCCAAAGTCACATTTTGAGTTGATTAATGAGCAGCGGCACAGAAAAATCTATGGCTTGGGTGGAACGAGGAAGAGTGAAATCATTTCTGCTTTAAGAAATCACCATGCCCCAATTATTTTATTTGTTAAGGAAAGGTGATTTCATTTTCTATTTATTCCCTGCTCTAAATTCTAGATTCAAAGAAAAAAAAAAATGATTTGGATCTATACCCCCTCTCTCTACCTTCATCCCTGCTTATTTGCCCCAAGATAGAAAATCCAGCCATGCCCTTGAGGGGGCAGCTGTTTTATTAGCTCTTTGGGACCTGTTTTAAATCCCATCTAGTTTACATGAAATAAATCTGCAACCCCCTGATGAAAGTCATTGCCTCCTGGCTGCAAAGAGGCGGTCCAAAGTGAAAACTGTGGTTGGGCGAGCCCAGCCTGACCCCTCCATGATCCTTCCCAGCATGGGCACAGAGCCTCCCACCAGCTGGGGCATCTTGGACACCTAATCCTTGGGGGAAAGTCACTTGGCACAATTCACTGCTTGATATTGGTGCCTTTTGTGGAGTTGCTTAGGCTAATTAAAAGTCATGCTGTGCATGATTTTAATTAGGATTCACATCAGGCCAGGCAAGGCTTTCAAAGGGAGAGGAAACCGCACACTGAGCTTTCAGAGGGTGGGAGAAAGCAGGGAGGGAGGACTGTTATTTATAACCCTTCCTGCCACGTGCCCACTGTGGAGGCCAACAGACATGTCTCCCCTTCCCAAAGGGCACAGTAGCCGGAACTCGGGAGTCCAATTTGGTCTGCTTGGTTCAAGTTTTCATAAGCCGAAGTTTCTGGAATTTTCTAGAATTTTCCTTCATTGCCGTAGAGGGCTGCACGCTCCATTTTATTAAAGATGAGAAAGAGTCAGCGTTTTGAACTCCAGCTCACCATTGACTCTCGGAGTTTTCACACCCTTGAAGTTCAGCCTCTAGATTCACATTGGACCCCGGGCTGGTTATGAACAACAGGAAGCAGAACCACTACTGCCTGGCAGAACTGGTGCTGTTTCAACCCGGTTTGACCACCCAGGGTCAAATGAGTCATCCCATGTCAAGGGGTTATGTGCAGTGCCTGACACACAGTGGTAGTAGCTGTTACAAATACGACCATTTTACATGTTTCCTTATGATTTTAGTTTCTGTGAGATCAGAGATTGGGTTCAATTCATCTTTGTACTCTGAGGGCCTAGAAAATTGCTGGTCCATTGCGGCTGTATAAAATGTTGATTTCCTCACGAGGAGAGGAATACTCAGTCATAGCCCACTCTAAACGGGAAGATGCTTGTATCAATGGAAATGACCTTGGCTGCAATGGGAATGGGAATAACTCTGCCTTATGCTTTAAAGATATCTCGTCTCATATGAACGTGATATATGGAACCAAAAGATCCCCAGGCTGGTGTGGCAGCAGTATGACATCACCATGAATGCAGAGTCTTTCCACACTTGTGCTCTTCATCCTCATGTCTGCATCCTCATGATCACAATGCGGCTGCCAAGATCTTGCTCTTTCCTCCCTAGAAGGCAGAAAGAGTCAGGGGCAAACGGTTTATCATGAGGCTATGTCTGCTTTTGTTTGTTTGTTTGTTTGTTTGTTTGTTTTACAGTGGGCAGTCCCTCATGTACTTCTTCTTACATCTCATTAACCAGAAGATTCACACGCCAACTCCTGAATCAATTGCTGGCAAAGGGGGAAAGGATATAACCATGATGGTTATAGCTCAGATTAATCCTCTGGAATCGAAGATGGGTTAGCTTCCCTGAGATGTTGAAATTACTATTACTAGCTCCTATCTCAACACAAAATTAGGGATCCATTTGCAGGGAAGAAGGGTGAGGTGATGGCTGTTGGGTAGACAACCAAGAATGACTGCTATTACTATTCCTGTTGTAATCGTTACTAGAACATTTTGCTAACTCTATGGAAACTTGACCCTTATCATCAGCTCTGCCATAGTGAAGTGGATGATCACTACCCAAGAGGATACAGAAGACCTGGGGTATAGTTTTCGCCTACCTGGGAAGTAGGTGCCACGTTGCCAGTGGGAACGCAGTGCCTTCTCTCTTTCCATTCATCATTAGCTGCATGTGCCTCATGAGCATAAGGTGGATGCTGATGTGCATGCAGCTGAATCTGTGTCCTTCTCCTAGTAACATCTGATATGTTTCCTTGGTCACCAGTTTAGCTTTCAAAGATAAGGGAGGCTTTTTACAAATGTGCTATTTAGATTTAAGTACCAACATAATCTGCTAAAAGTATTGGAAGCAGTCACCCTAGAGTGCAAGAAAATTGGGGCAAATGGAGTAAGAAAATGCCTTTTCTGAAACAAATCTTATAGAACTATTTGATTATTTAATCTGTGTGCACATACAGTTGATACAATAAATAGCAAAAAATAAAATCAGGGTCACCCGTAAAGGGGGTCTGCATCCCAGCCGTGGACATGGGCAGCAACTCTGACCCACGTTCCTCCCCCACCTGACTCCGGCCTTTTCCCTCCTCCAGTTTGGCTGCTGCTTCTCAGCTGGAGCATAAAGCAAGAGAGGAGATTTCACCTAATCACCTGGGTCATTTTCTCAAAAATTGGTTTCTTTTTAACCGTTTTTCATGAGGAACAAAAAAGAACATGAGAGGCAGCCAAATTGTTGTCCCTGCTGGCTCCTGCTCTGGAGGGGAGGCTGGTCTGAAAGGGCAAATGCCGTTGGAGCAGGCTTCAATTTTCAATCCATCTGGAGAGATGGCGGCCTCAGTGCCGCTTTATGAAATGAAATGGCCACTCCGAGAGAGGCAAATAAATCGGAATGAAATGCTTTTGACATAAGCTGGAGAGCAGCTGTTAACGGGGATGAGAGGCCCAGAATCGACTTCTATTAACTCCTGTGGTTCCAGTTCTTTCAAAGTGTCTTGAAGCTCGAAACCAGAAGCCAACTCCGAGGACTGGCGTTTGAGCCCAGCTTGGGTCCTAACTTGCTGTGTGGACAAAGAAAAGTCACTCAACCTCTCTGGGCTTCATTTCTGCATCTGGCCAGTAAGACAGAATGATTTCTACTCTGAATGCTCAAAGGGGCCATAGGAAAAGCAAATAAAAATCATAGTACTTGCCTCAAACTGTTATTTTATGGACTATTTAAATCATTTTCTTGGGCTATGACAAACCCCGAGTAGCAGCCCTGTAAATGAGGCCAATCTGCTGTCATCATGCTGTTGTTATCAGGGCTGTGTATGTGTAAGTAAGGATGTGTATGAGAATGAAAACCACACAATTTAGGATGGTCACTAATTCTTCAGGGAAGGTGGGCCAGGCGTTGGGGGTAAGGGGAACACAAAGGGCTTCAACTGCCTCCTGATGTCTGGGAGGTAGACCCGTGGATATTCATTATAGTACTTTTCATAACGTTTGTTTGTCTACACCAGAGTTTCTCAACTTCAGTGACGTTGACGTTTGGGGCTGGATAATTCCATGTTGTAGGGAGCTGTCCTGTGAATTTTAGGATGTTTAGCAGCATCCCTGGCCTCTACCCACTTGATGCCAGTAGCACCTTCCCCCTCTGAGATGCGAAACCCAAAAGTATGTCTCCAAACATCACCAAATGTCCCTTACAGGCAAAACCGTCCCCAGCTGAGACACTAGTCTAGAAAAGAGGGGGCTCGTGTCTCAGAAATGTTAGATGACTTCCTCACGGTCACTCCGTGGGTAAATGAAAGAGACCCGCGTTCAAGTCTCCTCCATCCCATTTGGTGCTCTTTAAAATCTATCCGAGTGTCTCTCAGATGCAGCTATTTTTGTTGTTGGGATTACAGTGAGGTTGCAGCAGAAATAAATACACCTGGATGCACGTGACAGGAAATAAAACATAGGAAAATTATCTTTAGTTTTATATCAAATATAATAGTAATTGTAGTGCTAGTAATTAGACATTGACTATTTAAGTGCCTGTAAACAACGCAGCCAGCCATGCGTCTGCATGGGTCCTGCCCGGTGAGCAGCAGAGATGGCGGATGGATCTACTTTTCCATCACTGTGTCTCAGTTGCCAAGGGCCACGCTAAATGGGCTCATTCACCCACATTGAGTACTATTCTGGGGTTTGAATATACTCAGTAGTTCCTATACTTGATGTTCACTTTGTTTACTAATTTTAGAATTTGAGCCAAACCCAGTATCTCCCAAAGAGGAGGGGCCTTCATCCCACGGCAACACAGCAGAGCTGGGTGGAGACTCTTGGCTGAAACTAGAAATCCTAGAGAGACGAATAAACCATAAACAAGCACCTCGCCACTTACAAATGTAATTCAAATCCAGAGGCTGATGGGCGATGCCCTGGACGCAAAGGGGCACTGCGTAACCAGAAGGTTTTGTGATGAGGGCAGGACCTCAGGTGTTGAGGATGCTCTGATGCAGAGTCCTGTGCTGGGCGGGAAGCTGGTCTATAAGAAGTCTGATGCCTCCTCCAGCCTAACACTTTCCATTAATTCATAAGATACGAAAAAGATACGTCTAGTCCAGAATGTGGCTCGACCTTTCAGTGGGCCTCAGCCTACTTTTTAAAACTGATGTTTGCTAAATGCATCCCAGGCATAAGCCAAAGAAAAGACAGCTAGTAATCTCACCACACTGCATCTAACTCACCGACAAATTCAAGGGCACTTGCGGAAGGAGAGGGGAGTGCAGAGAAGGACTAGGCAGGTGGGGATCCAGCCAGCCTTTGGTCTCCTAGGGGTGGGGGTGCTCCAGACACTAGACGCCATGATGTCTGAACTGTCCAGAAAAACTCAGAAAATCTACAGAAAGTAGATGCCACCTATTGCTGTTAGGATTATTTAATTTTCACCATTCAACCCATACAACTGACTTTTGCATGAGATGGGACTCCATTGCAAAAGAGAGAAATTGATTTGTCCTTGACTCGGAAAATTCATGAGACTTAACGTTCTTGGATAAAAATCACCTAAAAACATTAAACGACAAATCCTCATGTAAACAATCACACTGCACCAAGAAAATATGCTGTAGAGAGATGGTGCTACGTTGGGGAGAGACCAATCCAGGAAGGCTTCCCAGAGGAGGGAGTTCTCAGCTTGTCTCAAGGAGACTCAGGAGGTGGGATTGGAGGAGAGCTGGGCCCACGACTCCCAGGAAGAAGAAAGGATAGTAGAAAACCCAGGAAATTGTAATTGGCAAATCTTGCACTAATGCCTTGGTCAAGAGATGGACCTGTTTCCTGGCAAGGGGGCCATCAGCACCTGACAAGGCCCTCCGGTGTCCACGGGCAAGAGCTAAATCAGACATCACAAGTGCATGTAGTTGAGGACATATTATGATCATGTCAGGGCCAGGGATCTGCCTGAGCATCACAAATGTTTATGAATATTAATAACCATTTGTTCCCAAAGGACCACAAATCAGTTAATTAAGGCCCTGTCAACCTGTTTATATTATCTATAAATGAAACCCATCAGCAGCCAAACATGAAATTAAGCGGGCTGTGTGTGGGCCGCTACCATTTCTGGATAAATTACACAGCCGGCTCTCGCCCGAGCCCCGCCCTTGGCACGGAGGCGGGTATTTCTCTTCCCATCCTCGTTTTAATCAAGTCACTGGTTACAGGAGGCACATGATAGATGGTGCCTCGCCTTGCGTCCCTGCATGGGGGAGGGGTGATTTAAGACTGTCAGTAAATTAGCTGCAATCCAGAGTCTTGGAGGAGAATGACCTATAAATCAGTGCTCCATAGACAGGTAATCAGGCCCCCAGTCCAGACACTGATCACCATGGATCCAGATCCATTCATCTTCTTCCTGGAATGATGGGACTGGGGTGGGGGACCCAAGTCACAGCCCCCACTTGGTTCATGTTCCATCTGGACGTCTCAGCATCAGGGGTCTTAGGTACACTCTATGAAACAAGCCTCAAGAAGTCAGAGGCAGAGAGAGAGAGAGAGACAGACAGACAAACAAAGGCAGAGACCGAAGATCAGAGAGGGAGCCATTCTTTGAACGACCAGCACGTGTCGGGTATTGTGTTCGGAGCCCGAGACAGACACGCTAGTGAACAAAACAGAGAAAAGGTGGGCAGTACAGCCAGGAGTAGAGGTGATCCAGCCCAGAATTGAGAAACCCCGTCTTCTACTCATTACACGGGCGATTTCGTCCCCAAACCATCTTGATCCCAAAAAACTCCTTGTGGGGCAAGTTCTTGTAATATTTTTTCCTCTGGGAGAAAATGAATGTGGTTTCCTGATCACAATTATGCTAAAACAACGCTAAGTTCCACGCAGTTGCATTAAAATGGGCAGGATTACTTGAAGAGTTAGAACAAATTATCAAAATACACAGTCCCTTCGGTAGAAGTCGTGGAGTGCTGGGGTCCTCTGCACAGATCCCAGAGGGGCAGTGGCCTCCCTGGTTCGTATTCTGGTTCTGCCATTTACGAGCCGTGTGACCTTGTGCCTCAGTTTCCTCATCTGTAACATGAGACTAAAAATAGGTTTGGTCATTTGAGAGGGATAGAGGCGTTCATACATGTGAAGTGCAACCTGTCAGCTCTCCGGAAATCGCTTGCCTGCGGGGAAGTAGGTAAGGAGCCCATCACAAGCCAGCTGTGCAACTTTGGGAGGTTAGCAACCTCTCTGTTCTTCTGCTCTCTCCGGGGCTCCGTGTTTCCGTTTGCACTGGCCCTGCATATTGGGCAGCTGGTCCTGCCCTCACAGAGGTTCTAGATATAATTCTGCTGGATGAACTAGGCTGAGGCAGGAAGCCTCGTTCATTCATTTCCGAATGCGCGAGCAACATTTTCCCCTCGAGCCCAGCTTCTCTGTGTCTGTCTGTCAGGGCAGGGAAGCCCCCAGCTCTGGACTCTGGGTCCCAGTACAAAGGCCTCCTCTGTCCCTAACGGATGTCCATAAATACATTTTCCCAACTGAAAAGTACTCCAGAGTCAACCCGGCAGGCAGAGCTGGTGCTTAAGCACTCGGCACTAAGCCGAGTCAGGGGTGGGGAGAGACAGCGCCAGCCTGGAATCTGCCATCCTGTCCTTACTAGTCTTCTGTTGCTGTTATAGCAAATGACCACAAACCCAGGTGGCTTAAAACAACAGAAATGTACTCTTTCGCAGTTCTGGAGTCCAGAAGTCTGAAATCAGGGTGTCGATAGGGCCGCATTCCCTCCAAAGACTCTAGGGGAGAACCCTTTCTTGCCTCTTCAGACATTCTTTGGCTTGTGGCTGCATCACCCCATTCTCCGCCTCCATCTTCATATCCCTTCTTCTCGTGCGGATGCCTGTCCTTGGACTTAGGGTCCTGGTTAATCCGGGATGATCTCGTCTTGAGATCTTTCACTTCTTTACATCTGCAAAGATGTTTTCCCAATAAGATCACATTCACAGGTGCTGCAGCTTTGGACCTGGTCAGACCTTCTTGGATGCCACAACTCAATCCACGGCACCACCTAAGACGGCGAGGGGAATGGCATGAAGGCCACATGAACACAGAAGCCATGCAGCTCACACGTGCACGGTGCTCCCTGGGTGTCAGGAGGGGTTCTAACTGCCTTCCATGCACATTAACTCTCAGTCTTCATGGTAACAGGTGCTGTTATTATACCTGGTCTGTAGATGAGGAAACCGAGACATGCAAACCTAAGCCACGTGCCTCCAGTCACCCAGCTAGTGCTGAACAGAGCCAACAGTGGAGGCGAGCAGTCTGTCTGTCTGCAGAGTCTGACTTGCTCACTGCAGGCTGCTGGTTCTCCACCCCAGGTGGTGCCAGGCCAGGCAGGTGACATGAAGAATGAAGAGGCCTCCGGGGAGGGGAGAGGTGGTAGGGGCGGGGGGGTGGGGCGTGGCGGGGGGAGGTGTGGATCCTGGGCACCAGCCAAAGGCAGGCCTTTCACCTCTCCCTATTTTTCAAGAAGAAGGTAAGATCCCGATTTTAATGTGGAAATTCCCAATTATTAGATTATTTATATTTTTAAAACACTTAATGACCCACATCAGTAACCTGTAAATCAGCGAGCAGCCTGCCTGCCACCTCAGGGTACAGGAAAGGGCTATTAATTCCAACTTTAGGAGTCAAGAGTGCAGAGACCAGCACCAGTCCTGACTTCCAGGACTTATAGAGCAGAGCCTGCAAGTCCTGGCCGCTCTCCACGACAGGCGGACTCTGAAGTCTCACTCTCATCTGTCTCTAAAGGAGCCATCAGTGGGAGGTGACAGCGACTGTAACTCTGTTTTTATTATTATGGAGCACTGGTCATTTCTGGCTGAGTGGCGCTGAGTGATGGGTGGTGATTTAGGAATCTTATGGAGGGATTAGATAGGTGAAGTTAAAAGCATTTTCCTCCAAGGCCCAGACTGGCCGCAAACAAGTTTCTGTGGAGGATGCTGATAAAAAGCAAATTATTTTATTCTGTTCAAAACCAATTCCGACTTCAGACTGCAGAGTCTCTCAAGAAATAAGGTATTAACACTTATCGTACGGTGCTGAATTCTTCAAGGAATAGTAATCCTTAAACAGACAGAAGAGAAGTCATTTTTTAAGCATTAAAATCCAGTCTTGTGTGCTGCTCATCCTTCTTCGTAACGAGCCACGCGCTGTCTTGATGTATTTGGTGGGAGAAAATAATTCAAATCCCATTTCAACTGCCTCTAGTGATTCTAGAAGCGCCAAGAGTCCATCCTTCTCCTTCAGAACCTTCTCCTCATCCTCGTTGCTGCCTGAAAGGCCACCAGAAGAGAGTCTCATCTCAGATTTCCAGGTGATGAGAACTGCCTGGAGGAAAGTCCACACTAAACCTTATATTCAAGCCTCTCAGATGAGGACATGAGAATATATTTTCCACAAGCAAGTGCTGATAAGAGAAAACTAGAATTTGTGGCACAGTGTATCCGCGGTCCCAGCATTTAAGATGTTTTGGGAGCAGGACAATCTCTGGGGATGTGACCTAGCAGAGCAGAAAGGTCCCTGGAGACCTGATTTTGAATCCTACTGGTTATTCATTTGCCTGACAAATATTTAGGGAACATTTACAATGTGCCAAGCCCCCATGCTAGCACTAGTTTGTGAGTCGTGTGACTTTAGACAAAGCACCTTTCTGAGCTGGGTGAGTTAGGTCAGAAGCAGTACATATGAGGACATTTGGGTCACTTTCTCCTCCTTCCCCATGGCAGAGATCACAAAATGATCACAGTATTTCATCTTGCCACAGCTGGAGTGGGTTCCTAATCCAGTCAAGTGGCTCTGAGTAGTTTGTATCAGTCAGAAAACAGGTGAGGTTCTCCTGCATAACAAACAAACAAAAGTTGCTTTTTCACTTGGGTGGCAGCTCTGCCTTGAGTCACCTCTCCAGATTCTAGTCTCTCTCATAAGATTTTTCAACCTTGGTAATATCGAAGTTTTGGGTGGAATTATTCTCTTTCGTGGGGGCCTGTCCCGTGCGTTGTAAGATGTTCAGCAGCATCTCAGGCCTCTACCTATAGTATGAGTCCAATTGTATCTTCTCAGATTCATAAGTTGTAGTCCAAACTCCCAGTACCTCAGAATGCGACCTGATTTGGAAATAAGTTTGCTGTAGATGTCATTAGTTAAGATGAAGTCATACTGGAGTAGGATGGGCCCCTAATTTAAAATGACTGGTGTCCTTTAAAAAAGGAAAAATTTGGAGACAGAAATGAACATAAGGACAGTGCCATGTGACAACGAAGGCAGAGATCAGGGTGATGCTTCTATAAGCAAAGGAAGATAAAGGATTGCCAGCAAACCTCCAGAAGCTAGGAGAGAGGCATGGGACACATTCTTCTTCACAGCCCTCAGAAGAAACCAGCCCTGAGGATGCCTTGATCTTGGACTTCTCGCCTCCAGAACTGGTAAGACAATAAAGATCTATTATTTAAACCACCCAGATTGTGGCACTTTGTTACAGCGAATGAATACAACCCACTAGACGCTGGCAGGACCCTCCCCACAAGTCGTGGCCACTGAGTCGTAGACATTTTCAAATGTCCTCTGGGGGTGGGGAGACACCATCCTCAGTTGAGAGCTCCTGCTCCATCAGGAGCATTTTCAGAGACGAGTGAGCATGCAGATGAGTGTACAGGTGTCCCCACTCCAGACTCACAGGGGTCCCATTAGCCGGAACACATTCAACAGCATGGGAGCCCCTCGGGGTCTGCTCGGCGCCCAGCCCCATCCTTGTCTGCCCTGCCTCCCAAGCTGTTCTTCCAGGGAGAACAGACGTTGCCCCCCTTCTCGTCCTCCCTGTGGGCATGGGGCACCCTGCCTGGGTTTCTGGGGGGTGGGGTAGAGGTCAGGGGGTGCTTTCCCAGAGAAGGCTCCAGGCCCAGGCTCTGTAGATTCAGCGCAGACACCCGCCTTGGGAAGTGAGAGCGAACAGATGTGCTTCTGTGGTCTCCATGGAGATCTGCCAGCCTGGCAACCTTGATGAGCAGCCGCGCCTGGCCCTGGAAGCTTTTGTCTTCACAGAGTCGTTCCTTGAGTGCAAACACTGAAAGCAAATCTTCCAGTTATCCAGAGGGATGGGGGCTTCCCTCCTGGCCATTGGGGCCTGGCTGACCAGGATACCCCAAAGCAGGGGCATATGTGTGGGGGCCCTTGATGAGCTCTCTGGGCATCATAGGCACAGGTTTTGGTTAAATAATCTTCAGCTCCACCCCCTGCCTTTTCACTTGCTGCTATTAAAACACACTGATGCCAGCTCTAGCTGTAGGAGAAAGTCCCCACAGGTCTTCCCTGAAAGGAAGAGAATAAAGAACAACCCTAGCATCTCTCGAATGCATAACAAAAAGTGTGTGTAAGAGGTAGAGGCAGATAACTAGAATATTGCCATCATCCATTCAGCAAAAATCAGAGCCCCTATTGGGTGCCAGCAGTGAACACCTCAGATGTAGTCCCCTGTCTCATGGAGCTGACACACTGACAAATAAATAATTCCAGCCAAAGAAATCAGACCGAGTCATAGGTGAGAGAGTGATGAGGGCATATGTTGCACAGGGCATGCCAGGGTGGTGAGGGCATATGTTGCACGGGGCATGCCAGGACAGCTTTTCTGAGCAGGTGACATGTCAGCAGGGACCTGAATGAGAAGAAGAGGCCAAATGAAGACCACAGGGAAAAGTGATCCAGGAGATAGGAACAGCCATTGCGAAGGTTCAGAGTTACCTTATTTAGAGTCTAAAGTATCTGCCAGTTAGAGTCGTGCTCATCCACTCAGGATGCTCCTTGGCGTCATGAGGATGGAGGTCCAGCCTCTCATCTAATAAGACTTTATAAGATCTCCTTCCTCTTCTGGAAAGCAGGGCGGTGAGGGGTGCAGGAAACTCCACAAGGACCCCCTCACAAGTTAACTCACCCGCGGGCTTGATAATCAGATCCTGTCATACCTTAAAACCACAGAACCAGAAGCCTCCTCTGAGGTCATCTCGGTCCATGTTTCCAAAATGTCATCATTTGCACCCCCAGCACCATCTGTATGCCTGCATCTCACCTGCACATGGTAAAGGTCCTCAAACCAGCTTTACACGGACTCACTTGCAGAAGGTAACAAGAATCATGATATTATTGCTAGTTCTTTTTATTTCTGATGTAGTTATTAAAAATTAAAAATGTGTGTCTGGGTACCACCTGAAATCCACCCGTGATGACACTGCGTGAAACGCTGTTCTAGTTTAGCCCTTGTGTCTACACACGACCAAGGCCCTGAGATTTATACAAAACCACATGATTGATGAGCTCGACACATTTCCATCTTCCCTTCTGTCCCCTGGGCTGGTCGTTCCAGCTGACGTTCAGAAAGGAGGCCTGATGGCCAAGGTCTCTTAGTTCCGAGATACTCAAGTCCCAGTGCTCTTCAGTTTCTGCCCCCACGTCCTGCCTCTCTCTCTCCCTCCATGTCTCCTTCCCTCTCTCCTTTCCCTCTTCTTTCTCCCTTCCCCCACCCCCTCCCCTCTCCGTAACTGTGAAATCACCGAGCAGATTTTCGAATCGCATCTCCGCCTAACTCACTTATTCCCAGCCACTGTCTCCAGGCGAGAAAAAGAAAAAAACAAAACACTAATTTTATCCTCTTTCCCATAAAGAGAAAGAAAGACCTTTATTCCTCACGAACATTTTGAAACGACCCATCACATCAAGCATGAGCCAAATCACCTCCATCAGAATCCTTCCGGGAGGATTAAAGTAAACGTTCATTGACTCAACAATATTTCTTAGGAGCTCGGGTATATGCAAGATCCTGTTCAAGTCACGGGAGAGAAAGCAACGAACAAAACAAAAGTCTTACCCTGTTGGAGCTTTGTTTCTGGGGGGCGTGTGGGGGGGACAGGTAATTCACAAGTAAAGATAGAATTTAAAGGAAAATTGAATGAATGAATGAATGAATGAATGAATGAATTGCCAGTGTTACCAACTTTCCAGGCAAATTCCTTTTCAAGACCTGACTTAATCCTGTTCTCTCCTGGCAGCACCCACCCCACAAATGGCTGGATGCTCCTCCTCAGTTGCCAGGGCACCTGACAGGCGGCCCTGCTGAGAAGTGCCTGGAGCTCAGGAGATGTTCGATGAATGAAAACAGATGAGCAAGCATGTGTTTATATTCAGAAAATACCACTGGGGACGTGCTGTGTGTACATGCCTTGGATCACAAGTGGGTATGTTTGCGTGCTCGCTAACTGATGAGGAGACGTGTGTAGGTGTGTGTGTGTGCAGTGAACTGGATCTTGTGGATCGGAATGATGTTGTCTCAGCAAGGGCACGGACATAGCGTCTGAGTAGGAGGTTTGGTGGAATGAGAGCATGTCTGTGTGTGTTTTATAAGTGCGTATGTGTGTGAGAGTGTGTGAGTGTCTGAGTGTGTGTGAGCATGTGTGTGACTGTGTGTTGGGCGGGAAGGAGGCGCACACACACACCTAACAGTCCCAAGCTGATCGGCTGCTTTGGGTCACAGACCACACTGACTTTTTGGTGACACAGAAACGCAGAGTAGGGATGGGTTTCTGCCCAGGACTCAGGAGGAGAAGAGAGGGCATGGAAGGGGAGTAGAGATTCCCACGACATCTGCCCCACAGCTTGTATCTGGCTTTCTGGGTCTCTGGTGCCAACACAAAGGGCCCCGATGTGCCATCACCTGTCTATGCCGAGGACATGCCTGGGGCCGCCCAGGCCTGGTGTTTGCCACATTCCCTCTCCATCCTCTTCTCTGAGAAGGGCCCTTTTAGGCCACGGAGCATTTGCCTTTGAAGAGGACACACCAGTCTGGGCTGAGCTTCCCCCAAAGGAGGCAGCCTATGGGGCAGAGCTTCAGGCTAGTGCCGGACACCTGGCCGGGCCACCTTGGCTCCACGTCGTCGGACAAACCACTCGCTTCTCAGCTGCCTCATCCGCATCTCGGGCATGATGCATAGAACCACCCAGCTCGGAGCTTCAAGGAAAATGGAAGGCGCTGGTTCCTGTAAAGCACTAACCAGAGCCCCGACCACAGTTAGTTCTTGGTGGCATTGGTCGTTCCTGTCATCCTGCCACCTGGCAAAGCCTCCACACTCAGATTCAGGCCACTTCCTCAGACGCCCACCCTCTGGTCCCCGCCGGCTTGCTGACCGGCCACTCCTGGGGCTGCCCTGGTTCTGCCCTTTTTCCTCTCAGTCCCTGACACTTTCCTGGGCCAGGTCTCTGTTTCCCACCCCTCCTCCCACTGAGGGTTGACTTCCTTCTCTTATGCTCACTCCTGTTCCATCCGTCAGGAGCGAAGCCCTACAGGCTGCCTCTGGTTGCTCCCCATCACTGTACCCCAGGAGGCCTGGTCGCCCCTGAAGCATCCCCTTATTCCTGCCCCCTCCATTCACCTCCGAACAGACCCCCATTCCTTCCAGAAGGAAAACAGGAGGGAGGGCGGCAGAAATCAAGAGCCGGGCTTGGACCTGCTGAGTGTCACTCCAGGGCCTTCCCGGTCCCCTCAGAGGGTCCTGGCTTGTCCCATTCCAAGAGACCACCCGCTCGCCCCACCCTTGGCCACTTGTTTTTCCACTTACGGCCCAGGGTTCCAAATCTCTGAGAAGAGTCTGAGTCGGAAAAGTCCTCCAGCTGATACCTCCACTCCTTCCTCTGTCCCCAGGGAAGGACAGGCTGTGAGGATTTATTCTTGATTAAATAATATATGCTAATCTATGCACCGCAGGAGGCCTGGGGCTCCTGGGCTGCAGTCAGAGCTGCCCTTTCCTGGGGAGTGGCCAATGGGCACATGGAGTCAGAGTCAGGCCCCATGCTTGGGGGACCCGGCCCCTCTCTCCTGATCCACCCAGGTCACAGCAAAGGCCAAAGAGCATCTCTGACTCCCACGTTCCCAGAGAACCCGGAATGGGGCTCAACAAGTGGTTCCAGATGCCGAGGGCCCCATGCAGAGAGGCTGCTGGAAACCAGATGCCTCCAGGAAGCCAGGGCCCTGCCCCCAGCACCACCCGCCAGGCCCCTGCAAATGTCTACTGAGGAATTCAACCCAGGTCAGGTGGGACTGAGCCAAGGACCCGCCCCTCCACCCCTGGCTGACAAAATCCTCAACTGTTTGAGATGCTAGGCAGAAGCTGCTGGTCTTTTCAAGCTTTGTGTTCTCATATCAAAACCGAGATCTCTGACTTCCCTTGCAAAGACCGAGCACCTGGCAATATCAGGTCAGCATCCCTGGGTACCGACCACAAACACGGGTGGCAGCCTCCTTGTGTGTGGGGGTGCCCTCCATGGCCCCCAGTGTCTGCTGTGGCACCCCTGCCTGGGATGACTTGCCTGGCCTTGGTAGGAGTTCAGTGTGCAATGTGGTTTCCACAGTTAAGGGGGAAAATTTTAAATACAAAGTCTGTGGTCTGGTATTGAAGCTACTCGTGATGTGTCCCCCACTTACCTCCTGCGTTGGGTCAGACCCTCACCGCAGGTTCTGCCCTCCACGTGTTCCCATTTTTCCAGCCTGTGCCTGGAATGCCTTTCCTGCATCTTCCATCTCTCCTAAAGTTCAACAGTGAGTCCTTTAAGGACAAACTTCCAGGTCACTTCCTCCATGAAACCCTTCCCGATCCAGCAAACCCAGATGCTGATTCAGTTTAAGACCCATGGGAACCAGATCAGCAATTCCCAAGACCCTTCTAGTGGGGGCATTTTTGTTCCTCTGGGAAATGAAGAAAAAGGAGTCTGAAGGACCCAGGACTTCCCATTCCTAGGCCTGAGTGGGCCCCCCTGGCCCCTCCAACCCTCCCCTCCACCCCGTCAAGTCCAGGCTTCGTCCTCAAGAAAATCCACAAGCCAGAGTTGAGCAATAGGACGGGAGCCCACGAAGCCCCTGCCAGCTGTTGGCAGGCGGGACCCTTAGTCACCAGAACAACCAAGGCCAGCTAATGGTCTACGAAGGCTGCCATTGGCTGTGGCAGTGACTGATTCTGCCACGGGTATGGTGCAGTAAACCATACTTAGTGGTTTATAACACCTATAAGAGGTTAGGAAGCGAAGCCCTGCTCAGCGGCTGTCAAGCTGCCTGGAGAAGCTAACCAGCTGCTGTCCACAGGTGGTGACACCTTGTCCCACCGCATAGGTGAGGTTGGTCTGGGGGAGACTAATTTACCTCACACAGCCTCAGGACCCTCCGAAGGCACTTCCAGAAGACCGTGGCAGGAGCTGACCAGGCTCATCATAGGGCCTTCCAACCATGGACCCTTAGAGGGTCATTTGTCCAGTGACTCTTCCAACTTTGTTACCTCCTAGTTATGTAACGTAGCCTCTCTGTGCCTAGTTTCCCCATTGGTCAAATTGGAATCATTATAGAGCCACTGAGTGGAGTAAATTATTTAGTACATATAAAGGTACTTAGAGCAGAGCCGGGCCCATAGGAAATTCTCAACAAATGTGGGTAATTATTATTATTTCCCCAACTAATCATCTGGTCTCTCTCCAGCCTTTATCCTTCTCCTTGGTCCTTATCACCACCTGATATTCTCTGTATATTTATGTCTCTATTTTGCTTATTATCAGTTTCTCTGAGTGTAATTTAAATTGCCTGCAGGCAAGGATAATGCTCATGGCTGTTTCTGTAGAGCCTAGAATGGTGCCTGACACATAGTTGGTGCTCCATAAACCTTTGTTGAATGAATTTTAGCACTTGTCACATTGCGTTGTGATTATTTACATTGTGGTGTGATTAATAAATTAATTTGAGGCTCATCTCTTTTTCTTCCTTATGATAGCTCTTGTGGACTCCTCAGCAATTAAAAAAAAAAAAAAAGGAATGACAAGGTGAATTTCCGTCCAATGGGAAGCAAATCAGGCTTTGGAGGGCCCTTGAGTTCTAAGCCCCTTTCTGTCTGGGTTTCAATGTCTAAACCTTGTGCTCATCAAGTAATTACGGTAACTGGGTACTGCCCTGGGAGGGGTGGGAATGGAGGCCAGTGCAAGGTTACAGGGAGGCATCAGCAGTTCTTGCAGGTAGATTCCTGGAGATGGGAAGAAAAGGGTGGGGTTTGGAGATTTCACAAGTGGCAAAGAAAGGGACCCAGGATTCATGTGAGGCAGGACCTGTAGGAACTGGCTCTGTTTAAGGTTTGCGGGAAGCTAGCATGAGAGCGGGGAGGGGGATTTCTGCTGCCCCGCATGGCAGTTGGAGCCCATCCTCAACAGAGGCCGTGGAGAACAGGAGAAATGGTTTTAAATGGCAACTATTACTACTCTTGTGATGGTCCTAGCTGACATGTATCGAGTAGGCCAAGCAAGGTTCTCAGAGTTTCCCACATATTAACAGGTTTAATCATCACAATAACCCTCTGAGTAGTGACGATTATTATTTCCCTTTTACAGATGGGTAAGCTGAGTGGCACATGGGGATTCGATCAGGCAATATACATAATGGGCTCCCTGCAAGGGTAGCTGTTGTTTTATTGGTTTGCTTCAGGCTCCTAATCCTCTACCAGCAACAGTCTGGGCAGAAACAAGCGAAGGCAAACCAAAAAGAACATTCCCACCAACCAGAAACAGAAACGCTGCCCCAAAGCAGCACCCACCATGCGGTTGCCCCCAAGGCCAGGGTGCCAAGTTCTTTCCTAACGGGACAGTCATTCAGATCACATACCAGCCATCAAGACCAAAACCTGGTCTCGACCTCAGACCAGACAGAATGTGTATAAACAACTGAGCAAAGGAGATGAAACCCCAAAGTACCGCCAGTCCCAACAAACAGCACTGTCCCCTGGAGAGGCAGGTCCTGGCTCGTCATTGGAAGCTGATGTTTTCTCATTCTGGAGCTGGATGGAGACAGGCCGAGAGCCAGAGAGATGTCTTGAGAGCAGGTTTCTCCAGGGACCTGCAGGAATGCCGTGTTCTCTAAGATTCCAAGCAAGTTCTCGGTGCCTTGGATTTTTGTTTGCGAAGCAGAAAACATCGGATTCAAGAACTCAGGCTGCAGAGCTGGCTCTGGGGGTAGGGACTCCTGGGAAGACAGGAAGATCAGGCTCCCTTTATCCCCCTGCCCTCACCGGCCATTCTCTCAGGGTCACTTGGCACAGACCAGAACGTCCTTCTCCTTGAAAGCCATGCTGCCGTAGGATGACATCGGTGAGACAGAGACAGACCTGCAATTGGTGACAAAGTGGTACAAAGCCACTTGATTTTGTCTGAAGTTTGAGCGTGGGGTTATATGGAGAAGTGTTAGTGGGAAATTAGGGATCAAGATAGAAGAGGGTGTTTTTTACGCTTTTAAAAATTATGAAATACAACGCACATCCAGAAAAGTACATAAATGCATATTTATTATGATTAACAGAATACTATCAGGTGAACATTCAGACATCCCTCGCACCACCACATCAAGACATAGATGTTCCTGGAAGCTTTCCATGTCTCCTGGACCAATCACAGCCTCCTCGGTTCTTAAAAGTCATCACTCTTCTGCCTCTAGGTAAAAGTGTCGTTACTTTCCTCTGTTTTCACACTCTTTAGCCTGCTTGCACAAACAGACACTACAGTTCAGTGTTGATTGCTTTGGGACATAATGTGAGTAGGGTTGCTCACAATACATTCTTTTGTGTCTGGCTTCTTTTGCTCAGTGGTGCGATGCATGTCGTTTCATCCTTCCTTGACGGGATGCCTTTGGGGGAGTACATCCTGTCACGTTTATTTATTCCACTGCTGATGGACACTTGGGTTGTCCGTGACACTGGGGCTATTTCCAATGCTGCCGCAGTGGACATCCTTGGACAGGCCTCCCACTGCACATGTGAAACGCACTTCTGCTGGGGATACAGTAAGTGCAACTGCTGACTATCATGTCTTCGCATCTTTAATTCTTTTAGACAACACCAAAGCACTCTCCAAAAGGCTGGTGCCAGCCATGTGCTTGAGGTCTGGTAGCTCCCCACCCAGCACTCTCAGACAGGCCCATGGCTGTCTTGGCTGAGGTCAGCCCTTTATCACAGGAGGCCAGTACCCAGGATGAGCATCTTGAGGTAGGAGCGGGGTGCCTTTACACCTGGACATGACTCTTTTGTCCGTGAGGTCAGCACACAAGCCACACCACTTGCAGGTCTGGACTCAGTGGCTAAGAGAAGGAGCCCTGGAATTCATCTCCTGGCTGCCCATGTTGCCGACCATATTATTGCAGGTGATTTAATTAGGTTCCTGTGCCTTGGTTTCCTCCTCGCATGTTAAGCGTGGGTGATAACACTGACCTCTCTGAGTTGTTGTGAAGATTAGTGAATTAATGCATGCAAAGCGCTTGGAATGCTGCGGGAGCACAGGGAGTGCTCAATGGCGGTTAGCCAGAACTGAGGCTGTCCAGGGTCCCACCCCTGCCTCTGGACCTCCCAGGGCACCGTGAGAATTACATTGTAAGGGTGGTGTACGAGACAGGAATGATTTGGGGGTCAAAGCTGCTCATGGAGCTCAGTATACCCAGGTACATTATTTCTTGGTGAGTCTAGTGCCGCGGTGGGTTGAGGTCTCGATTTTTTTGGTTGAGTCTGAGATGAAGGAGTCGACTGCCTTTAAGAGCTGGTCATATTATAGGAAAAGCTGTGTATCTTTAAAAAGCAGAATTGCATTCAGCTCAGTAAGACTTTGGACATCGAACTCAGTGGGGGATGGGACAGACCGGGAACAGCAGAATCTGGGTTTCCATGCTCATTCTGGGCCCAGTGTCTGGGGATGCGGTGAGGACAGAGAGGCTGGTGTGGTCTGCACGTGTTCTGCTTCCTTTAGCTGGGCATGAAATCACCTGAGGTGGACAAGCAGCTGAGAGGAATTCACTCAAGTCTGGGTTGGGGATGTCTCAGAAATAGCATTTAGATAACACTGTATCCCATCCAGAAGTGGTCCCTTCTACATTCATTTTTCAACCTTGTGATTTCATCAAGGAGAGAGTTTCAGGTTGGTCTTAGGGAGTCTTTACCCACTAACAAATGCTAATTTCTTTTTCAAAAAAAGAGAAAGCCAGCTCTGCTCAGAGCCTCCAGGGCCTGTGTCTGCCAGAATGGCTTAACGGTATTTACTTTTGTGTTTAGGATTCTCTGATATCTTCTGGCCAGCACTGGAGACCCCGTGGGGCTGGGGTTGGCTGCAGACACTCTCAATAGAGGAAGAATCTAAGGGAGAGGCTCCATATATTTGACTAAAGTATAAGGCAGAAACTAGATGTGGTTAAAAATACCCTGAACACACCTAAATTATAAATTATAAAAACACACATTCATAAATTACAGTAGGCATTTTTTTTTTTTGCATACACATGCAGTTGCTTGCATTCGAAGGCTCTGTTGAAGAAAATATTCCTGTATATTTAAAAATGAGAATCAAGGAGGTGAGCTAGACATTCACGATCTGAATCACAGAACAGTTGGTACATGCTCCCCACCTCTTGTTCTTCCAGGGCACGAGGCTATTGATTATTTCCAACAACAGTAACAACAACGATAGTATTAACACTGAGAACTTTCTAGTTACCATGACGTTTTCCATATCAGTTTCTTTTATTATTACACCAACTCTGTGAGGAAGGTTCTCTTATTATTCCTATCTCTCTGATGGAGAAAATAAGGCAAAGAAAGGTCTGGGGATTTGAACCCAGATGGTCTGTCTTCAGAGCTGTGATTTCAGCTACTACATTAATGGTGCAAAGAGCCATATGCATTATTCACATTTTAAATGGTTATTTTTTTTTCCTTTTTCTATGTATTTCTTTCTTTCCATCTCTCTGTGTGTCTTTGTATTTGCTGAGCACATACAGATGGAGTCTTGTAGGTTAAGGCACCTATAGTGAGGTCCCCAGTGTTGGTCCCAAAGCCCTCCTGTGTCCCTGTCCCAGCTCTGCCTCTAATGAGGATGGACCATCTAGCCCTACCAGCTGTTTCTTCATTTGTCACACAAAAGCTGGGGTGCAGGGAACTGGAGAAGGGCCTGAGGTCCCTTCACTTCTCGGAGTCTATAAATGGCACCATAATGATTCCCTCAGATTCATCCCCAGACACACACAGCCCAGCAAGACTCCCCTGGTCCCATGCTCTGCACAGCCTTGCCCCTCTAGACACATCCCTTCTCCTCTCCTTCTCCCTTTACATCCCTCCTTCTGGAATCTTCCCTCATGTCCTGGCTATGAGTCCCAACAGAGCTCTGTGTATGGGTATCTGGGAAGGGCCATCCACAGGCCTCGTCCCAAACTCCACAGGCCTTCTAGACAGGGAGTGGGGCGGCAGTGACAACCTCTGAGGCAGCAAAGAGGGGCATGCTGGGAGAAATGTCACACCCATCCCTGTTAACTCTCTCCTCTTGGGCCATATGCCCCTGAAACAAGATTCATAAATATTTTGTACCCAGAAGCCATCTGCAGAATCTAATAATGAGGAGCTGGCTACAATTTGTGACATAAGGTGTTTATTGAATGTGTGTTAATTGCACTTGTAGCAAAACAAACTTAGCTCTTCAAAAAGGGCTGTGGGGTGTAGGCGGGAATAAAGTGCTTAGGTGGCAGTTTCCAGAGAGATGGCAGTAAGACGCTGGCCGTGGGGGCAGGCTGGGTGCAGTCTGGAGTGATTGAATCTGCAGGGAACCCTAGGGCGCCCAGGAAATGGAGGCTGGATGCGAGATCCATGGAGGGAGGGACGAGGGCCAAGAAGCTCACAGGGGCCTGGGGACTAAGGGAAACTTGGCAGGCTGAACGATGCAAAGAAAGAGGGGCTTCTGTACAAAAGGCCCAGACCGCTCTTTACCCGTATTCCTTCAGTATGTTTTAACTGAGCTGGGCCTGGGCGTGCGAGATGTCCCAAGTCCTGGCCCTAGTGAGATTTATATTCTAGTTGAGGAGGGATGATGGGTAGTGAACAGGAAAACAATAAGTAAATAAGAAATTCACGTTGTCAAGATGATCAGCATGGATGTTAAGCAGGGAGTTCTATGCCAGTAGAGGGACTGCTGTGCTCAGGTGGTCAGGGAGGAGGACAAGGAGTGATGATAATGCTGCTAATGACGATGCATGGAGTTACCACAAGCCTGTTATTGCCTTGAGAGCTTTACTTAGCTTCAACTCATTTATTCTCATGGCAGAGACCAGCATGTCCTTGTTAAATCAGGTTCTCCCTCCCCATCAAACAAAAGAACTACATTTCCCAGCCTCCCTTGCAGTTAGGTGCAGCCACGTGACCTAGATTCAACCAATCACATGTGGCTGGCCCAGAGAACCCTCCAAGGCAACATCCTGTTTTCTGGATGGAGCCAAAAGGTAGAAACCTGGGTCCCTGAATCACTGCATGGAAGGTGGCCAACCAATACCCATGTGAGCTGGAAAAAACTTCTATTATGTTAACTTCTGATATTTAGTAGGTAGTCATCTGCTCCAGTTTGTCTAGAATTGTTCCGATTCTAGCACAGAAAGTCCTGCATCCTGGGGAACCCCTCAGTCCTAGGCAAACCAAAATCTGGCCACCCTAGACTTAGGGATCATTTGACACAGCAGTTAGTTACCCTGAGTACCCCGATACAGTTATCACAGCACCCTTATAAGGCAGGCACTGTTATTATCCTCACTGCTTAAATGGGGAAACTGAGACGGGGAAAAGATTTAACTCATTTCTCAGAAGTGATTTCCCAAAGGTCACATAGCTAGTAGAGGAGGCAGGAATGGAAATGAGAGTCTGTCTCCTGAGTCCACGCTTCTAACCATGAATTCACACTGTCCTTTCAGGGAGAGGTGAGAAAAGAAGGATCTGGTAGAAAGGCATCCCAAGAGCAGCCTGCAAGCTCCCACTGACACGGTAGGACTCATCCATCACATCCATCTCTATTCATTGTTCCCTGAGTGTCTGAGGCAGAGAGAAGCATGTCTCTCTCTGGAGACTGCAAAGCATCTTGTCTCTATGATATCATCAAGCTGTATCTTCACATTTTCCTGACTGGATGGTAGATTCCAGAGAGATGGAATCCCTGATGTTTTCATATTTTTGTTCCCCAGAGTCCAGCACTACCCCTGGCTGATAGTAGGTCCTTAAGGAATATTTATTTTGAGGCCCCCAAATTTATTGAGAGCTGAAGTAGAGAGCAAAGGAGAGAGTGGCAGAAATACACAAACTGGAAATACTGACTACTTATTTGCTGTTTACTAACACTACTGAGAGGCCAGCCTAACTGGAAAAACACAAACAAACAAACAAACAAATGAAACAGTCTCTTCTAAGGAGTGACACTGAAAGGCTCCTGGGAAAATTGTTTCAGATAAGCAGGATTCAGAAGCGCATACTGAGAGGCCTCCTCTTGAGGCCCAGCTTCTAGGAAAGCCCATTATTTCAATGGTCCCCTGCTTGCTCCATGCCCGTCACTGGTGCATTGGTCTGAGATCCCTGGCTCTGTGTCACAGAGGGGCTGCTTCCTCCGGCTACCTTGTCACTGAGCTTTGGGCCATGTTTGGCCAATGGAAAACATTGCCAGGGGACTAGGGGCTGGGTGAAAGGAGAAGCCAGGGCATTTTTCACTCTCTCTTCTGCCAGAGGCCAGATCTATGCCTTCCCCGTGGCTCTGGCTCCCTCCTGGTCTCTTAGGCCAACGCTGGTCTGGCCAGCTCTTCGGCAGGCCTCAGCTTGGCACACCAACTAGCTACTACATGACGATGAATTACTAGTTTCTTCTCCAGGAAGATGAGTGTTAAGGTCAACTGTCCATTCCTTGCTGGCAGCTTCATTGTGGTCAGGAGAAAACAGTTCACCCATTTAAGAGCAAACATTTTGAAGGTGAACTTACCGGAGATCGAGCCAAGCAGGTTTCCATCCCATAAAAGCAAGCATGGGTCAGTAGCATCCCACAGGCCAGCCATTCAGTGGCTAATGGAGAAGGGTCTGCTGATGACATTGGCATTCCTGGTTACTGGAAGAAATCCTGCTCAGAGGAATTTCCAGGACAGAGTTTCCAGTATTTTGGTTCATATGCATGTCATATATTAGTTACAATGATCTGTATATTGTTGGGGGGTACAAGTAAATATGTGAAGTATGGTTATCTCTTATGCCTATGCAAGATTAGCAGTCTAAACTAGAATTATTCCAGGGCTGTTCAGGGAATCTGTGTCCCCACTGGCCATAACTAGATTCCAAAAAGATAGAGCGTTGAGAACCAATGGCCAACAGGACCTCTGTATGACTGACCCCAGTGCCAAAAGGTTTAGTCCTACCCTGGCCTTGCCTGCTGCCAGCACAGTCTTCCCCACATTAAGTTTTCTGCAGCAATAGGATTAAGGATTGATCGTGTGATCTTCTAAGACTGGAGATTCATTTCCAAGTCCTAACCTAAGTGCCCTCAGAAGGAAGGGGGAAGGGATGGTGTAATACTCAACGCAATTCTGACGCTAACAACCCGGAGTTAATCAGACTCCACAAGTTCAGGACACTGTCCCCAATGCGCTGCCCTTACTTCACACACTCACCGCATGTTTGGGGGTCCCCAGGCCACCCACACTTCCAACCACTGGCTACAAACTCAGAATTTCTCATGACTCACTCAGGTTTGATAATTCACTAGAATGACTCACGGAACTCACTCTTCTTTGTATTACAGTCTTAATATAAAGGCTACAGATCAGGACAGAAGCAGTGGATGAGGTAGGTGAGGGTCTCAAACACAGAGCTCCCTGTCTTCTCCTCGTTGGATCAGAACGCATTGCCCTCCTGGGACATCGATGTGTTCCACCAGCCAAGAGGGTCCTTCCTGGGAACATCAGACAAATTTTTCATTATGGTGAAAAGGGTGGTGGACAGAATCGTATTTCCAGCCACACACCAACTCATCCTGTTGTCTAGTACCACCCAGGGGGTCTCCTCCCAGGTTATGGATGGAAACTCATGAGCAGGAAAGACTCCATTAAGGTTTGTTGGGCAGAAGTTGTTTTATCTGCATTTTATTTCTCCATCTTTTGAGGACAGAATTTGTATTTTCCTCTGGAAAACACCCCTCTCTCACTCTCAGCCCACCAGGGCTCCTGGGCTGGCTCCAGGTGTGAGCAGGTGGTCCACGCCTGGTCAGTCAGATCATCTGATTCATTAGTTTCCTGGATTACCTCCAAATTGGTCCATTGAAATGCAATTCTTAAACTATTATTGAGAGTGTTAAATAAAGAGACATTCTTTTTACGCTGAGAAATTCTTGGAGACACCACATGGCAAAAATGCACGTGTAGCCACTTGATGTAAAAAGTCAGAGAGGCCAAGTCCTGAGGAAATAATTTTAAGCCCATAGATCCAGCCAGGCCTGAAGTCCATCTGCTCTCCTCTGGACATTTCAATCATGTGTCCAAAAGATTTATTTTTTTTCCCTTTCTTTAAAGTCCAGTAATTTTCCTTGAACTTGGTGTTGGTCATGATGAGTCACCCTTCTCAGGATGCAGTAGGCTCTTTCAATAGTTTCAAATTCTTTTTACTTTAGTTTTAGGCAAAACTTTTCTTGAATTATAGTTTTCAGTATTTGTTTTGTTCCCTTGCTACAGTTTTTCCTTCAGGGACTCCTTTTATCTGCGTGTTGGTTCTTTTTTTTCTTATCTACAATAATTTTTACTTTCTCTCCTAATTTTTGCCTCATCTGATCTTTTCTCTCATCCACCCTCCTCTCTGCCTCCTAAAACCTTTGAAGCAACTGTTTGATCAGCAATTCTCCCCCACCCCACCCCAACATCTTTAAATAAATCTCCAACAGTCCTGTCACTGACCAGGCATAACTGAAACCTGGTTTTCCACAAGGACATGATGTCCCTCTAAAAGGAAGCCCTTTTTTGTTTGTTTGTTTGTTTGTTTTCACAATTCAGGTCAAGGGTAGGAGCAGCGTCCTCTTTGTCTCCCATGCCTTAATGTACCATGTTCCTTCTTCTGGTTTCAAAAGTCTGTCTTGCTTGAATCTCTTGCCAGGTGTCTATACCACCCAACGAACACGATTCATCTGGAAACATCCCCTCGCCCACCTTTGTTCAACGAAGATTTCAGCTCTGTGCTCACATACTACTGCCGTCTTCGCTCTTCTCTCTCTCTCTTTCTCTCTCTCTCTCTCTCATTCTCTCTCTCTCTCCGATCTCACCTGGGTCCTTAACATCCACTAGGGTTCAACTCCTGACTCCATCATTTATTAGCTGTATTAGCTTGGATAAAGTGCTTAATTTGCTTGTGCTTCCGTTCCCTTATCTTGAAAATAGTGTCGACAATGGTTCTATCTCATAGAGTTGTTGTAATGACTACATGAGATAAAGCATAGTCAATGCTAAGAATGGTGCATGACACATAAGTGCTCACTAAATGTTGGCTTGTATTAGACTTATTATCATTGTTCTTATCTGGCTTGCTGGAGGAGTATAAGTAGCCTTTTAGCTAAAAACTTCCTGATTATGTTTTGGTGTTCCAGAAAGTAACATCCCAGAGGTATGACTTTATGAGTCATTCAAAAGAAATAATAATAACGATAAAATTTAGCCCCATGTAAAAGGGCTTATTTATTTTGTAAGTACACTTCTAATTCTCATTAGTGACCAAACCAGCTCACTATCAGCCCATGATAAAAAGGAATAATTCACAATAACAGGGGAGGGAAGCAGAAGTATTTCTGGCATCAAGCTCAGTGATCATTGGTGTAAGAGATTCTTGTTTCATTCCCATGCTGTTCCAATACCACTAAAAGGGCATATTTCCATGGCAACCCCCTGCCCCACACCTTCCCACGCCATCCAGACCTCCATGGCCATCTCACGCCTATATTACTCTTTTTGCCTTCTCTGTTCCTTCCTCGTCAGTGTGTTCTATCTCTGGATTTTGCATCATCACACAAACCACCTTCCGAAAACTCTTGCTCACCTCCTAGAGTGATTTGTCATCAGCAAGAAGACTCGTGGGAGGAGCCTCTTCATTAACCAAAAGATGGTTCATAGAGCCCATGCAAGAGCCTGTATAAAGCAAACTGTATTTCCTCCAAATAACATAAAATCATCATTATATCCTGAGTGAACATTTTGCCTACTTTACTTTCTACGGATTAATGTAAATCACTAGATTTGGGGTACACATTTGGGATAGGGGGTCTCAAGAGCTACCCAGAAGACCTCTGCCTTAGATTGTGATTTCAAACCCTGTTTTTCACTTTCATAACTGAGCAAGGGTCTTCCAGACTCAAAAGTCCATTCTTTGTAAACCAACGCAGCAGAATTTACTACTATTCGCTAACCTTACCGAATCTCGAACTTACCAGCTGGAATGAAAAATTAGGCCAACGTGGAGGACAACATCCTCGTCTAGGAAAACAACCTCCATAATGTGCAGGCCTATCAGAAAACAGCCTGAAATTATATACTAAAGCACAGTGGAAATTTTCCCCTGCATGTTTTATGTAAACAAGATCATTTGTTCACTCAATGAATCCACAGTTCTTCAAAGGCCCTGTTTTATTAAAAGAAAGAAGCTGAAAAAATGAGATTGGCTGGCAGCCAGCACTACACCTACAGAGCTGTCAAGCTGTTAAAGCAACATTCAGGAGCTCAGATGTTTATGTTGAGATGGGCTCTTAAGCCAAAAGTAAAATATTGTTTTTGGATGCAGCAGCCACATGTGTGAGCAATGGAATCACATCTTCAGAGACAAAATGACCAGTGTTTTGCAAAAGAGCAGGGCTGAGCTGGGAGTGGGCCTGGGGCCTTGGGCAGCCCTGAGCACTCACGCTCTGTGTGTCTTAAGGAGCAACACACAGAGGCTTTCACCTTAGGCAAATTTTGAAGTAGCAAAAAAGAGAAAGTACCTTATGTCAAGATATTAATCTGTGAGACAGTCTCTGGTCTATTTCCTTGGGTTCTGGAGAAAAATAATCTACCCACCAAAGATTGAGTCCTCTCCCAGTATGATGTTTTGTATTTACTGTTTATAAGAACATGCAGGAATCAGATGGTATCTTCAAGAGAAGGTTCATGAGAGAGTCTTATATGAGTCAGGATGCTCTGGTTGCAAGGGACAGGAACTCTAACTCAAGCTAGATTCAGTAAACGGGAGATTTTATTGAGTCGCGAATTTGAACCAGGGTGAGGATTTTTGCTTTAGGTATGGCTAGATCCGGGAACTCGGAGGATGTCACCATGTGGCTCTCTTTCTCCGTCTTTCATTCACCTGGGTTGGCTGCATTCTAGGCCGATGTTGTTCACCGGCTTCTCTAGCTCAGCACTATAACTTCTCAGCAAAAGCAAGGGAAAGAGAACACTTCTACGGTTATTCCAGCTGATAGCTAAGAATTGCTTTTACAATTCTAATTGGGTCTCATGACCAGATCTTAGTCAACCACTGTGGTCAATGGGATATAAATTTCTGATTGGCCAGATCCAGGTCACATCCTCAGCCAAACTACTTGGACGGAGAGTGGAGGAGGGGTGGCTCGCTGAGGGATATAACATCGATGACAAAAGGAAAGAGAAGATTTGGGGTAGGAAAAATCTGACAAACATGTCATAGCCAAAAAAGAGAGAGAGAGCGAGGGCGAGAATAAGAAAAGAAAAGAAATGGGTGGGTTTGGTTTGAGAATGATCATAACTAAGATGACTATCCTAGAATCTTGAAGTTGAAAGCACTATCTCAGATCTAGACCAATAGTTGTCAAATAGTTTTTTTTAAAGCAGCAGATCTCTTTCGTCAAATAAAATCTGAAGTCTGTGGAACGTCCATGATGAAAACAGATCAACTCTGAGCTGATTTGACTAAAGGAGGAAAGGGGAAGGCGTGGGGGAGACACCCAATGTCCTGGTCTCTTAGCTCTCCCAGCATCGGCATTACGGCCTTGGAAACCGAGGGCAGACATCTAAAAAGCGTTGAGGGTTCAAAGATGACTTCAGGAGGTTAAGCAAACATGGCACTGGAATAACATTGACTCACACCAAGAAAAGACTCTTCCCGGCCCAATTCTCTTTCGCTTTTGTTGATTTTGTCAAAGAAAAAGTCAAAGTTAAGTACTAATATATTTTAATCAATTTTGTAGTTCCTGCCAACACCCATTTAAAAAAGGAGAGGTCAGTGCCCCAGGCTCAGAGCACTCGGTGGGTCACAGTTGTTAGGCTAGAATCTAACATAAATATTTTGTTTTAATTGCTTTATTTTTACCATTTTCTTCAATTTAGGGACATGATACTGTTTTTCCATTTTATGGTGGTGACATGTGTGTGTGTGTGTGTGTGTGTGTTTCCCTCCTTTGAGTTTAAAAAAATGTTCACCTTTAAAAACTGATACTCTGTACTCATTATCATTCCCTTGTACCCCCAGCTCCTGACAACTATAAAGTTCTTTTAAATACCTATATAGAAGTAAAACACTTAAATGTATTCAAATACCAATACTGAATAAATCATAATACAAATGGTATGCAGGGAACAGGATGAAACTGCGAGACATGTTTCAAACCATGGCAGGAGCCTCCCCTAAAATGACAAACCCTATCGACAACGTCCCCGACAACCCCGTTTTAACGTTGGCAAGGACAGAGCTCCCTCCTCCGCAAGGCAGCCTGTGTTCATCAGAGGCAGTGTTAGCTGTTAGAAGCTTCTCCCTTTCATCCAGCCTCTAACCTTGGGCCTGAGGACCGGAGTTGCACAAAAGGGCGATGGTTTTCCTTCCACTCCACAGCAGGTCAGATATTCCAAACTGGTTTTCAGGGCCCGGTTAAACGGTCTCCCTTCTTGGCTAAGTAAGTAGTCCAGTGTTTGCTCACAGATCGAGGACCAGTGTCACAATGGAAGATGTGGATAGAATGGTCCCTCACCTTTTCTGCCCAGCACCCACCTTGCCACCTTCTGGTCGCACCTGCCTGGTTTTTTGGGGGGGAACCAACCCTCTCCTACTGTCATTCATGCTGATTGGGGAGGCTGATTCCTGCTCCCTGAGTTGTGGGAGCGGCCATATTACCCAGGGCTGGCCAATCAAAGCAGTCCTTTGCCCAGCTCTCAGCGAGTGGCTCAGGACTGAGCATGTGATTGTTCCTGGCAGTAAAAACAGAACCCTTGCCCTTCACCCAGCCTCACCTCCTTCCCAGCCATAGGCACCACCCTAGGCAATTCATCATCCTCCTTTTTAAATTCTGTGTGCAAAGATAAGGGCTCCATTCATGATTTCCAGCAGCAACTGCCAGCAGGCTTGACTGATGTGCCAGATGTCAGTTCTAGCTGCTTGATGATACTAATTCATTTAATCTTCAGAACAACCTTATCAGGGACATCCCAGGACTATCTTTACTTTCAGGTGAGGAAACTGGGGCAGAGGTTGGGAGTAACATGAGCAGAGATTTGAACCCAGAAAGCCTGGCTCTGAACCACTCCTCACACCACTCATAAGATGCTGACGAGAACTGCCCCCAGCGCCACGAGCAGAATAACATAAACCTCCACCCTTATTGGCACTGTCCAAGGTTTCCTCCCTTTCGAAGGTAACACCTGCCTATTTAACTGGTCGCTTGCAAGGGCTCTCAAATCAAATGCCTTTGATCTTGGACCTTTCTTGGGAAGCCTCTGGAAGACTTGGAGACCATCTCTTTCCTGCATCTCGGCTCTCCTCACCTGTGTCTCCTCATTAGCTGGCCCACAGGGTTGGTGTCAAGCACCCAAGGTGAAGTCTAGCCTCTCTGTGGTGAAAACAGAGGAGAAATGTTAAAAAAATCTTAACCTTGTGACTGAAAATTCCAGCCAAGAGGCCAACCAGTTGCCAGAAGGGAGCTGAGTCCTGCTCTGAGATAGCATCAAGCTTCTGCCTGCACAGGCAGAGGGCTGCAGAGACTCTAATTACATCTCTTAATCTGGGATCTTACTTTATTTAATGACTAATTTGCCAAAGCCACGCTACTGTTCGAGGTGTGAACCTGGTGTGAGAATAGTTCGTATGCATCTCTCCCACCCGGCATCTCCCTCTCCAGCATCTGGGACCCTAGGAGAAAATGCTTCTAAAGCAAACAGCTGCCTCTTCACTTGCCCTACCTGCCCCCAACCCGTCTGGCTCCAGACCTCCACCCTTCCACACCTCACCAAAGAGGAAAATGATTTTTTTTAATTTTTTTCTGATTTCTCCAGCGGCAGAGTTAGCTAAGGAAAGAAGACCTGACAACATCCCCTCGAAAGCACGAACATTGTGGAAAGGAAAGAAGGAGGAAGTGAGAACTCAGCAGAAACTCCGGCTGGTGTAGTGAGGCGGGACAGACTGGGCTGAGGTGCCACGAAAGATGTCACGTGAGGATGATTCGAAAGCCTGTCTCTTCACAAAGAGGAGACTGAACTCATTGAACCCACTGTCCTCAAAGTGGTTGCAGGAGTTGGACATTTATTAATTAGGGCCAAAATGGACCTTGATGAATGGCTGGATAGAAGGTTATGGTGGGTCGTTTCAGGACATCTCTGAGTGTTTATGCCGATTTCCTTTTAAGATCTTGAAAGAGATAAAATTCAGGGTCTAGCAACAACTGCTTGTTGTCCACCCCCTATGTAGTCTCCTTTTCTTCCTTAGAAATAGAATTCAAAGTTTAGCTGGGCACATGGCTCCCTAGAAGGAAGATAACTTTGCCCAGCCACCCTTGCACTCATTGAGGTAATATGATGAAGTAAAGGTCAATGTCACAGCAAAAGTCTTGTGTGAGATTTCAGGGTAGAGAACAGGCTCATGGGGAAGGTGTGCCTTTTTTGCTCTAACTCCATTCCTCCTTCTGGCTGCCTGAAATACCTACACTATGGCTGGTGCTCAGCAGCCATTTTGGCCCATGAGGTAGCCATGAGGGTGGAAGCCATCCATGGTATAGCAGAAATAGGAAAGATCTGTGGTCTCTGATGACTTCATGGAGCTTCCACATCAGCCACTGAGATGGTTTATCCTCAAAATGTCCTTTAGGTGAATGCACAGTTGTATTTAAGTCACTGATATATTGGATTTTCTGTTACATGCGATTGAATCTATCCTTATTGATACAAAGAACAAATGACTTAGGCTGATCAGGATGAGGAGAAATATTGAGGATCAAACCATCACTTCTTAATTTGCATTTTAAAACCTTCATGATCATGAACCAACTCTAACACCAAATGTCACGCGCCACCTGTCCCAGGACCCCCCAGACTTTCCTCCCAGTTCCATCCAGGCTTCTCGCCACTTCCTCTTCCTGCCACGCTCCCTCCCACCTCCTAACCTTTGCCCTTCAGTAAGCCCCGCCTGAGCCAATCTCAATGCGTCCTCTCCACAAATTTCACCATCTATCATAATCCTTACTTTCGATTATCACCTCCACAGTCTTTCCCAAATATTGTGGGAGATGTCTTTATGGGATGTCCAATTAGCATTGAATCCTGTTGCAACGGGAGCTGGTTGGAGACGTTTCCCTTAAGTGTTTTAAGATATGACCTGCTCTGGAGGACACTCTCTTAAGTGGTCCTGGCTGGGTCCCTCCACCAGATTATAAGTCAAAGAAACATCTTCCCCAGCCAAGCGCAGCACAGAACTCAAGTTCACCTTTAATGAACCCAGGCTGGGGACTCCCTTGGAGAGTTTAATGTTACACAGAACACACACTTTGCACATTCTGTTCCATGGTCCAAGATGCTTGCCCCCTGCATGAGCCAGACCAAAATCTTTAGCACCACCTACAATGCTCCGCATTGTCGACCATGCCAGCCTCTCCTCCTGCTGTACGTGCCCTGTTTGCTTCATTCCAGCCAGACCGGCCTCTTCGATGCCCTCTGAGCATCCACCATATATGTGTCTCTGCAATGGCTGTTCCCTCTGCCTGGAGTGTTCTTCCCCAGGCCTCAGGCGAATATCACCTCCTCAGTGAGGCCTTCACTGACAGCACAAATCAAATGGCTGTCCCTTCTCCCTCGCCGAAATCAGTGACGGCCGTAGTTTATTTCTTTCGCGGCAATAGCATAATCTGAAGTTGTTACTCATCTTCCCTTCTAGAATGTCAGCCCCAAAGAGGCACCGTACCCTGCAGTGCCCAGAGCACTTTGTACACGAATGCATATTTATGGAGTGAGTGAATGAGCGTGTGAGTAAACAAAGAAAGCGTCAAGCTGCGTGTGACTCCAAGCAAAACATTTCACTTCGCTGATCCTCACTTTCTCCACCTGCAAAGTGGCGCTAATTACATAAAGCTCTTCTCACAGGAAGGATTAGGTTATTTTTCTCTAAAGCTTGTACAGAAACAAGCTCTTGCTAAACTGTGGATTGTCGTGCAGAGGTTAGTGAAGCAAATTAAGGTACACTTTCACACCGGCCCTGCCAGGAGCCTCCCCAGCACGCTCCCATATGTCTTGCCCACGGTCACACAGCAGAGCCTCTGCAGGACAGGCTCCTGGGCTTGTCCTGTGTTAGGCTGAAGCCTGGGAGGCCATTTACTCAGAGATGTTGATTGAGCCCCTATGATGCATCAGACACTGATAGAGATGCTGAGGTTACAGACCTTCTTCTGACTTCAGGGAACTTGGTCTCTTGTTCTGGAGAAGCACAGTGAATGTTACATGGAGAAACATTTATGAGCCGTGGGCAAATCAGTGGGAGGCAGCTGGCCCAGGCAGGGGGTTTCTGGATGACATCCCCAAGGAGATGACTTTTGGCGGAGTCCTAAAGAGTGGGCAGGATTTAGTCAGGGAGAGATAAGGGGAAGGACCCTCAGGCAGAGGGAACAGCATGTTCCAGAATCAAGAGAGAAGGGCCAATGTGAAGAAATGAAAGCTAGAGAGGGCTTAAAGAGGGGAAGGACGAGATCGTATTTCTGACTGCAAAAAAAAAGACCACTCCGTCCGCTGAGGGGAGCATGGACTGCAGCGGGCAGAGTGGCAGCAGAGAGGGCCCGAGGAGGCCCGGATGCTGGCCCCGGTGAGGGATGATGGTGCCTGGACTGGATGTTAGTACAATTTTATTAAATAACAGCTTTATTGAGATATAATTTACATACTATAATCTTCACCCTTTTGAGGTGTGCGATTTAGTTGTTTTTAATATACTCATAGAATTGTGCATTATCACCGCTAATTCCAGAACATTCCCATCACCCCAAGAGAAACCCTGTGTCCTTTAGCATCTCTCCCTACCGCCACCCCCAGCCTTAGGCAACCACTAATCAACTTTCTGTCTTGATGGATTTGCCTTTTCTGGACATTTCGCATAAATGGCATCATACAATACGTGATCTTTCGTGACTGGGTTCTTTCACTTAGTATGTTTTCAGGGCTCTTCATGTTGTAGCTTGTATCAGTATTTCATTCTTTTTTATGGCGGAATAATATTCCCTTGTATGTGTATCCATATTTGACTGTTTATCCGTTCATCAGCTGATGCACATTTGGGTCACTGCCACTTTGGGCTATTAGGAACAATGCTGCTGTGAACATTTGTGTGCAGGGTTTTGGGTGGATGATTCTCTTGGGGATACACCTGGGAGTGGAATGGCTGGGTCATATGGTAACTATGTTTAATTTTTTGAGAAACTGCCAGACAGTTTCCCAAAGTGGATGTACCACTTCACGCTCCCACGAGCCATGTGGGAAGCTTCCAATTTCTCCACATCCTCACCAACACTTATTATTGTCTGTCTTTTTGATTGCAGCCATCCTACTAGGTGCAGTGATATCTCATTGTGGTTTTCATTTGTATTTCCCTAATGGCTTCTGATAGTGAACATCTTTTCACGTGCTCATTGGCCATTCACATAGCTTCTTTGCAGAAATGTCTGTTCTTCTGCTCCCTCCGGTTGCTGCTAAGGCTGGTGATTTTCACAACTATCATAGTGGTGAAGCTGTTGGTTTTCAAGCTACCACAGAGCAAGGGAGAGGCAGAGAGGGGTAGGACGAGTTAAAATTGCACAGAGCTTGCTGGTCTTTCTGAGATTCGGCCGTTTGTCTTGAATAAATACTCTTCCTATCGCTGTAAGCCTTTAGTTACTCTCCAGAGTTCTGAAAAAGTTGATTTTGACAGTGTTTTTGTTGTTGTTGTTGTTTGTTTGTTTGTTTGTTTTTGGTCAGTGTTGTCATTGCTTTTATGGAGAGGTGGATTTTGGGAAGTATTATTTCTACCATTCCAAAATTGCTTCGAATTGAAGTATCAATAGGATATAAAGGGCTTACTATGTGTCAGATAGTTACTTAAGTATCTCACATGTGTAACGCCTCCATAACCCAAGGAGGAAGGGATTATTACATCCATTTTAGAAGTGAGGAGACTAAGGCTTTAAGTGACAAAGGGTTAAGGGACTTGCTAAATCGCACACAGGTGGGAATGGGGACAGGAGGGGACACCAGGCCTCCTGCTGTTGAGCCTACACTGCTGGCCTCTTCCCTCCTCCTCTCTCCTCCATCTGCCTCCTGAGTCAGGAGGGGCCCAGGAACCAAGGCTGGCTCTTCCCCCAGGGGCATGTTTGCAGCTGGGAAGAACAGAACAGGACGCTCCCCTCCAAGGGCGCATCCCTCACTTGGCTCAGCTGGGCCATAAACGCTAGAACGGTTGCCCTGACCTTCCCACGGGACATGTGGATCAAACGGAGGGTGAGGGCAAGGGAGGCAGGGTGCATGGGGCTGACAGATGGGCCTGTGAGTGGGCGATAGAGTTCCCTCCATGCTTGGGACGCCAGCTCCTTCCCCTCTCCACCCTCACTCTCATCAGCTGCCAGCAAACCGCCCACTCCTGCATCTGCTGTCGGCCAGCAGTGCCGAGGGCCGGAGCTGTTGAGAGATTCTGGGAGTGTCTTGGTCTGAGCCAGAAAGGGCGAAGCTTAGGTGTCTAATTAAACTTGAATTTTTAAAGAGATTTTACTGAGTCGCTGATCTACATGTGGGCGGCTCGCCAACTTCATCTCTCACCGCTGTCTCACTGACTGGCTCACACTGGCTGCCTTGCCGTTCCTAGAACACTGGACGGGTGGATGGACGAATAAATGGACAGATCGACAGATGGATGGATAGACTGATGGTGCCACAGTATGCTGTTACTGGTCACATGGTCGAGTTTATCAGGCTCTTCCTCGTGAGCGGAGCCGAGAGGCATTGTGTAGACATTTAGCACCAGAGCCAGGAAGAAGGGTCAGGTGACCACAGCACTGTCAGCTGAGATTCCCTCAGGAGCAGTGGCAGGTGAGCCCAGGGAAAATCCTGCCACAGAAACATGTACCTTGGAGTGGCTTCAGAAAAAGGGACATGGACACCCCCAGATTCCATGAGATTAGTCACTGCAGCATCAGGCTCACTGCTGACCTCCGGGGTCCTCCATTTGCCCAAATGGGAATCATGACAGAGGCCCTCTCCTAAGCAGATGCAAGAGTATGACCTAGTGTGAGGATGGGGGTGTGGTCTCTGGGGCCAGGCTGTGGGAGGTTCCAGTTCCTGGTCTGTCTCTTAACAGCCGTGTGGCCTCGTACAACTACTTCACCTCTCTGAGCCTCAAAGAGCACAGTGCTGACCACCTGGGGCTGCAGGGAAAATTTCATGATCGAATGATGGAAAGTTCTTAGCCCAGGGCTTGGCATAAGGTCAGCTCTCAGTAAATATTAGCTCTCACTATCACTGCTTAGAGCAAGGACTGGCATCCAGCAGGCACTCAATAAATTCATTCTAGAATGAATTAATTTAATGGATTTTCACAGGCCTATGAGTCAAGTATGACCATTATTCCCATTTTCTAGATAGGAAGTTGGGGCCTAGAGAGTTGAAGGAGCTTGTCTTTCTACTGGGACGCAGGATCCCAGCATCCCACAGTCTCCCCAGCTCACTCAGGGTGACGACCTTCTTTTTTCACATCCAGTTCAAACTGGGTCAGAAACCAGCATTTCCATAGTCAGGGCCTAGGGGCATTGCACATCAGCTTCTCTCCAATTCCTCTAAAAATACCCTTCCTTTCAAAACTCCCCAGGCCTCTCTGGGGGAAGAAGATAGGCTTTATGCAGATGGCCCCAGGCTGGAAGGATTCTCAGAATAGCTGCCCATCCCGCCAGCCCCAGACCCCTCCGGCTCCTCACCATCTGGTCCCAACCAGGAAGCATCACCCTCCCCAGCTGTAACTCTTCGCCTGGCCTGGAGAGAGTTATGGCTCCCAAGCCTCCGCTATATGGCCTCGTGGACATGGTTTTGCTGAGGCCTCTGGGCCCCATCCCTCCCTCCTTCTGCCTCATAGCTCCCAGAAGGCCATTTAGTTAATGTCCATTTTAATGGCCTCCCAGCTTCAATGACTAATTCTCTGATTTCTCATAAAAGTGCCTGGAAGTTATCCCCAAGGACAGTGCGGAGGGAAGGGACAGAGGTCATGGGAAAGTACTTCAGATCCAAAACCCACATCTGCTGTCCCCACTCCCCAGCCACCCTTCAGCTGCCCCTCAACCAGCTGCAACAGCCTCTGACGGCTCACTGGTGTCAGGACCCACCTAGGGCCTTTGCCTCTGTGGTTCCTCTGCTCCGTGATCCCACGGCTGGCTCCTTCTCCCCCTTCAGGGCTCGGCTGGAGTGTCACCTCTCTTAGTCTATTCATGCTGCTATAACAAAGCATCATAGACCGAGTGGCTTATAAAGAACAGAAATCCATTTCTCACAGTTCTGGAGGCTGAGAAGTCCAAGATCAAGACGCTAGCTCATTTTCTGGTTCATAGATGGCCATCCTTTTCCTTGTGTCTTTGTGTCCTCGTGAAGAGGTGAGGGATCTCTTGGGGGTCTTTTTAATAGGGACACTAATCCCATTCATGAGGGCCTAAGCCTCTCACAACCTGAGCCCCTCCCAAAGGGGATTAGCAAGTATTACCTCCTAATACCATCACATCGGGGGAATAGGTTTCAACACATGAATCTTGGGGGACAGAAACGTTCGGTCCATAGCACCACGTCTCTGGGAGCCCCTCCTGAGGCACCCTGCTGAACACGGCCCCTGTGGTCACACAATCACATTGGCCCGTCTCCAGAGACCCTCCCCGCTTGACATTTTCTTGTCGGTTTGATTTGTCGTTCAGTCCGAACGCCAGACCCGGGAGGGCAGGTCTTGTTAGTCTTACTCACTGTTGTACCTAACACCTGTACCTGAACCTCCTACCTAGCGCACGGCACGTGCCTGATGACCATTAATGGGTGAGGGAACTGATTCATTCACTAAGAATTAATTCACTAAGAATAGGCTCACCCGAGACAATCACATTTTAACAAGGGAATAATAATAACCAATACCCACTCCGTGCCAGGCACTCTCTACATAACTCATTTAATTTTCCAATAAGGCGATATTGTTATGTACTGTTATGTCCATTTTATACCTGACTCCTGCATTTGTGCTTTGAACTCCCATGGGAAGAGCCATCCAGCTCCTTCATACTTGGGGCTAGAGTCACCCCATAAGTTTGCTCTCCTAAGCTCTGGCTGGAGCATGAGAGGCCTTGGAAGAGGGCAGGGGCCCAGGCCCAACACACTCCACATCTCTTAGCACTGGCTCCCAGTCTGCCTTCCAACTGGCAACAAGACTGAGGCTTGTTCTGAGGAAGGTTCTATGGCTTAAGGTTAATAATTCTTTCAAAATAATGCTTCCTGTGGAGCTGGCGTCGTGTTAAGCATTTTAGATAAGCTCACTCATTCCACCACAAAAGGCCACAGAGTAGGTACTATTATCCCTGTTTGTCTCGATGAAGAAACTGAGGCACAGAGCAGCTGACTACCTTGTCCAAGTTACATAGCTAGATAGCCTGGCTTCTGACCACTGCTCCAGACTCTCCCTTCTGTGAGACCGACCCTCACTGGAGGAGAAGGGAGGTAGAGACAGTGACAGGTTACAATGTGTCAGTTAAGACTTATTTGGTGGCCAATGGCAGGGAGCCATCCCTAACAGCTTTCAGCTAGTAGGAAAGGCCAGGCGTTCGTTGTCTTACTTCAGGTATGGCTGGATCTAGAACCCCAATGGACTGGGTGTCTTTCACAGTTCAGTTCTGATTACTTTTGTGTTGGCTGCAGTCTCAGGCCCCATGGGGTGGCAAAATGGGGGCGAATAGCTCCAGAACCATTATGAATTCCAGCTTTGAATCCAGTAAGAAGCAAAGAGTCTTTTTTCTAATCCTTCCAGGGAAAAGCTAAGAATTACTCCTTTTCGAATCTGATTGAATGGCTTTGAGTTATGTACCCACCTATGAACCAATCGTGATGGTTAAAGGAATGTCGCAGTTCTCTGATTGACCAGTCCTAGGTATGATGTCAACCTTTGGGGAGGGCGGGGATCTGCTTAACCTAAGGCAGACAGAAAAGGGTGTGCAATAATGATTTTATCTAGGATCTCATCTAACCCTCACAACCAACATTGTTGATTAAATTGTGATCTCACCGATGGGAGGCGAAGAAACTAAATCTCAGAGAAGGTATATCACCTAATCAAAGTCACACAGCAAATAGAAAGCAGAGCCAGCATTCCTTATGTGGGGCTCATGCCACAACACTGAGCATCCTGCAATCGTGCTGGCCTTCCAGGGCCTTCCTTAGGCCACCTGCCCCAGTTCTGGGAATGTAGAGGTTGCCGAACCCACCCCAGATAGCACAGAAGCCTGCAAAGACAGAAGTCCGCCTTTCTCCTTATCTTGATCATTGTAGTGAGGACATAAATTCAGCAACATGTGCTTGGTCAGCTGCCCCGTTTTTCTCCTAAGAAGCAAATTTATGGGGCACACATGCACATGGGTGATTATTTCCTGATAGCTTATAGTAACAAGGCTCCTTTATTTCCCTCCAATAAATCCAATTCATATGGACTGGCAAATCAAACAGTGAATTTCCTGGTATCAGGAGGCTGTGAATTATTCACAGTGATTTAGGAAACTTGGGGAGATTAAGGTTTTGCATAATGCAAATAGGACTGGAAACATATGTGGTCAGACTCACTGTGGACATAATTAGGGCAACGAACACCAGGAGAAATTTATTTTCTTGGGACAGAGAAAGGTCTGCCTGGTATGCAAAAGACCAGAGTTATTTGCAACACAGGAGCAGGTAACATGGTTAGCCAAGCACCCAGTGACTTTGATTTGCAACTTTAAAGAATTCAAGGATGAATAAAACATTGAATTAATTGCCAAAGAACTGTCGCCAGCCTGCACTAGATCTAAGCACCTTAGAAAGCATAAAATAACCCCGGACTGGGCCTGAGGTATCCCTGTTCCGGGCCCCAGAAATTGAGTTTGGTTTTTCAATACTTGGTTCTACCTAGAATTTTCTCCCGTCAAGACGCTGTCTTGCTCGGTCCCATGGGCCCCACCTCAAGTCTCCTCCTCCAGAAAGCCCTCTCTGGTTGCCCCGCCCCACAGGGAATGAAAGCTCCTTTGTCTGAACCCTGATTGCGATTGCCCCATTCCTCAAGTAAATATTCACTAAGCACCTGCTCCACGCCAGCCACTCACTGTTCCGGGCGCTGGGGAAACAGAGGTGACCAAAATAGCGACTCATGACAATGAGCAAAACGCAGAAATGAATGCGTTAGAAAATGGCACGTTCTAGGGAGAAAACAAAGCAAAGTGGGGAAGGAAGGATAGGAAATGCCAGGAGGTCGAATTTATTGCAGATTTCTGTAGGGGGGGTCAGAGATGGTGACATTTATGCAGAGACCTGAAGGAGGTGAGGGTAGGAGCCATGAGAAATAACTATGGGAAGAATTTCCCAGGCAGAAGGACGAGCCAGAGCAAAGGCCCTGAGGCAGGGGGACACCTGGGGGTCCGAGACACCGCGGCGGCTGGCGTGGCTACAGTGACTTAGGGGCAAAGTGGCGAACGATGAGCCCAGACAAGGAGCAGGGCCAAGGTCACGGAAAGCCCAGTCGTTCACTTCCCAATTCATTCATTCACTCAAAAAATATTTTTGAAGCCTTACTGTATTCCAGGACTTATGTGACAAGCAGATCCTCTGTTAGGGTGGGGCGCAAGTTCTGGTGGAAAAATAGAGAATAGGCAAATAAACATGTAAATAAGGCAATTTCAAATTTCAGAGAGTGATAAGGAGACTTAATGGTGACAAGGGAGAGAAGGTGGGCAGGGAAGTCCAATCACCCTTGGCCTCCAGGGCCACGGTCTTGGGGGAATTCTCTCTAGTGACTCTTGCTTCTCCCGAAGCCCGTTTAGCAGATGAGGAAACTGAGCCCCTGCAGGGCAGGGATCCTGGCTCCCGCTTTTTGGTCTCGATCCATGGAGTAGGAATCTGGGGGAGCAGAATGAATTCCCTTCCCCTTGTCCAGCCAGCATGCGGCTGTGGGGAGCTTCTTAGATGAGCAGCACCCTGTGGCGTCTCCTGCCCGGGAGGCCGTGCCCAGACCCTGGCCCTGTGCTGGCCGCACCTGAGGAGCAGTCGGATTCTGGGAGAGGAGAATCCTCAGCCAGGCAGGGGGATCCCCCAGGCACACTGCAGATACCGGGGGTGCGTGGCTTGAGGGCTCTCTGGGGCCACGAGGCCGGGCCTCCTCTCCTGGCCCCAGTGGGCAGTGGGGATGCAGTTCCCAGGCTCAGGGCGGCGGGCAGGGGCCTGGCTGTGGAGTGGAGGGCAGAGCAGGCGTGTCTGGCTCTGCCACCCCAGCTCTGACCCCGGCCCCCGGGAGGCTCTCTGGGCAGCTGCTCTCCCGTCTGCGGGAGCCTCTTGGGCTCCCGCTCCTGCCCTCACTGCCCACACTCCACTGTCCACACAGCCATAAGGATCCCTGCTCAGGACCTCCCATGGCCCCCACGGCACCCAGGGGGGCCCGGCCCTGAGAGGACACACCAGTGACAGCGTCCTCTGAGCCAGGCCGTGCCGGGCACTCCCAGCACCGTCACAGTAATCCTCTGTCTACCTTCGAGAGAGGACTCTTGTCATCCATTTCTGACTGGGGAGTCCCCATGGTGTTTGCTGAATGAAGGAGCGAATGAATGCAGGAACGAACAGTGGGGTGACCACCCCCTTCTCCGCTGCCCCAGGTCCTGTGAGGGCGCAGAGGAGGCCTTGTGCCCGGCTGGGTTGGCAGGTGTCCTCCTAGGTCCAGCAGCGGTGCCCTGCTCCGCCCTTCACCTTGGGGTCTGGGTGTCACTTTAAAATCAAAGGCCCATTCACCAGGCCGCTGGACAGTCCGGCTCGCGGGGTGTTCCCATCCCTGTGGCCTCAGAAGGCGGGGTGACGGGAGAAAACAGATGTGAGTTTTTATGGGTGGAGGCTGGACAAGGCTCAGAAGGGCCGAGGTCCTGAGAGGAAGTGGCACCGGCCAGAAACTGTTTGTCTAGGTGCCTGCTGTGGACGTGGCCTCGAGTCCGCTCTGCCCAGCCAGTCTGGCTTGGGGGACATCTGTCCGGCCATGTCCCCCATTTCCATGTGAAAGGCAGAGGGACCTGACACAGGGTCTGGGGACCGCCATCTGCTCCTGGGAGGGCTTTGTGCTGAGAGCCATGTGTCCCAGGACAGGGGTGGGGGGCAGGCTGGGGCGGACGGGCGAGGAGAAGAAGGAAACCAACAGAAGGCGCTTGCGGGAGGGTGGGCGCCGAAGGGCAGGGCCGTCCTGGGCTGCTGTCACCGTCGGTGCCCACCCCCTCCATGGCAGTTCTGGGCTCGGCCCAGCTCAGATGGGCCCCTCCCCGCCAGGGCCAGGAGGCTCCTGTGCAGCAGGTGCTCAGCCTTTCTCAGCTGCAGCCACGGAGCCGGCATCTGAACCCGCTCCCTCTGGCTCCATGGTCTGACCACCAGACCACCCTGCCTCGATCTTGTGGTGGCCAGTGCTGGGGATGGTCCCCAGGCTGCACCTGCTCAGGGGCCAGGAGCTGCCCCGCTTCGAGGGTCCCTTCGGCACCGACCCTCCTGGGCCTGCATACCTGGACACTCCAGCCAGAGGTGGCCCAGGACGAGAGTGCAAGGAGGGGCTCTCCTGGGAAGGCAGCGGGAGGGGACCGGTGAGCTGTCCTCGACAGTGACAGTGCCGCTGCAGTCCTGGGTGTCCAGGAAGGGGCAGTCTGTGGTCGTCTCTTCCAGCAGGGCCTCTGCGCACCGGGGTGGACCCTGGCTGGGTGCAGGGGGCCCTGAGTGTCAGGACCACCCACTGCCTCACTGCAGATGCCTCTCTGCGGCCTGAACCTCGGAGTGATTCCTTTTCCTCGTTTTAGCAGAGGCTTGGTGTGCCCGCTTTCGAGCAGGTTCAGGGGTTGGGGAGGAGGCGGGCTGTCCTGAAGAATATGTGTCTGAACAACTACCTGTATCCAGCAGGACCAGCGGGAGCGCCGGCAGGGGTTTGTCTGGTGACTGGGCAGGACGGTGTCCTGGACACACGCTCACTCCCTTCGGAGGTGACAAAGGAGGGGACCATTTACGCTTGGCCCCAGCAGGCAGCTGTATTGATTCAGATGTCCCGGGAACAAGAACTGGAGGGGACGCAGGCCACGGCCATCCCTGCAGAGCCGGCCGCATCTCACTCCCCTCCACGCCCGCCTGAGCTCACGCAGAGAGAATGCGCGCATATTCTGCTTGTAATTAAAAAGTGATTTAATCATCCACTGAAAACAAGGTTCCAGAATTAATAGTGAAGCGAATTCCAGCGGTGCCACATAGCCAGAGTCTCTTCTCCCCACTGTGAGAAGGTTGGGGGTGGGGAGGGGGGAGGCTCCAGGAGGAAGTGTGAGGTTCCTTCCTTGGCAGCTGCCACCGCAGCCCCTGAGCTTGGGGAAGATGCAGCCCAGGACACCCCCAGGCCCAGAGCGCCCCTGAGGGTGGGCGAGACCAGGAGGAGCTGAGTTACAACCAGGCTGCAGGACTCGGAGCCCGCTCTGCCACCCAGCAGCGGTGTGGCTGTGGGCCAGTTACCCAACCCCTCTGAGCCTCACTTACTCACATTGAAAGCAAGGATGATAACGGTCTCTCCCTCATAAGGCTGTTGGGAGGATTCCACAACCTCCTTGAGGCCTGGACTCTAATGTCCCCTCTGAGTGAGGCCGTTCCTGGCCACCCCACCGAAACAATCCCAACCAGCCCCTTGCCGCATGCTGTCCCTGTCCCCCTCATCCTCTTCATGGCACTTGCCATCACGAACGCACCATGCATTTTACTCTCTCTTGCTCTTTGGCTTCCACCACGAAAAATTAAGTCCTTGAATAAAGAGGTTTTTTTTTTTGCTTTGCTTTGCTCATTGCATAATAGTTCCTGGCACATAGTAGGTGCTCAGTGAAGACTTGTTTGGGTGAAGTACTAAGTGAATGAATGAATGGCTAGGTGAATCAATGAATGAATGAATGAGTGGGATGTAGAGCTCTCAGGGTGACTGCACATAGTAGGCTCCGCAGGCGTGTTAGCCAGCGCTGCCCATCAGCATCCTGCTGCCCGTCTCCATTCTTTTCCTTCCATTCATTTATTTGACAATTACCTGTTGGCCTACTTAGTGCCAGGTGCCATTTCTAAGCACTGTGTGAACACAGCAGTGGGGGGAAAAAAAAGCCTTAAATTCCTGCCATCTTGGAGTTTACAATTCAGTGATGGCAGACAGACATTGAGCAAGTAAATGATTAACTATAAAATATGTTAGATTGGGATAAATCTTAGGAAGAAAAAAATCTGTTGGGGGAGGGGCACGGGGAGTAATGGGGAGTAACGAGGATGCTATGTCAGCAAAGGGATTTGGAGGAGCCAGGTGGATGTGGGAGTGAACAGGGGGCTCCAGGCCCAAGACACAGCGTGAGCTAAGACCCAGGTGGCACCCACCACCTGGAGAGTCGGAGGAGCTGCAAGAGCCGGTGTGGCAGAAATTACAAAAGTTGCAATTCCTGCACACTCGAGTGGAGAACTGAGAAGTGGCCTCGTCTCTTCTCTCAATATGTCCCATTGTCGACGCCAGCTGCTCTCCATCCTCCCTTGGCAGGGCTGTTTCTCTGGATAAATACCTAGGGCTGCTCGTTGTGGGAGGGGAGGGGGCTGCAGCCCTGCTCTGGCCTCCGCCTCCCTCAGGAAAGTGGTTAATTGTTGCATCTCAGGGTCACAGGCAAGTCAGGGGCGCTCGAGAAGGAAACTGAATGCTCCATCTGCCAGCCACATGAGATCAAATCCCCAAGGAGAGACCTGCATCCCAGCCTGCCCGTCAGATGAGAAACGCTTGTTCGCATTTCCTTTATTGTTTGGAAATGACATTCATAAAATAAAATAACATAGCTACACATATCATCACACGAAGGCCAGATAGAAAGGTGAAATCACGGTGATTCTAAAGAAAGGTTATTTAATATCTGACGAAGTGTTTCCTGTCCTTGAATCTTCGAGTATGACTGCCTGGAATGAAGCCAGTGGGTGTCCACAGGTCAGTGCAGGAGGACGGTGACCACAATGGTGACACATACAGAGGAATTGAACTTCTCTTTCATGAGTATCTCATTTAACTGACCGAGGGCGGATGCAGATGCTGCTGTCATCCCCACGCCCACCGGGTCTCCCAGCAGGAGGGAAAGGCCGGGACACCCAGCTACCTCCAGGCACCTGGCGCATACTGGGCACCTCCGCGCGCTGACTCCCTAAACCCGGCACAGTTGATGTTTCCATCATCCCCATTGCACAGAGCAGCACACTGAGGCTCAGAGGGGAAGATGACCTTCCCTGGGTCACACAGCCAGTGAGTGACAGAGGGCAGTCATGCAATCACTTGTGTCAGTGCTAAATACCTAGCTCTGCCCACATCTCCACCCGGCATTTCCTCCAGACGCAAGTGGGAAGAAGATTCTCCAAGGCCGAGCTTGCTCCCAAGTGGGCTGTTGGCTCAGAGAAGGTTGAGGGCAGTGTTTTGGGGTCCCCTCCACCCCACGAGTTCCACTGGACTAACTCCGGACAAGGAGCCGGGGCTCCTGCAGGGGACATGTGCTCGCTGCTCAGACGGGGGAGGAGCTGATGAGAATTAAGGGCCCCATTTAGGGCTGCGCCCACACTTCAGCCCTGATCCTCAAGTCGCTGATGGTGGAATTTCAGCACCTTGAGGGATACTGGTGGGAAAGAACCAGGGACCCCATTTCTCACCGTTCTCCGGTCCTCACCTCCACGGCTCACCTCTAGGCCCCTCACTGTCGCAATGCATGCTGCACCTTCCTGCAACATGACAGGCGTTTCTCCGAATCTCTTTTCTTGGTCTTCGGGTTGCAAATGGGAGAACCCAAATCGAACTGGACTAAAACAAAACCAAGAACAAGAAATAAAAAATGCCTGGCTCGCTTTTACACACTGACCGATTGGCTTCAGGCATGTCTGCATCTAGGGGCTCCTACGATGTCAGTAAGATGCCACCTCTCCATCTCTCAGGCCCTTTCCTCTCTATTGTCCGCCTTCTCAGACTGGCTTTTCCAGATGGGGACAAGATGGTGACTAGCAACTCCAGGCCTCCATTCACCAACTCCGCAGCCCCAGTAGAAACCAGATACTTCCTTCTGGAGTCCCCCAAAGCCCCAGGGATGATGCTCATTAGCCAGGCCTAGGTCACATGACAACCCCATGCAGAGGTGGTTAAGCCACATGGACTGAGAGTGGGAGGAGTGTCCACTGCCAACCCCAGGGCCCGGTGTCGGGGCGCAGGCTGGGGTGTCTGCGCCGGTAGACAGCAGCATTGAGTCCTAGGGAACAGTCCCGCCAGGGCGGTTGGGCTGCGTTCCTGCCTGTACAGCTTTGGAACCCCTCTGGTCCTTCCAGAGGCCCCAGCGTCCTGATTACCCCATGGTCCACTCCTTTCTCTGCTCGTACCAGCCAGAGCTGGGTCCCTGGTTTGCTGTGCAAAGCTCTGACACTCTGATGCTAAAGCCTCATTTTACAGATGGAGAGACTGAGTCCAGAGGGGAAGATGACTCTCCAGGGACGCACTGGACAAGTGGTGGAGCAGGGTGTGAACTGGGATGCAGGTAGAGCGGCTCTTGGCCACATTCCCAGCTCTGACTTCCCCGGTCTCGCAATGCCCCATTCGCTCAGGTGTTCAGGCCGGTTCTGTATAAGGACTGAGGTGTCGATCACCTGTTTGAGCCAAACCTGAGCGCCATCCTTGGTGCTTATGGCACCTGCGGTCCCCCAGTGTGGCTCTTCAACTTCAGCCCCAACACAGGTCCACCTCCACATAGCTGCCCTGTTTTTCTCCAGAGCCACCATCACCCGTCCCTGGATCACTGCAGACGCCTCCCCACTGGCCTCCTGTCTCCGCCACGGGGCCTCTAGAGTCCACTGTCCCCGCAGCAGTAAGATGACAGTTTAAATGTATAAGTCGGATCTTGTCGACCCTCTGCTCGCAGCCGGGCCCCCCAGCTCCCCACCTCACTCAGAGCAGATGCCGAAGCCCTGGCCGTGGCCGCGGCCTGTGCCGCCCGTTTCCCCTTTGTCCTCGTGTCCACCCCGCCCATGCCCGGCTCTGTGACCCACACGGCAGGTTGAGGTGGTGTGTGACCCACACGGCGGGTTGAGGTGGTGTGTGACCCACACGGCGGGTTGAGGTGGTCCACACCACAGTGCTCTCTTGCCTCTGGCTTTGAGTCTGGCCGCCCAGGGGGAGCCCCAGCAGGAGGTCGGCGTCATGCTGGGGTGCTGGTTCACGTGGCTCCCTCCTCGGGGGCTGGCTGTGCCCGGGCCTCCTTTCTTTTTATTCATTTATTTATTTTTAACTTTTAAGTTATAGTCGACCTACAGCATTATATGAGTTTCGGGTCGGCCTCCTTCCTATTTCTCCTCCACAGGAAGATCTCTCTGCCCCGGGGCCTTTGCACTTGCCGCTCCCCCGTCTGGGAGGGAGCGCTTCCTCGCCCAGCTCTTCCCACACTGGCTCCGTCCACCTTTCAGTCAGTAGTGGGGCCGCGGGCGGAGCTGGGGACGACTGCGGGGAGAAGGGCAGGTTTGGGCCAGAGACACAGGAGCTTCCCTTCGGCCACGCGGACCTGCGGGCAGCGTGGACCTCACGGGAGATGTGGAGTCGGCATCTGGCGCTCAGTGCTTGGAGCCGTGACAAGGGGTCTGAGCTGGAGGCAGACCTTAGGGCAGGTGTGCATCCTTCGGTGTTGCCACCTCTGGGATGTGCTCCACAGCCCTCCTGTCTGTGGGGGCGCTGCTCCCCTATTAATCATTAAAACATGGCCAGGTTAGTCTCCCTCGTTACCCTAATGGCATAAAGTCAACTTTATTGGTTATTAGTGGACACTACTTGGTTTCATCTGTCTCTTGCCTGCCATTTTAACCACTGAATCTTAAGAGTCTTATGCCACCCCAGGCGCGAAGTAAGTATTTGGTAAATATTGCCTGAATGAGTAGAAGAATTGATGACTATATAGTGTGCAGACACCCACACATTTATGCCCACACCCACATCTACGTGCACACACACACAGACGCGCACACACACACACAGTCACCTGACGGTGGGAACCCTTCGTTTAGTCACATGACACAGTTCCCTGGGAGGAGCTTTGAATGGAGCCCCCATGGAGCCGGTGCCCACCCGCAGTGCCCGCTGACACCGGGGCTAGAGCGAGGTGTTTATGTGGACTCTCCCTCCTCTTCGCACAGAGGACTGTCAACCCTTTGTGGATTTCTGCTTCGTCCTGCTCATTTCTCTTCTCCAAGAGCGTCTGGGGAAGATTTATGGGAGAAAGAGCAGAATGACGCCCGAGTCTCTTAGAGACTGGGGACATCAACCCCAACATCTTCCGAGGGATGGCAACCGTCACCTGGATAAAATCACCTGGTTTCCTCGAGGCGTCCGCCCCCAGCTCCTCTGTCCCCTGAGGCCCCGTCTGCCTGCCCTTCACGGCCCAGCCCAGTGCCACCTCTTCCCCAAAGTCTGCTCTTCCATCCCTGGGTCACAAGACGGGTCTCCTCTGAGCCCCGGGGCAGCCCCGCCTGCCCGCTCACTGGGGTATTCCCATGGGAATGTCCTCCCTCCTCCCCAGGCCCTGCCCTGGGACATCACCCCTCCTGGACAGTCCCCACTGGTCACATCTTCTAGGGACCCTAGGTTCTCCCTGGGGCTGTTTCCAAACCACGGGCTCATCATGGAACACGTCGCAGACAGGGCCACATTATGTCACAATACACCATGAAGTAAAGCTACAGCTTGAAACCTCTGTAAATATTTTAAAATAATGAAATTACACTTCAAGTCTTATAAAACATTCATTGTATGAAAGGCCCCTATACGGTAAAACTATACACATACACATTAAAAAAATAACTGTCTAGAATCATAAATATGACAAAATTAATATATTGGCTGGAACAGACATTAAACCTTTTATTCACACAGATAAATGCTTGTTTTTCTAGAGTTTAGGAGGCTCTTTTGAAATAATTTATTGGGCCCAAGACTGTGACAAAAGCCAACCCGAAGCCCGGGCTTCGGGGTAAATCAGGGCGTACCTGGATCCAGTCTAGGCTTGATCTTCAGGGCCATGCGACCTTGGGAGAAACGTCAGACCCTCCCTCTTCAAGATCCTCATATGTGAAATGGAAATAATAACAGGACCCTCCCTCCTGAGTTGTCCTGAGGATTCAACAAAATCACACCTGGGAACAGGTGCGAGCTCATTACAGCAGAAGGCTTCTCACTAACTTGAATGCACAGAGCCCCCTCCAGGGACTGCCCCAGACACCCCAGGCACTGCTGAACTCCCAGGGGAGATGCCTTGGTAGATCGCTATAAACAGCCAAAACAATAAAAAAAAATACACACATATAAAGTGCATATCGATGATACAACAGCCGCTAATGTAATAAAAGTTACATAACTCAGATTAAAAAATACAACTCTCTCTGGCCCATAAATGTGACCTACTACTTGCTCATGAGCTAGAGCAGACTACACATTTCTTTAATGCTCATCTGTTGGGCCTCTAAGACTTTAGAACAAGGTCCTCGTAGACCTGTCAGTTGCTCCCAGTTTGATCTGCTTTTCTGGACTTTGGAATTCACGCCCCCCCCACACACACACGCTCCCTGAGGAGGTGCTTTCCATCTGCTCAAGACTCAAGAGCATTCATCCCTTCGTCGGATATTTATGGAGCACCCACTTTGTGCCAAGCGAGGTTCTCAGCTCTAGGGCTGAGAAGATATACATATACATACACACATACACACATACACACATATACGTGTACATGTATATATATTATATATATACACATATATATATACACACACACGCACACATATAGATAGATGGATAGAAAAATAGACAGAGAGACAGAGAGACAGAGAGACAGACAGATAGATAGATAGATAGATAGATAGATAGATAGATAGATAGATAGATAGATAAAAATCATGGCTTTCTGGGAACTCATAGTCTAATCAGGGGAAGGAAGAAAGGATAAAGGCTGGGGAGGGAAGGAGAAGAAAGGAAAACAATCTTCAGAGCGTCGAAGGTCTGCTCTGTGCTGGGCTAAACGCACGGTCTCCTCGGAAGTTCCCAGAGATCTGTGAGGTGCAGGTGCTGCTGTTTACATTTTACAGAGGTGGAAACCGAGGCCCAGGGAGGTTAAAGACTTGTAGCTCGGAAGTGATGGAGGCATGACTTGAACCCGGGTTCATCTGGACTCAAAACCTCTCACAGGTCTGGGATGAACTGATGAATTCCAGAGTGAATGGATGAGTGAATGCACGACCAAGCACGCAGACAGACACACCACTGTACGGTCCCTGCAATGGGAATCCCAAGAGGGCTTTTCAAAACCCAAGGAGAGTCTAGGCTTCTCTCTACTTCCCTTTACTGCCTTTTAACTCCCAAGAATTATTCAGGATCAAGATCAAGGCACCTCCTCTGTCCTCTTCTGCCAACCTGCTTCCTAAGGCGTGTTGCCTAGACTACCATGTAGCCCCCTAACCACTCCGCCTGAGTCTGCCCTCACGCCCTACAGTCCAATGTCTGCTTGCAACCAGAGGAATCCTGCAAAGACTGGAGTCAAGCCATGCCTTCCCTGCCCAGAGCCCTCTACGGCTCCCACCTCACTCAGAACAGAAGCCAACGTCCCTACGAGGGTCCGCAGGCCCCACCTGGCCTGCGTCGCCTCTGCCTCTCAGGCCTCAGCTTCTAGCCATCTCCCCTCCCTCCCCTGCTCCAGGCTCACAGCCGCTAACACAGACACACTTCCCCTCTGAAACGTTTGTCCTTGCTTTTCCTTCTGCCAAGGAAGTTCTGCCCCAGCGTCCTCCAGCTCCCTCCATCACCTCCCTCGGGCCTCTGGTTAAATGTCTCCTCCTCCGTGAAGCCCACCCTGACCACCTATTTTCTTGCCGCAGCCTCACCCCCTTTCTGTCTTGTATTTTTCTCCATAGCACTTGTAACCATCCTATATACTATATATGTAGGTAGATAGATATATATATACATATCTCCATTGCTGTTTGTCTCTCCCTCAAATCGAATGTCAGCCCAAGAGGGCAGGGATTTTTTTCCCCAGTCCCTACTTGGAATCCTTTTCATATCAATTAAAACAAAAAGCAAACATCGAAATCAAAAGACTCCTCAGCACATTCTGGATGCCAGGCGTGGTGACGACCTCTGCTCTGCCTGTCAGCCAGGCCCAGATCGGGGGGCCAGAGCACTCTTTGCTTTGTCTGGTTTCTGTGAGCATTGGCTCTTGGCACGACTCACACGTACATATTCTATGAGAACCTCGTTTGAGTAAACCGAGTCCCCAGTTAGGAACCGGAATTTCCTGAAAACGACAGATCTCTCCTTCATCTCACGTGGTCCCCACAGTGCCAAGGACGGTGCTGGGAAGGTAGGGAGCTTTTGTCCGCTCACTTCTGTATCCTCAGCACCTAGAACCCAGTGATTGGTATAAAGTGGGTGCTCTCTAAATGTTTACCTTTGAATCCTTGTGAGAGGGATAAACAGTCGCTGAGGAGAGTGACTTCAGCTTGGGTGGGAGGAGTCACACTCAAACTGAAATGTGAAGGATGAGAAAGAACCACCAGTCGAAGATGTGGGGCAACAGCAAATGCAAAGGGCCTGGGGCAGCAACGAAGCTGGAGACTTGGAGGAACAGCAGGGAGGTGAGCGTGGCTGCAGTGGAAAGAGTTGGAGCAGAGAAGGCGGACAGGTCAGCAGGGGCCTGACCATGCAGAGCCTGGAGCCAGGATGGAGAGTTTGAATTGTATCCTAACAGCAGTGAGGAGCCACTAAAGAGCAGAAGATGACATGATTTGATTAATATTTTTAATAGCTTGTTCTGACTTCAGGGCCTGGGCATGGACTGAGGGAGGCCAGAGTGGATGCCGGACACCAGGGAGGAGGCTGCTGTGATTATCTGGGAGGGCCGTGATGGATGATGGGGCTCAGCAAGAGAGGCCCGTGCGGGGGTTCAGACGCTCTTTGGAGATAGGCTTGGCATTCCAGTGCGGTGATGTGGAGTTGCATTAAGGTTTGGGAACAAAGCCCCTGCTAACAGTGAGGTGTGGCTATGTCTGGAAATTCTCTTGTTTCCTGGATACATTCACGTGGGAATCTCATGGGAAGGAGAGGTGACTGGATAAGTGCTCTGTCCAAAATGCCATCATAATACAACCCTAATGGCCCTCAAGCCCCACACAGTCCCAGATGCTCCCAGGGGGGTCTCTGCCCCAGGCTTTCCCACTGGGCTTCCTTTCCCAGAGGACAGCCTCTGCTGGAGTCAGCACACAGCTGTAAAACTCATGTTTGCTTTGCTAATTGATATAAATGACTTGCCTTTCACAGCCCAGCATCCGTGCTCAACACATCCACGTTAATTGGGTTGGAGGAGGAAAATTAAGTGCTTCAATTTGCCATTTTTCAGCATGAAAAATGGGAAAGGAGAAAATCACCCGGCTGAAAGAGAGGAACGGTGAGAACGGGAACCCCTGGGGTGGGCAGGGGGCAGAGGCTGCCTGGGCAAGGCTCTGGACTCCTGCGGGGAGCAAGGGAGAGGCGGGTAGTGATGAGGTCAGAGCTGCCAGCGCCTCCAGCGTCCTTCATATGCATGGAGTGTTTAAAAACAACGAAGTGCTTTTCAAAGGCAGTTCTCATCCAATGCTGGCGGCTGCCCGGTAGGGGACCCCTGCCTGACCCCTGGGTCAGAAGAGAACCTAAAGTTGCAGGAATGGGAAACCCGACTCTGAGAGATGTAAGCAAAAAGAGAATGTGTAGGCTTGTGCACCAAGGCTGAAGCGGGCCTCAGGGAGGGCTGGATCCGGGGACTCGAGTCAGTGTCTTCCAGGCTTGCAGCGCTGCTCTGTTCCTGGGGCCAGAGGCCACCTGCCTGCGCAGCAACCTTGAGGGAAGACCTTCTCTTCCTGTCATACCTGTGGATTCTCGGGATTCACCTGATTGGACCAACTGGGTCACATGTTCATCCCTGACCCAAACACTGGGGACAAGGCGGTGGGGCTTATGGCCAGGGCTACCTGCCAAGGCGCCTCGACATCAGTTAGAAAAGGTGCTTCTTCCTCTTAGGAGAAGCAGCCCCGCGCCACGACACACGCTTGCTAGGTAGGAATTTCAGCCCCTTGTGTAGGCACAACCTGCTGTGTATACCCAGGGATCCGGATATGCAGCTTGCCTGGCCTGGATCCCGGGTCTCACATGGAGCTGGGTGTGGAGTCCACCCCACTCATAGTAAGTGAACCAAGAGTGGAGGACAAAGGTCCCCCAGCAGATGATCAGGACGTTATGCCCAGAAGGGAGAATTCATTCATTGTCTTAACTTATTTTTATAAAATGCCCACTGTGTGCCAGGCACTGTGCTAGGCACTGGAGACACAACAGTGAAGAAAGTGGCAAAATTCCTCCTGAAGCTTATATCCTAGCAAGGGAGAGGGACAATAAATGAATTAATTGACTAATCACAGAATGTCAGATGACGATAGTGCTATGGAGAGAGATAAAGCAGAACAGGAGGACTGGATGTGCGATGTCATTTACTCAAACAACAAGGTGACATCTGAGTAAAAATGGAGAGAGGTGAATCATGTGGCTGTCTCAAGGGAGAGAATTCCCCCAAATGAAAACAAACAAACAAACAAACATGCAAAGGCCCTGGGGCCAAAGATGCGTTGGCCTCCTGCAAATAAAGAATTTGGTTTTTACTCTTACCTCGAAAAGCCCCTGGAGGGTTCTGAGCAGAGAAGGGACACGATCTGACCTGGGTTCTAACAGGGTCACTCCGATTGCTGTCTGTCGTGAGGAGGTGCTGAGGCCGGGAGGCCAGAGTTGGCGGCTGCAATAGTCCAGGGGAAAGGAGATGGTGCTTTGGACTTGGGTGGTGGCAAAGGTGGTGATGAGAAGCGGCTGGATCCTGGATATAATCTGGAAGCAGAGTTTGAAGATTTATGTCCTGAGTGAGCACGAGAGCAAGTGCCCTGTGTGGGTGGCGAACTAAGTAGTTGCGGAGTCAAAAGCAGGCGCCCCTTTTGTTTAAATGTCATGCAAGTGCTGCACACCCGTCTCCTCCCTCCTGCTTCTCAGGTCCCACCCTCTTGGGAGGGCTGAGTCCACAGCGGGAAATCTAAGGTGGACAGGGATGGACATATAGAGACAGAGATCGTGGATGTCCGTGTGGTCCCTCATTGCAGGGCGGGACAGTGAGTCTGAGAGGTGGGAGGTGCCTCAGCCAAGGTCACGAGCTCCAACTGGCCAGAGAAGAGTTTTCAGCCCAGGGCAGCACCTGTAATGGTCACAGAAGGCATGGGGCCACAGGTGGAGGCCTCTCTCTGGAACCGCACTCCTGTGTGTGTCCAGAGGGAAAGCTCTAATGTGTACCCCGAAAAGCAAACTGTGAAATATGAGCAACCCCAGAAAGCCTTCTCTCCACCCTGCATTTCCCCAGGGGCTGCCGACACCCCATCAGTGCTCCTTCCCCCCCGCTTGGAAAACACAAATGAGCAGCAGCTAATGCAGACCCATCCACCAGACTGCTTTCCTCCTCCTGAGAGGACCCGCAGGGACACAGCAGGGGAGGAGGAGAGCTTCGGGGCCCGGAGGAGCGTGGGGAGGAGGGAGGAAGGAGGAGGGGCTGGAGGGAGGCTGACAGCAGGACACTGGCCTCTCTCAGAGCTCTGCGGGGGCCCCATGATCCTCCCATCACACTTGGGTGCAAATCCACACCTCGTCCCCAAATGTGCTTGTGTGCCTGCCCGAACACACGCCCACAGGGACACGTGTGCGCACATACCCACATGCATGCGAAAAGCCCTCCTATAGCACATGGGTATGCGGGGATGGAACATAGATCTCGCCTGATCACCGTGTGTGCACAGGGATTACATGAGGCGCCTAACGTTGAGATGCTTTATCGGTTGGCTACATCCCATTCCCTGTGGCATTTACTTTTCCAGACCTGCACGACCTCCAAGGCTGGTGAAATGCCACCAGTTAGATGTTCACCAAGGCCTGCCTGACCCCAGCCTTCCTGGGGAGAGACGTTTAATTCTCCTTCAGTCTTTGATGCTTGGGTCTACTCCCCGCCCCCACGCCTACCAAGCGAGGCCTGGAGTCTCCCGCACGCTCCCTCCCTGCCTCTGGCTCCTCCCCAACCACCTTCTCAGCCAAGAACGATGAACCCAACAGCTCCAAAGAGGTTGGCCTGAGGCACACGGGACTGGAGTCTTCCCGTCTCACATTAATTTTAATGATAATGATGATAATAAAATAGCTGCCATTTATCAAGCAATTACCACACAGTGGGCGCGTTCCAACTACCTTAATACACAGGGTCTCACTCAAGTCCCCACCCAAGGCTCCAGTCAGTGGTGATCGCGGTTATTGTTACTGCCTGCTGTTTATAGATGAGGAAACCGAGGCACCGGTTGGTCAGCGAGTGACCCAGGTTGTGGCGATGGAGGCAGGATTTGAACTCGGGCACGTTGATTCCAGGGTAAAACGATCTTCGAATTCTTGAGCGAGGATACGTGCTCAAGAACAGCCGAGAAAACCGAGAGGGAAGAGGGACAGGGATCCCTGTGGGCGGGGTCCTCGCCCCTCCAGGTTCCAGAACTGCTGCAAGCAAGTCCATCGGTCCTGGCTGTGGAATAACCGAACTGAACCGGCCAGGACAGAACAGCGGCCCCAGAATAAAACCCCACGAGAGATGAGACGCTTATTCTTGCCGGGCACTGGGGTGTACGGGTGACCAGACAGAATTCTTTCCCATGAGGGGTGCTGGGGGCTGAGAACACATCCCAGACAGAGCAGAATGGTTTTCATCCTGGATTAGTTCCCCCAGTTCTAGGACTTGCAGAAGGCTGTGCTACTTCTCTGTGTCTGTTATTCCCTTTTTAAAGATGAAAATGCCAATAAATAGCATCTGCCTCATACAGCTATACTATAGAAGATTAAATAATATATCGATTGCGCCGGGTACATACCAGTAAGAAAGACTCAAGAAAAGAATCACCATTATTATGATTGCTATTGTCGCTATTATTGTAAATGAACGAGGAAGATCTAACTACTCAGGGAACGATTGGAGCATTTACTTCTTGCCCTGTGCTCTTTACAAAATGTGTGGGGTTGGGGGGGCCACATCTCACGGCATCGTAGAGATTTTCCCAGCCTGCCTTGCAGGCGTCAACCCATTTTGCAGACAGGAGAATGGAAGTCAGGAGGCTGGGGCATGGGCGTCTAGAGGCAGAGGCAGGGATGAAGGAGGTGAGGGATGACTCCGGTGCAGTGCACCAGCAGCCTGGAGGAGACAGGAAAGGAAATAAAAGGCAACCTCAGTGCGCTGCCTCCCGCAGGGCCTCCAGCCTGGCTGATTCTCGGCACATGGGCTCCCTGGTGGAACTTGAAATTGCACTTGTCTCCCTGGTGTTTTCTTGAGAAGCAATGGGTATTGTCTTGGGGACAGGGCCAGTCCTTCAAGCAGCTTAAATCACCATTGCTCACCTGGCTGGACCCAGGGCAGTAATAATACATTGGGTTAGGCACCCACAGGTCCCCCACGGCACTTACCACAAGTCACCTGTGCTGAGTCATAGCCTTCTCAGAAAGACGAAACAATGACAAGACTTTCAGCGAGTGGCTCCTTATCCCCTGCTGGCCACCAGTTCTGCATCTTGAGGTCAGCTCGGGCCTCCCTGAAAAGTCTTGTCTCACTCTGTCCCCACTGTGTCCCGCTGCCAGACCCTTAGCCCAGGCTCGATCCTCACGCCCATCAGCCTGGCTCCCTGGTACCCTGCCCTGACAGGGGGTTTTGTCATGCTCTTATTTGAGAAGTGGCTGATAGATATAAAAGCACAAAGAACAAGAACAAATGCACACATATCAACAAACCCAGAGGGGACAATTATTAACATTTTATCCTATTTGTGCCTTTAGTTCTTTTTTAAATAAAGGCAGTAAAAATTAAAGATACAATTAAAGTTTCTTTTATCTCCTATAGATTCCCATTCCCTTACTTTATAGACCATAATTGTGAATTTATAGTGTGCCTTTCTAATAAAGTTATTTTAAAAAATATTTTCAGTAGACTTTACTTTTTAGAGTGGTTTTAAACTCACAGCAAAATTCAGGGGAAAGAAAGAGATTTTCTATAGACACCCCGCCCCCACGCATATGCACCGCTTCCCGCATTGTCGACTTCCCCCACCAGAGTGGGACATTTGTTACAACAGATGAACCTACGTGGACACATCATTGTCACCCATAGTCTACATCAAGGTTCATTCTTGGTGTTGCACATTCTATGGGTTCGGACAGTGTATAACGGCGCACATCCACCATTATAGTGTCATACAGAGTAGTTTTGCTACTTTAAAAATTCTTGTGCTCTGCCTATTTATCCCTCCCTCCTCCTTAGACAGGTGATTTTAATTAAATACTGTCAATAATGTTTTCCACTGGGCACCATCTTAGCTCTCAACTTGTCCTTCGCATCTCGGCGAAGGCCCTTCTCTCCCGGCATCTTGGACACTTGCCATCTACTGTAACGGAGACACCAGCAGGTTCAGGGTAGAAAGTATTGGGGCTCATTTTGGGACACACTATGTCTAGGATGCCTGTAGACTTCCAAGTGGGTTGTCCAGTAGCAGCTGGAGACCCACATCTGGAGATTCAGAGAGAGAATCAATAGTTTTGCGGGGTACAGAACCAACACTTCCTTAAGGCCCTGTTTCCCAGGCAGTCACATGGTGGGAGAGGCAAGGGCTTGTTACTCTTTAATCCTCACTCTTTCCAGAAGCCTCCCTGAAGCCCAGCGAGAGTGCTTCCCTCCCCTCCCCAGCCCGCCACTGATATTTACTCTTCTGCTGTCTGTCATGCTAACTGCACAGCTTGTTTGTGAGATATGCTAATAAATCCACCATGTTATCACATTAGCAGTTTTCCAGCTGAGAATCTCCCCTCTTCCTCTGGGGGCGGCAGGCACCCAAACGTAGCCCCCATAATCAGGCTGTTAGCACAGCTAATTATATTCTTCTAACAAGATGGTGAGAAGCTTCCTAAGGCTTCCCCAGACTCAAAATTGTTGACATGGATACTAGAAGGGTCACTCTGACAGGCTGGTCTAGATGCCGCAAGAGACTTTTAGGACTAGCCAGGTTCCCCATTCCCCTCATTCAACAGAAGGGGAGGCTGAGGTCCAGAGAGGGGCTGACTGTTCCCATTTTGCAGATGAGCAGAAGTAAAGTGATGATGCACCCAAGTCAGCTCAGGACTGGGGACCAGGGTCCAGGCCTCCTGTCTTCCACACCAGGACTCCATCCCAGGACCCAGCTCATCTCTTTCCTGCCAGGTAGAAAGACCTTTCTCCTCAACGTGGAGGGTCAAACAGGGACAGGACGCTGTGTGACCACTGGTGCTTAGACAAGGAGGGACTTGCTTCTTACCTCTGTCCATAGAATCCTGCCCACCCTCCCACACTTACCAAGTCCTCCTCTAGGAAAAGCCCACCGGCTTCCAGGGCTTTCCAAGGATGCCATGGTCTGTACCTCTCAGGTTAACTCTTACCTTCCTACTGCCCGGTCTCCTTGACCAACACTCTCTCCATGCGATTCAGTGGAGCTGGTCACACACTCCTGGTGCCTGAGGTTGCCCGGCATTCAGACCTGGCCATTCTGTGTGTTCCACGTCCAGCCATGGTGATGGATCAGACACAGGCATATACCCAAGCTGGTCCAATGCAAACGGACATGAAAGGGAAGGAGAGGCACTTTTTTCTCTGGGGTTCTCTGGCTCTGTGACAGCGATGCACGCCCATGGGAAGCCTGCTTGGGAAGCCAGCCCAGATAAGAGTACAACTGGCCATGACACGTTGGGTTAAAGGTGACAGAGAAATCCACTCAAACTAGCTTAACAGAAAAAAGAGAATTTATATTAGCTCAATAAATCTCAGCTAAATCCTGGTACTCAGAGAATTTTGTCAGAACTCTCTCCTCAACTCTCAGCTCGCCTTGCCTGTGTCAGCTTCACTTTCAAGCCATCTCAGCCACCCCAGCCCAATGAGGGCATCTTTCTCAACGCTGATGCCAAAGCCCTGGGACTGATTCCATCCGGACCAACCTGGGTCACATGTACAACCCTAAACCAATCACTGTAGTCAGGGGAATGGGATGCTCTGATTGGTCAGATCTTGATCATGTGACAACCAGGGCCCCCAGTGACTTTACCCTACCTCCTGCCCCCATGATTCACTGAGAACAAGTAGGTTGCTTAGCAACCAGCTCCTGTTTTTTTTTTTTACCTCCACCCAAGATTGGGAAAGCCACACCAAGGTCCTGAATGTTGAATTATAGGGATCCTCAGTACTTGGATTTCAGCTGACAGAGGCTTCTTGGAAGAGAGGACAGCAAGATGACCTGACAGTAACACTTACTCACTAAGAGACCTTGAACAAATGACTCCATGTCTGTCCCTTTTATGTAAAATGGAGATGCCTCAGAGGGTTGTATAAAGATCAAATAAGGTAATTTGCCATGGGGACTTGAAAGAATGACTTCCCCATGGTTGGGCTCAGTAAAGAGAGCCAACGATTAACTGGGATGAGGAGAAGATGCCTTTACAACGTCTGGTCAGATGCCCTTTCCCCTGTTCTCCCTTCCATCTCCCCTCCCTTCTCACCCTCTCTATCTCCCAGGTCAAAGGAGGGGGCAGATTTCCAATGTGGACATCTCCTCCTCACTAAAAGCTCCTGAATGCCTCCCTCATGGCCTTCACGGTCAAGTCCAGGCTCCTCATGCTGGTCCACAAGGTCCTGCAGGATCCAGCCCCTGCCCACCTCACTTCAGCCACAGGAGGCCTTTTTCACTTCCAAATACACCAAGCCTATCCAGCCGCTGGGCCCTTGCCCCTCCCTGTTCCCTCTGCCTGGAATGGTCTCCCCCAGATATCACTGTAAGTGACATCCTAAGTTCATAGAGATCTCTTCTCAAATGTCACCTTCCCCGAGCATCTGATCTAACACAAACCACCTCCCCTGATTTCCTTTTGGTCCTCATCAGCCTGTTACACATTTCTTTGTGTCACCTCTCATTATCTGAAATGGTCTTGGTCTCGTATTGTGTTTTTCTTGCCTGTAAGGGGTGTCTCGGGGTTAAAGGGCATCATCCAAGGTAAATCAGGATAAAAAAAAAAGCCAAGTCTTAGAGCCTGGACTGGGGTCCTTCTTCCTATATAACTAAAGGATGCTTTAGAAAGGAAAGCTGTGCTGGACCCTACTGAGCCAGCTGTGGGGTCCTCAGACACCAGAACCAATCACTGTTTGCTGTAGGCTGTGCTAGGTCATCATGGAGGCTGCACCCTCTCTCCTGCACCTTAGTGGCGAAAAGGACAAAAGCTGGCTGCCCACCAGACCTTCTCCCAGAAAGCAGGGCTGCCCACCAGACCTGTCAGACCCTTCTCCCAGAAAGCCGCCACCTGGTGAATAATTCAGCGGCCCTGAGAGCTGCATTGGCAAAAACCAAACAGCCTGCAGAACTGTTTCTTATTTTTAATCTGCTCGAAACCAGGATCTCAAAAGCACTTACTTTTTTCCATCCTACTAATTTCTGAGGCAATTAGCTGTTGGGTATTCTTGCCCGCCAGCTCCTTCTCTGCATGTCTGCTTATTTGCTGCATTCGCTCCTGCCCAGATATGCCAGCTGTGAAGAACTTTGTTAATCTACTCTTAAACTATAATTTTTAACAAGCCTCTTAAATGATAGAGGCATCTGTGCATAAGTAGCACATGGTAAGCCTCCCCTTGGGACACTAACCTGATTTGTTATAAATGCTGTTACTACCGAGCTTTATATATTAACATCTTTAACACAAAAATATGTGATCTGATATCCCACAGCCCAGCTCTGATGCAGACGGACAGCTCAGATGGGAGTTAAGAACCTGGAAGACATCAGCCTGAAGGGTGAAAGAAGCCAGTTTAAAGTATTTTAAGTGAAGCCATGCCCGCCAACCCAAACTTGTTGTTTCCAACATCAGCCTGGGGACATGTGGAGAAAAACAGACCCAATTTATTTCCATGACCAAATCTTCCCTCCACGCTGGGCCAGGGGTGAGGTCACCCTGACACCTCTCTGTGGCTCTAGTGGGCTGGAGAGGGCCCCCTCCAACTACAATGATGAGACTTCAACTCCAGCGCCCAAACCACCCAGCCTGCCATAAACCTGGAGTTTCCCAAGCGTTGCTCATTCGCACACCCCATCTCAGTGCACCTCCTGGACTACTATTTAATAGTCTTCTTTAAATAAACTCATTCTTTAAAATTTAACCTCAAACCAAGCAGTGTCATTTATGAAATTATAGCTTTGATGTGCTAGTTATACATGCTTTCCTTTAAAACATTGAAGAACAAATAGTGGGGTAAATAACGCTGGCATACCGTGTTCGCCTGGAGTGCACCTGAGGAGCGCTGAATCGAATACATAGACCAAAGTTCAGAGCCAACAGTGTCAACTGGGACTTAAGACATCTGGTACTTTGCAGGTTCGAAGACGAAGGCTCAGTTTTCCAGACTTCAGTCCAGGACACCAGCATCAGTGTGCAGCAGATGCACACAGCACCCCCTTCAGACCAAATTCCTGCAGTGCCTCCCATGCTGAGAAGGCACAGGAGCGAAGTTCTGCCTGGATACAAAACAAAACGCCTACCGGAGTATTCAGTCTGGAAACGCCTCTGGTAACCCCCACGGGCCCATCCTAAATGCAGCCTTGTTCTCACGTGTCAAATAGTCAGTGCTAGCCCAGGGCTCTGATTGCTTCCTGGCTGCAAATGCTTTTTGAAAACTGCCTGAAAAACAGCTCTATGCATGATCATTAATACATATTGTTATATGAGGAGCATCTTGGTTTCATACTAATCATCTATTCTTGGCAACTGAAAGACTGATTTATGTTTCAAATAATGACTTTTAAAAGGCTACAGATTTGCAATTGCATTATCATCCCAATTTAAGAGTTGATGGCAAAGTCTTACCTAGAAAATCTTCGTATCTTCTGCCAGCAACAAATTCTAAACTCTGTTGTCCTTTGGCAGTGGACAGAGGCTGAAGGCTTACCTCTCACTTGATTAATGGCTGGCACTTCTTATCACACAATGAGAGTTTCTTTGAACAGCTGAAGCTATAGCAGAGCAAAAATCCATAAGAGCCTCCAGGATTTGTCTCCTGCCTCTCTCCAGTCTCATGTTCAGCTCACTTCTCCAGGCTCACTAAGCTCCAGCCACATTTGCCTTCTTGGTTCTGCCCCAGGGCCTTTGCACATGCAAAGAAGGTCCCTGTGAAACCTACCTTTCAGGCAGTGACGTGACAGGAACTCCAAACTTCTACCCAGCAGAGAGAAAACCTTTACAGAGAACAGGCGAAGCAGGAGCTGGAAGGAGCTATGTTTTGGTGACCTCTTGCTTCTTTCAGGATGCAGAAGTTATGTTTTGTTGTTTTGTTCCCCCACCTCTTGCCTCTATATGAGTCTAAAGGAAAAGAATCGGGTAGATATTTACACAAAGGCAGGCCTAAAACCATCACTCAGACAATAATTTGTATAATGTCTTCTGGCGTGAACAGTGAGAGTTTCTCTGAACAGTCGAAGCCAAAGCAGAGCAAAAAGCTAACTGACGACGTCAAAGAAAAAAGATTTGCGATTTGCTAGGTCAGTAGACTGGCTGAAAAGCCTTTGAGACCAATTCCACAGACAGAATTTTTCCCCTGGGCCCAGCTGGGTGTGGTGGTAGCAACCCCAGACCCAAGTCAGAGAATCAGCCTGTCTCTGAACCATCCAACCACGTCAACAGACAAATCACCCCCAGAGAAAGGAAGGGAAGAAGCCCAGTCTGGGGATGTAGACTCTTGGTCTCATTTATTTCAGACAAGAGATAGAGGTGTTGGGAGGAAACTAAGTGCCTTAGAGTCGGACTGCAACATCGTCCTGTCACCAGGAGTGTGTTTGCCTCTGCTGTCCATGGAGAACTCTGGCCCCACCGCAAAATCACAGCTAAGGAAACTCACCAGGTTCTGCAGAAGGGGATGTGCTGCCTGCCCCATCTCTCCTGGGGATCGCGACATTTGCCTAAGGGATCTTCCCACTGCCCCCCACACCAACCCCTGTCTTCATCCTCCATTCTTCCCAAGGCGGTCAGCAGGATCTTTCTAAAATGCACATTCCATCATATCACTCAGCAAGGTTTGGAATGGGGTGAGACCAGCAGGATACTTAGAGAACAAAATTGAGGGGGTGCTCATTCCAGGTTGCACAAGTGCAAGGCATTTGCCTCGCCTTAGTCTTAGTTCCGTCACTCACCTGTTCAGACCCTTCCCCTGATTTCTTACGGCTCAGGGAATAAAATGCAAACTCCCTACCAGAGCCACTAGGGCCCATGTGATCCAGTCCTTGCCTACCTCTCTCCTCTTTCCTCTCAATTGCTTGCCAGCCCCAGTGGCTTCTTTCCGTTGCTTGGACAAGCCGAGCTTGTTCCTGCCCCAGGGTCTTTGCCCTTGCTCTTCCTTAAAGCTGGAAGAGTCTTTCTCCACATTTTGTATGATGGGCTCATTCTCCTCTGCCAAGTCTTGGCACAAATGTCACCTCCTTAGATAGTACTGCACTGGTCCCTATCTAAGTTGGTGCCCCCATCCAAGGCACTGTCTGTGTTGTATAACCTGCTCTATTTCCCTTACAATCCCTATTACGACCTGCAATTATTTATTGCTCAGATCTCCCCACTGGAGCATCAGCTCCACAAAAGTAGGAAATGGGCCTGTGTTGTTCATGCCTCTGTCTCCAGCACCTATGACAATGTCTGGCACATGGTAGGTGCCAAATACGTATTCAGATAAAGGAGTGGAGGTTTTGTTCTGCAGAGTGAGGGACACTGGACTCAGCGGGACCACACTGAGTCTGGATGCTCAAAGGTCTCTGTCAGCGACGCTCACCCCCAGTCACCCTCTTGGGTTACCAAGGAGAGGTTGGCCACTCTGAGTTCCCGGAGCCAGAGCTCCCTTTGGAAGACTGCAGGAAGGCTCGGAGCAGGCTGCTCTATTCCTTCCACCCACATTTCTTCTCTCCACCCTCAGCACTGCTGCTTTGTGCTTAGGAGAGTCCCACTCCCACATCTGGGTCACGAAGGCTTCACTGCCCTGTGTTTGACCCATAGGAGGAGGCAGCAGCAGATAAAACAGGAAGAGGGAGGGTCGGCAGATCCTCCTCTCTTGCTGGGTCATGATACAGCAATGGCTGTGTTCTCTTCCTGTGGCCTCGGCTCTTCCTGGACAGCCTTCTCCTAAAGCCACAGCTGTCCGTGGGCTCTCAAGACCCCCCTGCTCCTATGCTCTTCTGGCCTTGGGCTGGTAAGGATCTCTCTGTTTTTTAGTCCCCTGGCTACTAGCCCTGTGTCCTTGGGAAAGTTACTGCAGCCCCCGCCATGCCTCACGATGCTGATCTATATATTGGGTACAATGATGGTACCTTCTTCACTGGGTTACTGTAATGATTAAATGAGTTAATACACAAGAAGTGCCTAGAAGATACTTGGCATATAATAAGCACTCTATAAGGGTTGGCTAGAGTTATTACTGCTATTTTATCACTGCCATTTCTAGTGGTAAGCTCTCTCCTTATGGCATATCATTAGATGCTATGCAGTAGATACTTTTATATTCCCAGTTTACCCTCAAGGAAACTGCAGCTCAGGCAAGCTCAGCCACTTCCCATTATGGCAGTTAGAAAATGTCAGGGTTGGGACCTGACTACTAGTGTGACTGCTCAGCTCAAGCTCCTGACCATTAAGCAGAGTTTTTTCCGCCTTCATCCATTCACAGTCCATAGTTGGGGAGGGTAGATGTTCTGTGCATTGTAGGATATATAACAGTACCTCTGGCCTCCACTCACTTGATGCCAGCCCTCCACAGGAAAGAATAATTTGGCCCAAAATGTCAATAGTGGCAAGGCTGAGAAGCCTGAGCTTAAAGATTAAGCGGACACAAGAAGAACCATAATTATGAAGGTAAGGGTTCTATACTTCACTCAGACTGGTCAAGTGATAACACCAGTAACCTTTGATACATTATATATGTACCTAAAACAATTAATAAAAGGTCTTTAGAAAGAGATGCATTTAAAAACATCATAGATAAATCAAAAGAAAATGCTGAAAAAGTTTAAGTAAGACAGAAAGAAAGAAGAAAGAAAGAAAGAAAGAAAGAAAGAAAGAAAGAAAGAAAGAAAGAAAGAAAGAAAAACTAAAAAGAACAAACAGAAAGCAAAAAATAAAATAGAATGGTGGACCTAAGCCCTACCTAATATATCAATAATTAAAGTAAATATAGCTGGTCTAAATACACCAATTAAAACACAAAGATTAACAGAGTGAATTTAAAAACATGTCCCAATTATATGCTGTCTGTAAGAAACTCACTTTAAATATGACGATACAGTCGGAAAGAAACCAGTAGCAGAAGAATTCTTGGATCTTCAGAAAAGAAAAATGAATATTGGGATGGATAGAAATAGGTGTTAATATGATAGACTATTTTTGTCTTCATGAGTTTCTTAAATCATACATGATGCTTGAAGCAAATGTAATCACATGGTGTGATACGTTGTTCAATGTATGAAACACTTCATATGATAGTATTTTAAAAATAAGAAGGGTAAAGTAACTCCAATATCAGGAAGGTTTTAACACTTCACTTGAAGTGTTAAAACACTGATAGCAGTGTGCTGTGATAAGTAATGTATATGCATACTGTAAGCAACCACTGAGAAAAATATATAAAACAATATACTCTAAAACATTATAAATAAATCAAAATGGAATTCTTAAAAGCATTCAAAAACCACAGGAAGGCAAGAAAAGAGAGAGGAATGAACAACAGAGACAATAAATAGAAAATAAATAATAAAATGGCAGTCTCTAGCCCTAACATATCAATAATTACTTTAAAGAGTTGATGGTCTTAATATACCAGTTAAAAGAGAGATTAGCAGAGTGGATTAAACAATACCACCCAATTATATCCTATGTATGAGAAGCTCCCTTCAAACATAATGACATAGGTAGGCTCAAAGTTAAAGAATAGATAAAAATAATGTGTCGTGCAAACATTAATAAAAGCAGGAGTAGTTATATTAATATCAGATTAAGTAGATTTCAGAACAAAGAAAATTACTAGGGACCAAAAGGGACATTACATAATGATAAAAGGATCAATCTACCACAAAGATATAGTGATTCTAAATGTGTGTGTACCTAACAAAAGAGTTTCAAAATATAGGAAGCAAAAACTGATGGAGCCGAAAGGAGAAACAGATAAATCCACAATTATAGTTGGAGATTCCAACACCTAACGTATCAGTATTTGACACCCTCTATCAGTAACTGACATATCTAGCAGATAGATCTAGCAGACAGAAAATCAGTAAGGATATATTTAAACTGAACAGCACCATAAATCATCTGGATCTAATTGACATTTAATAGACTACTTCGACAGCAGCAACTGAATACACATTCTCCCCAATGGGACATTGGGACGCTCACATGGGACATTCGCCTAGAGAGATTATATCCCGGTTCATAATGCAAACACATTTTAAAGAATTCAAATCACAAAGACTATGTTTTCTCACCGTAATGGAGTCAAGCTAGAAATCAGTTACAAAAAGATGACAGGAAAATCTTTAAACGTATAAATATTAGACAGTATGCTCCTATATATAACCCATGAGTCAATGCGAAAGACTCAAAGGAAATTTCAACAATACATAGAACCGAATGAAAATGAAAATATGACACATCAACATTTGTGAGGTGCAGCTAAAGTCTTTACGAGGATAAAATTTAGAGTACTAAATGCTTACATTAGAGCAAAGGAGAAATCGGAAATCAATAAGCTAAGTTCCTACCTTAAAAAACTAGATAAAGAAGAGCAAAGTAAGCCCAAAGTGAGCATAGGAAGAACATAGTAAAGATAAGAGTAGGAATCATTAAAATAGAAAACAGAAAGACAATAGAGAAAATCAATGAAACTAAGGACAGGTTTTGTGAAAAATTCAATAAAATCGACAAACTTCTGACAAGACGGACCAAGATAAAAAGAGAAAAGAAACAAATCACCAATACCAGGAATAAAACAGGATATTGCTACAGATTACAGAGCCATTAAAGGAATGAAAAAAGAAACGACATGAAGAACTTCACACTCCTAAATTCCATACCTTTTAGAAGAAACAGACTAATTCTTTGAAAACCACAAACTACCAAACTTAATCAAGATGAAATAACCTGAATAGTTCTAAAACTATCTAAGAAATTGTATTTATAATTTAAAATCTGAAAAAGAAATCTCCAGGCCTGCATGTTTTAACTGGTGAATTTTACCTAACATTTAAAAAAATTAACACCAACTTTACACAATCTCTTCAAGAAAATAGAAGAGGGAACACTTCCCACATGATTTTATGAGGCAGTATTACCCTAAAATCAGAACCAGACAAAAACAGTACAAAAATAGGAAAGTACAGGTCCTTATCTCTCAT
>NW_024342471.1:17954271-17995524 GCF_902729225.1 Pteropus medius
AACACTAAATTACACACCGGGACAGGCTGTTTTGATGAGCTTTTTCTCCATGACGTGGACAAGCAAAGCTGGGAGAACCTCTCTTACAAGGTGAGTGGTCTTCAGCCCGTCCTCCCCAACCCCTTTCTATACCTAACAAATGGCTTCAATTTAATTACAACCCTCCAGGGGTTCTGTAATGGGTAGCAGAGACGCAGTGAGAAATCCCCTTCGCTGTGAACTACAAGGCGAGATGGGAGTAACTTCCTGCTCCAGGGAGACCCCGGGAGTCCTCCAGGGGAAGTCCTCCAGGGGAAGTCCATCTTACCTGCTTCCACGTCCCCCCAGAGAACCTGCCTGCTCAGGAGCAGCCTCCCTTCTCTGCCCCAGGGAGGGGGACCGCACTGTGGGAGAGGCAGGGGACAGATGGAGAGGCGAGGGGGTGGGTGTCCCGACATGCACAGATGTGCAAATACCCAGATTCGAACGTAAGCTGAATGTAATTACTTGGTTAATTAAATATTGACTTTAAACTCAAAAAGTGATTAAAACAAGCTGCAGGAAAGACTGTCCAGAGAGGAGGGGGGCAGAGAATGAATCTGAACTTTCAGGAAGGGGAAGAGAAGGAAGAAAACAGTCAACAGGAAGGTCTGCGCTGTCCTACTGTGTGCAGGCTTGAGTGGCCTTCAGTCTCTGGGCAAGTAGGGAACTTCAGACAGGGTCACTGTGCCACACTAGGATTTGTGGGTGTCTCCTAATTTTTTCCTCCCTAAGACGCCATCTTTCCCAGGCTGCCCTCAAGGGGACTGGGAGCTGCTGTGGAACCAGGCTCTGTTCACCATGTTTTCCTGGAATAGAAGCGCGGTGTCCGGCACCACGAGGTGCTCCATTAATGCTAGTAGAATGAATGAATGAACTACTATATAAGCAATGGCAACATGTGTTTGTGTGTGTGCGTGTACATGTGTGTGTGTTTACTACGGGCAGGTGCTGTAGATGGCGTTTCAGGTCAGGCCTTAACTCACCAGCTCAGACACTCACCAGGTGGGAGGGATCTGCAAATGGGCCACATTTCCTTCCCACAATTCGCTCCTCTGGGTCCAAGCCCCTACCTAAGTTTTCCAGGTTCCTTCCAGGAATGTAAGAGGCCTCAGGGGCTCAGATGTGCCCCATCCCGGGAAGTCACTCAGCCACTGGACCTGGGCGGGGCCTCAGCAGACTTCTCAGGACCCTTCCACCCTCCTGATTCTCCAGTCCCTATCCATCTCCAACCACGCATCTGGGACAGACTTTCTCCTCTCGTGTCTCTTGTCACTCTGGTGGCGTCTCTCACCAGGATCGTCCTGCCTGGATACCCGGGTCTTTCAGGCACTTCCTGCCGCTCTCAACTCTTCACCTTCTTGTTGGTTTAACCTCAAGGGGACCTTTCTCTTCACACCTATGCTCTTCACTTCCTACCTCTGCAAGTTCTTTGGTGGCCCTCTGTGCAGAATGCTCGCCTGCTCTGTCTACCTCGCCAAGCTCTTCCATTTCCCTGGCTCCTCTGCAACACTTAAAACAAAACAAAATGAAAATCGTTCCTGCTGTGTGTTTCTTTTTCTCCATCAGGAGCTGAAATACAACCTGAACTGTTTTTGTCTGAGCACTTTCTGGCCAAGTTTGGGTTGGAGCTGAGGGGATTTATGAGGCTATAAAAGTCAAGCTTTCGGCAAGTCAAACAAATCGGGGCGTGAAAGAGAAACTTTAACATAAGAAATGGCTGCAGCCTGGGATGTGTGTGGCAATTCCAGAAAAGAAGGTCACAGAGCTAAAGCGAGGGGGCTTTAATGGCTGCAAAGTTTGCCTGAAACTTGCTTTTTAAGAGCAGAAGACGCTGCAGAGGCACCCTCAGGGGACTGCGGCCTAACCCCTCAACCCCTGGGTGGCGAGAGTCATGCACATGTTTCAAAGTAGACATTCCAGCACCATCTATAACTATGCACTGTTGCGGTTAGTCCTGCCTGAGTTTTCATTTAGACATAAGCCGTCTTGTAGGTAGAACTGTAATTGCATTGGGGGAAGAAAATATGTTTATACGTCTTGAGAAATTACGACAATGAGAAATAGCAGCGTAAACCCCCATTAAGTCAGAAGAAAGATAATTGCGTTTCACGCTGCCTCCCCGGGCCGGCACGCTGACACAGAGATGGATTTTCTTCGGCAAAACAGGGCCCGTCTTTGCACAACACCCATTTCCTCCTTAATTACACGTAACTCCGTAGTCAAATTCCTACTAATGCCCAACGCCTAACAGTGCATCTTCGTGAAGGAAGGGTTAGTTTGAGAGATAGGAGAATTATAAACTGGTCGAATTAGACTCACCCTTGAGCTGTTCTACGTGTGACCTCAGACAGTGATGATCATTACTCTGAATTCTCACTAGCGAGACAATAGGGCCGTGATTAGACAAGAAATTGTAAGAGCGGGCACAAATGTGGCAATTTGTCTGCTTTATTATCCACCAATGTTCTCTTTTGGATAAGTGGGCAAGGAAGATTAAACACATGGATTGTGCTGTGTGGTGAGACAGACACACAAGCAGGGTAATTAATTGGTGCATGTATAATCGAATATTAAAATGAGTAAGGTGTCCCCGGCAGCCAGCCTGCAAATCTCTGGACAACGTATAGCCTATGGGTATTCAGTGGCTGATAGCATTGTAAAGGGGACGAACACGGTCCATTTGACAATTCAAGTTAGGTCTCTCTTGGTGAAAAAGCTATGACAGCATATCTTTTTTACCGTCACCTTCCGGAATTATTCACTTATGAGATCATCGCTGCAGCTGCTGATTTAATAAAAGTGAGCAGAGCAGTCCCCGGGCGAGGTTCTAGCTCATCTGGATCTGACCTCCCGTGGTTGGCGTCTCCTTAGCTGATCTCCCCGGCCTCGGTTTCCTCAGTCTCAGAATGGGGGTAACATCAACCACATTGCAGGTCGTCATGTGGATTAGGTGACGTTAACGAGGGTACACATGCACAGCACGGTTCTGATTCTCCAGTGTCATTTCAGAGCAGGAAGCCATGGCCCCTCATGAAGGCACATTGAGTGGGAAGCCCCGTGTGAGATCTTGCAGATGGTGCTTTGATTTCAGGTTCCCAGGATGCAAAAAAACCTTGGACATCTCTGATGAGACTCTTGCTCACGTTTTTGTTCATTTGGCTTATTATTAAGTTAAGCACCAGGTCATTGTAAACACAGGGGTTACAAGTAGGATAGGACACCTGCTTTGGGGTCACATACTAGGACAGTGAATGACACAAAGTAGGTACTAAAATAAATATTTCTTGGAGGAATAGGTAAATGAGATGAAGCTCTGCCCCTTGAACTTGCAGCTAACTCACTGCGACCTCAACTTTAAAAGAAGTTATTGGAAAACCTGATGTTCACAGAAAAGGCATGAACCAAAGGCACTGAGTGCCAGGGCTCTGGGTTCTAGTTCTGGCTGGATCAGCAGCTTTCAGATGGGCCACCAGATGAGATATTTCCCTTCTCTAAGTCTCAGGCCATCTGTATGATGGACAAATAAATCGTTTATTCAGCTCTGGAGTCATTTGACAAAACTTTATTGAGCAATTAACACAAGCTACACTCAGATGTAGGTGGTGAGGATGCAGTAGGAAACAAGACAGTTTCTGCTGTAACAAATTACCACAAATTTAGCAGCTTTAAACAACACCCATGTATTACTTACCTCACAATTCTGTAGGTCAGAAGTTTGGCTGCATGTTCCGCTCAGGGTCTCACTGAGCTAAAATCAAGATGTCAGCCGGAGATATGGCTCCAACATAAGACTTGGGGCCCTCTTCCAAGCTCACTGATGTTGGCCAAATTCATTTCTTTCTCACGCTTTTCATGTGGCACCCTCCGTCTTCAAGCCAGCAAAGGCACATTGAATCCTATGAGTCTCTGACTTTCTCGTCTGCTTTTAAAGGTTTATGTGATTACCTTGGGTCCATCCAAATAATCCAGGTAAATCTCATTATATTTCCAGGCTCCAGGAATTAGGGCATGAGCATCTTTTTTGGGGGGGGAAGGGGAAGCAATTATTCTGCTTATTTGCACACATGGATGCACGTGGAAAGCACATTCCAGACAGAAGGAACGGCAGAGGCAAAGGCCATGAAACACTAACAGGTTTTGTTCCAAGGGTCCATGGAACTCCCTGAAATGTTTTAAGCAGAGGTGTTAAAATATATAACTATTGCTTTTTAAAAAGATAACTGGCTTCTATATGGCACAAATCAAGGCTGGAAGCAGGAAGCCCAGTTTAGAGGCCACGGCCATAGATGACAGTGGCTTCAATTAGGAATGTGGGACCAGAGGTTACGAAAAGCGGTCAGAGTCTGGATATCTTTAAATGATTTTAAAAAATAGACAAGCAGAATTTTCTGATGAAGCGAAGGTTTCTCAATTTTTCCCGGTGAAAAACAGAAGAGGTGGTTTTGGAGAAATTTCATTTCCTCTCCTGGACTCCCCATAACCGCCAACCAAAACCACCTGGAATAATAATAACTAAACAAATTGCATGTGCCTGTGCAGACTCACCTTCCAGACCAGTCCCTCAGCTCGCCACCCTGAGACATAGACGTACACATTGATGGGTGAAAAGTCAATTTATCAATAATCAAAAGATAGAAAAAAAATGAGAACACTTAGCAAAGGGAACCATTTAGCTAGGCTCTAAAATAATAATAACAGTCTGTCTGCTGAGTAGAAAGTGTGAAAATGCTGCTCAGAAGTTGGAGGGTTTGGGGAAGGCAACCTTTTTACTTTCCTAGCATCCTGGGCAGCACACAGAGGCCTTAAGAAGTTCATGGGCAAGCCTTTGCATCCTCCTTTTGCTCATTCCGAGATCAAACCCAGCAGCCTTCGGCTCTGGCTTTGATTAGCTATGCATGGCTCGACTGCCTGGGACTCATGCAATAGAGATGAATGGAAAATGAGGCTAGTAATTATTTTCAAAAGACACACAGCCTGGCTTCACCCCATGACGAATTACAGGCCCCTGGAAACAGCACTGGCTTCATGGGCGTAAAACCTCACAGTCACACAGGGCCTGCACGTAGAAGGGCCTCAGGCTTGGTTTAATGCTCTGCTGTCTTGAAATTCCTAATAATTTTTGAACAAGGGGCCCCATGTATTCACTTAGTGCTGGGGAATTATCTTCCTCATTCTGATTTCAGTTGCTCACACCCTTCTCTCAAACCTTTCATAGGGGAGGGTGACCTGGGGACATTTCTGGGGCTGTGATGTGGAGAGGTGTGGGTCTCACAGCAGCTCTTGGATGGATGAGGATGAAGGCTCAGCTGCATGAAACTCAGGACAAGCCAACTTGCAGATCCATCCACAAAGGATGGAGGCATCATTTTACCCGAGCACAGACAATCCGCGGCACAGAAACTGCCCCAGCCCCAGACATATCAACAGAGTAGTCAGGGCTCAGTGACACCCTGATCAAATCCCTCTTGAAGCAGAAGGAGCAAGACCAAGAAATGGAAGAGGAAGCAACTAACCAGGAGCTTTCTGGCTACACTCCAGTGATGTTCCATCTTGGGCTAGCCTCACATATTGAAATTATCACTTGGCTGTCAGGGTATGAACCGAACGGTCATAAGAACTGTACTGTTGAGCAAACTCAGTGACACTTGTGAATCCCAACGAGCACAGTCTTTTCTGAGTGGGACCCTCTGGTGGCATGCCTACTTGGAGATTTCTCTCAGGAAGGGAATTGCTTATAATCTGGAGCTTGTGCTTCTCAATACCTGAGAAGGGACAAACCTTGCTCCTCAGAAGGTAGCAGCTACGTAATGTTTAGAACCCACTGCAAAATAAAAATGCAGAGTCCTATGACCAAAAAAGTCTTAAGAATTTCAAGCCCGTGACAACAGAGCATTAAATCAAACATGGGCCTTTCTGAGCACGGGGCCTTGTGCAACTGTGTAGATTGCATGCCCATCTGGCTGGCCCTGGAGGGTGAGCTTGGCATTTATAAATGTCTGGAGGCGATTGAGGTTTAAAGCTAATGAGAAGGAAGTATGCTCCAGCTCAGAGGAAGTCGGAAGGCCAGGCAAGATGTGACTGTGGAATAAAGGGACGGATTTCCTTGTGGTTCTCGCCCCAGCTCCGAGCATCTGGAGGAAGCCACGGTCGCCTTGACAATGACTCCATTGTTGAAATAAGTATGATTTCTCCTGCAGACCACTCTGAGGGGATCAAGATGGATTAGATGCATAACACATTTGGTTTAGTTGTTAAAAAATTAGCCTTTATGGTCTCAGCTTCTTGGGATCTGGTAGAATGTAAGGGACCATCGCTGAAGCTTGGGAGAAAGACCCAGGAAACTGGAGATGATGGGAATTTGCTCCAGAGAAGTTTGTGAAGATGTTAGAGCAGGATGCTTCAGTTTCCCCACCTGTGAAATGGGCTTGATAACAGTACCTACCTCCTATACCGTGTGAGGTGTGAATGAGTTGGCAAATGAATCATAAGATTGGCGGTTTACAGAGCAAAGAAATGTCATTGCTTTTGTTGCTTCTTCTGACCCTTCTCAGATGTGGCAGCTATGTCACAGTCCGAGAGTTCACTACGTTTAAGTGCGTATCTCTGCGTGTGGCTCCCATGGCCTCAGTGGGACTGTGGCCCTTGAAACTCTGAAGTTCCAACAGTCTTTGTATAGAGTACTCTTTGGGGGAAATAAAATGTCTGGACTCCTGTGAAATCAGCGTTCAAAATACCTTCTATGTCACCCAGTCTAGAGCTTTGGGTCACAGATGAGGCTCCGAAGGTGAACATGCTGGCCAATGTCATACAGCTGTTGAAGATGGAGCCAGGACTTGAACCTGGCCTTTGGACTTTGAGGCCATTGTTCATTCTCCACCTTCATGGACTAAGCAGGTCTCCCCAGAACAGCATCGGGTGAATAGTGGGCCAGAGGAGTCCTCGCTTCCTCCAGGGCAGAGGCCAGAGCTGAGGCTTCTGTGCTCAGAGGCCTTTTGCGACCTTGGCACAGAGGAGCCAGAGCAGGCACTGAGACCACTGACATCTACTTGCTCTGTAAGGGCCATCGGGAGGGGCCATGGCATGGCAACAGCCCACCGGTGGCCCAGGTCCTGCTGTATGCATCACATCTGCCATCTGGAGCCCCAGCAGGTGGCCCTGTCCAGGCCCTGCCGGTGAGTCCAGCATTCTGTCATCAAGCTGTCCTTCTCCATCAAGCTCTTCATTCAAATTTGGCCACACACTCACACCTCTCTGAGGACACCTGGCTTTTTCCTGTTTGCTTGTGTATTCCTTCAACAAAAGCTGGATTACAAGCAAAGACCTTAAGAGCTGGGAATGGGACAAAATAAAAAACAGGACAAAGACTGCTGTCCAAAGCTTTCTGGTCTAACGCGGGTGGCAGCGGGCGGGGCAGGAGCCATTGGCTCTGGAAGCGGGGAGTGTTTTATCAATAAAATGGAGTCGGTTTTATTATCGGTTTAAACTTTCTACAGATAACACACCGTTTACTGCCCACACCTGGGGCAGACTGTTCCCGCCCCCTCTCACTCACTACACCTTGAATGTGGCATTCCAGGAGGTACAAAGCCATTACCTCCTGTTCCTCCAAAGTGTCAGACATGGTCCTGCCTCAGGGCCTTGGCAGTTGCTATGCCATCTGCCTGGAGCTCCCTTTCCTTGTTTAGAAGCTGAGTTTGTGCCTTCACTTCCTCTAGGTCTACTGTTGGCTGTGACTTGTCTGACCAACTAATCAAAAAAGACACCACTCGCAAGGCTGCTCTTCACTCCGTTTTTCTCTTCCCCAAAGCCCCGATAACCACCCAGCGGCCTGCGTAATATTCTTCAGCACTGCCCATTAGAGGAGCAGGGCTTCGTCCGTTTTGTTCATTGATGTTTCTCCAGAGTCTGTCCCTTAAAAGAAGCTCGACAAACCCCGCATAAGTGAAGGGGTAGAAGAGAGCTTACATGTGCAAATCCTGCTACCGCCCTATGCCAGCTCTGTGAACTTGGGTGAGTTCTTGCCTCTCTCAGAGCCTCCGTGTCTTTTTCTGAGAACAGAATCAAAGCCAACAACAAAGTGGCTGGGCCAGTTAACCCAGGCAAGAGGCATGAACACCTGTCCCCTCAAGGGAGGCAACGAGCTGTCACCTCTCTCCGCCCTTTCTCCCCATAGCCTCTGATTTCATACAGTGGGGGGAGGGAGAGGCAGGGGATCATCTGAGTCTGCCCAGGCCAAAGCAGGATTCCTTTCCACTCACTCGCCCGACCACCAGCCTGACCTCGCAGGGCCATGCAGCCCAGCAGAGCGGCAGAAATGGGGCTGGGCAACAGGCTGGATGTATTTCCTGCCTTCCCAGCAAAGTGCTCGGAGAATGTGCACATCTATGACATCATTTTCCTCCCGGAGAGCAGGTGACAAACCAGATGGACAGAGATATATAACTCTCCCTTTGTATAAAATCCAATCCCAAGCATTCTGGGGGAAAGTGGGCACCAAGATCAAGGGCAGGCAGGCTTACATCTGCATGACCCTGGGGAAGAAGACCCACTGGCAGCTGGTGCAAACACACCCAGACATTGCCAGGAGCCTCTAGTCTCAATGAGGAAGGTGACAACCAGAATATCGGGCAGTCGAGCCTGGGGTTTCTAGCCAGATTCAGGCATGGGAAAGGAGAGCGATCACCACCCCACCCCACTTCCCTGCAGTAGCCCCCTCCTGCTAGCAGGTGAATCCAGCACAACACACATTTTAACTCCAATTTCAACTTAAACTGCAGCTGCTGTCGTTGCCTGGGGACCCCTATCTTTTTACACGTTATTGTAGATCAGTTGCCTGCCGCTGCAATGAAGAACTCTCAATGGGTTGTCTGGAATTTCTAAATCATCACTGCGGAGAGCCTGAAGGATAAAGGAACAAGACAGGCTGCTCTACAAGTGTTATAAGTGCTTGATTCAAGCAGGTGACCCTGGGGTCCTGACCTCCTGAGATCAGCCCCTCCCATACATCAGCTCGGAAGGGAATGTGCTTTCTCGCTATGAGGGCAATGGAGATGCACACTGTGGCTACATGAGATCACCGCACATCCTTTGGCCCGGATACTAAAACACTCACCAGCTTTTTAAATGACTTTTGGGTTCTCAACATTGTTCTTGTAATTACAGGGCAGAGGGGAGAGGGGCAGATGGTCAGTTATTAGATCTGCGATTATCAAATTGAATTACTCAGACCTCCAGGGTACATGGCGATTTTATAAGGGCTCATAAGCACAGAGAGTTCCAGGAGACTCCATCTCCGGATCCTTGACAGACATGTGTGCCCGAGGCTCCTCCTCTGCCACATCCTCTTTCACAAATGGCCTCCTCCCACTTCATAAAAGATCGATCCGTCGGGATTCCGGCAGGAAATGGATGACGCACTCGTATTGGCTAATTTGAGGATAGTTTTACCCAGGTGCTGTTTAGTAAATATGCTGCCGAAGCGAGCACAATCCAAGTACTACTTAAAAATCGTGGGCAGGATGCATGCCGAGAGCCTGGTCACGGTCAGGGGCAGGGGAAGCACTGAGGAAATATTTGATGCAAACGTACACGAATGAGTGAATGACTGAGGACCTGAGTTCCAGAATTTCTAATTATCTCCTAACTCTAGATTTCTATGACTTCTAGGACCGCTACATGCAAACCCGGAAGGGAAGCAAATGGAAGAGAATTGGCAGCTGGTGAAATAACCAGCCCTCTGACCTCCTCTTGTGCTCAGCCTCGGTCCAAGCATCCATCCCTCAGGGAAGGTTCATCAGCCCTTCTCGTCCCTCTTGCTTGCCACAGATATTTTCAAGGTGCCAGCAGGAGATTAGTTGATGGGATGTCTCAAGTCTCAAAGGATATTGGGCTGTGTCTGTCACTCCATGAGGAATTGTCATTTCTCCTCAGAACACAGGAGCTGTGACCGGGAGTGGAGTTGGGCGGGGGGCGGGGAACTCCTGAGAAAATTTCAAATTTAAAACACACAGGGAGAGATTTTAGGTAGAGGTATCTGAATTAGATCAGATTTCACCCCTGGAGTCCAATTCAGAGGCATTGATAAGTGGCCTAGTTTTTTTAATGATCTCAAATATTTGGTTAAAGAGATGGTTTAAATACCCACATGAAATCCAACTGCTGTCACTATGAAAAACGCTACATGGTTGTTTATTCTTATGACTTGCTCAGAAAGCAGCCTACATGTCACAAGCCCTAGTGAACTATTTGTAAGAAGGTGAATAGAAATGAACAATATTAAATTAGTTGCCTGTTTATTCCTCCAAGCTACCCATATTCCTTGATTTATACTGAAATTCTTGCTCCAATGTTTATTCACATTGTTTCTTTCCACGTAAAACTTATTACATGGCTTCCTTGGGGCATTTGTCCTTTTTCTTTTTTTCTTTTCTTCTTAACTCTGGTTAAATAAACTATTGATTTTGTTTTCAAGTTAATCTAAGGGGATAATAGAGTTCTGATTTGATAAGTACAACCTTAATGTATTCAGAAAAAAACACATTTTAGATGTTCAATTAGCGCCGTTTTTTGTTTTTTTGTTTTTTTTAAATCAAATTGACCAAACCATGACTAATCGCCATGGGGATATCTGGGAGAGCTTGATGGGCATGAAGCTGCATGCGGTGTTAATTCTACGGAGACAAATTATCAAAAGGAAAATGGATATTAGTGGCTGTGGAGGCTATTCCAAAGACATGTGCTCTTTCTTTGAAGATGAATTAACACTGGGTTTCTTAGAGTGAACCAAGGTAAATTGCAATATTTGAGAAGCCAATGGAACTTGTTCTAGATGGGCCAAGAGAGTCTGTCAGGTGTCATTGTAGAGTGGCCAGTCTGCTTGTCCACTCTAAGACAATGAACATCTGTCTTCAAAGAGGCTCATTCTATCTATCAGGATACATTTGGTTGCAAGTGGCAGAAAACCCAAATCCAACTGGTTTAAGCTTAGGAAAATGTTTATTGGTTAGTGACAAGGAAAGAGTAGGGATAGAGCTGGCCTTGGGCACATCAAACTTATATTTCATTATCAGGACTCCGGCTCTCTTTTTCTGTCTGCTTGGACTGACATCATACTGAGGCACTTGCTATTCCCATGGGCCTCAGAAGTGTCAGTTTTATATGCTTCCATCCCCAGATCCCTCTGCAAAAAACCTATACTTCCAGCAAAGGCCCATGATTAGCTCTGATTGGTTGTGACTAGGTCACATGCCATTCCTGAGTCAATCACTGTGGCCAGAGGCATGTGATGTCTGATTGGCCAAGCCTGGGTCGCATGACATCCCTGGAGCTGGCCTAAAACTAGCAATGCAGGGGTTCCCAGAGCTAACTCAGAGTCCTATCCCCAGAAGTGTGGGGAATAAAGTTGGGCAGGCCCAAAGACAGCTGTCTACCACTCATCCATCCTGACAAGTTGTCCTCCAGGGTCAACCTAGGGTCCTTGTGCTCTTTGGCCCCTCTTTGTCCTTTGGTGCATGGACTTCATTTCTCAGGACGCCTGCCCTCCACCATGACTACCTGAACCTTGCTTCCAGAACATGGCTTCCGCCCAAACCCTTCCCTTTCTCCACTCTTTCTCAGCTCCCACTCTCTGGGAGTGACCCACGCACCCTCTTTGACCCCAGTTCATTCTCCTCTCTTCACCGATGCCCTGACTCCAGGTTTCCAGCGATGTCGCTGTTCAAGCATCTGAGCTCCCTGATTCTCGTGTGGTCTCTGACATTGCCGAGGGCCAGTGGGCCCAGGGGTCAGAACTGACCATTGAGAACAGCCCTTTTCTCTTGCTCTCATGAGAAAATTCTAAACATGCACCCACCGTTTCCTCTTTTAATCATTCAGTGGCCCTGGACCAAAAGCAATAAAACTCTGACACAATCAGAAGGAAATGGGCGGTTTGCATGTATATTTTATCATATTATATATGTATATGTAAAACATGCAATAAAATGATGGAATACAATGGAAGATTATTTTTTCTATTACAGTTGAAAATTCATCTGCTTATAGATTACAGAATAATACCACATTACGATATCACTCTTAAACACAGGTAGTTTTTTTTATAGATATAAGTTATCATCGTCTCTCTCAGCAGCAGCAGCAGCATAATTTGCATTTGTTGGACACCATCCTAAGTACTTCACGTTTATCTCATTTATCAATCCTCTGAAATAAGTACTATACTTCCGTTCTCACTGTTAAAATGAGGGAACTAAGGCACAGAGAAATTAATCGACTTTCCAAGGTCACACAGCTGGTAAGTGGTGTGGTCGGGTGTATGATAGGATTGACTTTCGTCACCCTGTGAAATTCGGGGGGTGGGGGTGGCCGTTGCCTGGCTCTAGCCAGTGGAATGTGACGGAAGATATATGTCAGTCTGAGAAGGAAGCTGTTAGAACCCAGTATATGTTTTGCTCTCTTGCCTTAGTGATGGTTGAGGAACTGCCATCACGGTGCCTGAGTGAGGGTGCCGTGGAGCAGACGTGCCCTCTGCCCTGCGGTGGACACGGATTTGAACAGGTAATAAATGCTATAGCTTGAAGCTACTGAGATTTAGGCTTTTTTTTTATATGTTACTGAAGAATAACAGCAGATATCACAGGGAACGTTAGCTACCTCTCAACATTTTCATTATTTTTAACAAAGAGACATATTCATGTGTCGCTTGTGTAATTAAAACAGCACTTAATTAAAAGAAACCTGAGGCGGTCTCATGGCACTAGAGTTAATCCTTGCCCTGTAACCCTAATAAATGAAGGCATTCTAGAGACCTCTGTGTTCTCCATGGTTAATGATTAATAATTATAACTTCATTTTTATATTTAAAGAATTTGATTATACTGATGTTCGTTACTCTATGCTTTTAACTCTTCTGATATATTTTAAGGTAAGATATTGAGCTATGTCTCCTTAAAGCATAATTTAACTTCTTACTAGTTCATGTCAAAGAAAATGATCCTTTATTGTCAAAGGTTTCCATGGCATCTCTTCTGTGCCAGGAATGTCGTAATTGCTTTGCAGATACTAACTCACTTAAACTTGACAATAACCCTTTGGGTTATGTATTATTATTAATTAACTATCCTATAAGTAGGAAGAAGCCAGGAATCGGTCTAAGGCGGTGTGGTCCAAAGTCCCCACATCGATTATTATATTCCTCTGTCCGTATCCAGGGATCTAGAACAGTGATTGCTCCAATTATAGCCTGTCAGTAATTAGCTGTCGTGTGAGTGAATGAATGAATGAATGAATGAACTACACTTCACAAAGTTCCTTCATTTACATTATTTCATTTGAATGTCATGGCAATCCATTGACCATTGACACATATGATTAGTATCTCCAGGTTACAAATGAAGAAACTGAGTCTTGGCAAAGTGAAAATCAAAGTTACCCAGGAGATGACAGAGCTGGGCCTCAGATATAAGCATTGTAATTCCTCATTTACTGTTCTTTCGACTTTCACTTAGTTCAGAAAACTGATAACCCCGGGCTGAATCCAGACCACAAGCTCTTTTAGTTCATTTTAGTTAGGAGACTCCAGATAAAACAACCTGTTTTCCAAGCTGTCTTTAAAGAAAGAAGGAGAAGGAGATTTGGCTGCTTGGGGCCTCATTCCTGTAGGGACTCGTCTGTCCCCAGCAGCCCTGTAGACTGCAAGATCCCACTGATCCTCACGGGAACCTTGGGAGAGGAGGAATTAGCAGTCTGTCTTTGCTGACGAGGAAACCAAGGCTTGGGAAGGCCCACGGTCACAGGGTAGAGGCAGTGGTTTCACTCTGGTGGGCATGGCATCTGGCTAAGGCCCAGGTGAGAGAGAATGGGAAACAGACCTTGGAGCGGGGAATGTTTCCTTTGACTGCGATCCCCAAGAGTGGAGAGAAATGCTTGTTCCTCTTAAAGGTGCTCCCCACCTTCACCAATTTCCTGGCCCATCAGGGAGAAAGAACCCCGCATTTCCGTGTCTCGAAACAAATGAAAACCTAAAAAAAAAAAAAGCTTTCCTTTCTTTCCTCCCAAGGGACAGAGGATTCCGCTTCCTTCATCAAGATGGCACAAACGTGGAGGTTTGCATTTTTAACGTACGTCCCCCTCTCTCTTGTGGTGTGAGGAGTGTTCTGTGCGCTCTCTGTCACATAGTAAATTATAGAGTGGCCTTGCACTGCCCCTTCCAGGGACCCTCCATGCTTCAGGAATGAACATTCTTTCCAGAAGAGCATTGTTGTCTTAGCTTGGGCTGCCGTAACAGAACACCGAAGGCTCAAGTCCAAGATCTAGGTGCCAGCCGGGTTGGTTCCGGTGAGGCCTCTCTTCCTGGCTGGCAGACAGCTGCCTTCTTGCTGTGCCCTTACATGGCCTTTTCTCTGCGCTCTTGTGGAGAGAGAGAGAGCTTTGGTGTCCCCTCCTCTTCTTATAAGGACATCCCTCCTGTCGGATTAAGGCCCCACACTTATGACCTCATTTAACCTTAATTATATTCTTCTATCTTCTAATACTGTCACATTGGGGGTTAAGGGTCCCTTCTTTCTTTCCTTTCCTTCCTCCCTCCTCCCTCCCTCCCTCCCTTCCTCCTCTTCTTCCCTCCTACCTTTGGTCACTACAGATATTCACTGAGTAACTACTATGTGTCAGACACAGGGGTTAAAGCAGAACATAAATAGAGCCTGCCCAGCCTTCACTCACAGAACTCACATGTGCCTCCCTGCCACTGGCATCTCTGTGTCTCTCTGTCTATACGTCCCCCTCTGTCTCTCCCAGCAGTACATGCAAACGGGCACAAGCCTAGGACTCAGGAAGTGCCTGAGACACTCATAGAAATGACTGACGTCAGGCAGGCCACCTGTTCAGTGATTCATTCATGCACAGACATGGGTGAAGGTCCCAGCATGTGCCAGTCCCTGGGAATATAGAGCCTGGAACTGACAGCCTACTGGGGAACCTGACAGCCTACAGGGGCTATAGATGTGCAAATAAAATCACAGTACCACATGACCAGTGCCCTAGAGAGGAATGAGAGCCCAAGGGAGCCCCCCAGATGGAGTATTCCACAAAGGTCATGACATTTGACCTGGGCTAGAGGTGGTGCTGAGAATATAGCCTTTAAGGTGAGAAGACCTCTAACCCAAAAGGAGCCCAGGTATGTCACCAGTGAGCCCACCTCTTTGTGCCTTTGTTTCCCCTTCTGTAAAATCGGAGTGACAATAGTCAGGGCACCCGCCCCGCTAGTGTTGCTGTGAAAGTTACGTGAGTTAGGACACTGTACGCTTAAAATAGTATATAACACACGATAGGCACTCCATAAATATTTGTCACATGAGAAAACAAATAAATGGATGCATTCAAAGTACCCTTCCATGTTTATACTGCAGACAAGATGAGAGCAGGACAACATTATTTTTTTCTTTCTCTACAAGCTTCGCACGGAGACCATTCCCCTCGATCGGCCCTACCCCTTTCATTTGGAACAACTGCTAGAATTCCAACTGTTGCGATAGTTAATCATATTCTTTTGTTTTAGCCAAAGGCAGCACTGTGCAAGCTTGAGCATGTGGCTTCTGCGGCAGGCTCTGCTGCCTCCTGCGTCACCTTGGGCAAAATCTATGTCTGCCTGCCTAATTTGTCAAATGGGAATTGTCTTAGTGTGAGAATTGAGGTCAATATTTGGAAGCTGTTGAAGACTCAGAGCAACTTTGCTGGAACGAGGTAGGCAGAATAATGCCCCTGCCCCCCAAAGATATCATACTTTGATCCCCAGAACCTGTAAGTATATGCCCTTACGTGGTTGGGGCAGAGGAGAGGGCTGGAGGAGGCGAGATTTAGGTTGCCGGTCAACTGACTTTGGCAATGGGGCGATTATCTTGAATTATTTCGGGGGACCCAATGTAAGTACAGTGTCCTTGAAAGAGGAAGAGAGAAGCGGAAGATGCCAGAGTACATGTGATGACGGACTCGACCCACCATTGATGGTTTTGAAGATGGCGGAAGCAGCCCTTGGCCAAAGATGGAGGAGCTGGAAAAGGCCCGGACGTGGATTCTCCCCTAGAGCCTCCACGAAGGAACACAGCTCCACTGACACCTGGATTTTAGTTAGCCCCATAAGGCTCATTTTGGACTTCTGACATCCCGAACTGTAAGAGATAAATAAATGCATGTTGTTTTAGCCACTACTTTGTGGTAATTTGTTACGACAGCAATAGGAAACTAATACAACAGCCAATTATATAACATCCAGTTCACGAGGACAGGGATTTCTGTCTGTTTTTCCACCACTGTTTTGCCAGCGCCTAGAACACTGTCTGGGTTTTAGTACCTGCCAGATACATATTTTCTCAGTTATTGGGTAGATGGTATAGCTAGGTCAATCTACGCATTTCGCCTCAGCTCAGGTAGAGTGGGTGTGTGACCTGCTCCCCCTGCCAGAAGAGGCTATTTAAGGATCATTATTGCTGGGGACTGGGGGACAAAGAAGCCCTCCCTTTGGACGGCGTGCCATGTGGCGCTGAGCACTGGGACAGCTGTAGCCCCTGATGCTACCACGATGGGGACCAATGGAGAGTGGGGTATGAATAGTTGACGTGGGGGGCAAGGCTTTGGGAAGAACAGAAAGGAGTGCTGAAAAATGCCCGGGGTGTGACATCCAGTCAAAAGCCGAACTCTCCATTAATTAATTGAAGAGGAAGGGCTGGGTTCAGTATTAAATAGAATGTTGACTCGGAAAGCCGTGAGTCTGGAAAATCTGAGTTTTCCATGCAGATTATGGATCATAGACATGTGAGGACAGGGAAATGTGAGCTAGTTTCTCATCACCATCACCCTGTCTGCACAAGCTCTCGTGTACAGAATAAGAGTGATACCAACTCACCCCAGCACAGGACTTTACAGTTTGCAAAGCATTTTTAAATATTATAAAATTTCGCTTCTTATTAATGGCACGTACATGGGGCAGATGGGGAAACTGAGGCTCAGGAAATTCACTCATTTAAGAGACACGCATTGAGCCTCTACTTTGGGATGTTCCAGGTCCTGGGGGTACAGCAGGGGACAGAGCAGATGATGACAGACCTTAGTGGGGAGTCAGACAATCATCCAGGTGGATGGAAGGTGTGGCTGCCTGAATCGCCCAGGACTCACTCCAGATGGCGGTAGAGGTTCTATGTGGCAGCCTCCTCCAGGGCAGTCCGGAGGATGTCAGAGATTGGTCATAGGTTGACCAGGGTTCGCTCACATTCTAGCATTGCCCTACTTAGAAGAAAAAAATAGGAAACCAAACGTTGGTTTCTTTTGGGGGGGAAAAAAAAAGATGTTTTTGTTCCCTATTTGGGGCTCTGGAATTGTTATGTAGCAGATGGCAATGTGGTTTGAAAAAATTATGAGAGAAGCTTTTATTACTCATGAACATTCTTCTCTGCTTCCACAAACAGAGGCATGACACTTCCTATCCCCTAGATGCTAAGTGGGGCCATGGGACTCGCTCTTGACTGTTGGTGTGGATGGAGGAGGCGTGGAGTGTCGCTTCACTGAAGCATTTCACGGCAGATGCGTGAGCTCTGGGCATCTCCGCCTCGCCCTGTGATAATGGAAGCCGGTGCTGTGAGGTCCATGACGCAAGGTGGAAGTCTCCTGGGTGGATGGGGACACTACCCTTGAGGGCCACCTGGGCCTTCAACAGGTCTCACATGAAGGGGAGAAAGAACCATAAATAAGCATGTAAGTTAATAGGCAAACAAACACATTTTTGATGTCGCTACCACTAAGATTTGGGGTGGCGGGAGGGTGATCATTATTATAGTGGAAGCCCGGCCTTATTTGTTTAATAAAGGGCTATGGTGATGAGCACAGGACACTTGTCTTAAAGCTGCCTCAGCAGAGCATTCATCTATTTGGAGGGTATGTCTCAGATAAATAAAATGAAAACAAAGTGGCTTTATAACGAAAATTTGATTCTTACTTTAAATACACATTTTCTTGGTGGAGGCACTAATGGAGATAGTGGGGGGTGGCGAACTTCCTCTTTCTAAGCCTTTGTCGGCACTACCACCGGTAAAGAATATTAAGACACCAAGAACTCAGGTGCCTGGGGATTTCTTAAGGGCCAGCTCTTATTGTGACTTAATTAAGAAGTGCTACAGAGAAGCGTCAGACAATTAAACAGAGGTTGACGGAGCCCCGACTGACTCAGAGCTGCATAGAGACGTGGGCTTTATTAGTCTTCTTTGCTTCTATGAAAGCAAAGTAGGTTTGTGTTCCACTGGAGGCTAATCCATTCCTCACTGCGAAATCTCTGAGGACAGGCAGGTCCATTTCAAACCTAATTTGCAGTTGGCTTTTCATTTTAGTGGTTTGGGAATGGAATTCATCTGCCTAAACCCTAGAGTGGTTTGGGTACCTCATGCAAATATTTAATACCCACAGTGAAATTTCGGCATAACACTAACAATTTGTTTTCCCCGATATCAGCCTCATTTGTCAAAGCTATTGACCCGGGACCATAAAGAAATGTCACTCTTGCCCCCTTTGTAATGGTTTTATGCAAATAGCTTTCGAGACTTAATTCTGTGGAAAGGTTCAGGGAGAGAGAAGGTAGGCAGAGAAGGTGACCGAGGCTGGGGATAAATAGAAAGGTGGAGGGCAGAGAAGAGCGAAGCGGGGAAAGGTGGGGGCATGGAGAGGAGGGAGACGGGAGAGGAGGAGCAGGTCAGCCTGTCAGGAGCATATTCAAGCACTTCCTCTGTGACAAGGCGTGGTTGCTAAGAGGAGTGGATTTTTGTTCTGCGCACCTCAGGGCACTGTCGTGAGGAGACAAGTTAACAACGCGCTTGAAAGGATCAAAAGGAACACGACGCGAAATTTTGACTGTTACTATTTGGACAGAGAGAAGCCAGAACAATAATTTTGTTAAGTGGAGCAAAGATTACCTGACAGCAGAAGGCATACCTGGGGGCCCACCTCGCTTTCCAAGACGTAGGTGGGCACGGATGATTCAAAAGCTTCTGACTCATCTCGTTCCTTAACCTGATCTGCCCACACTCTTGCTGTGCTGTCAGCATGTCTGCTCTCTCCTCCCATGCCCCGTTCACAATTCTCCTTCTCCCATTTTGCAAAAGAAGGGTGTGGTTTCCTGCCATCCCAAACCTCCCCATGGTGCTTTGCCCAGAGGTGTCCATACCTCCTGGGCACCCAACGAAGAGGCACCTCAGCACGTTGCTTCCTCTGGGCCATGATGCTCTGTATCCATCTTTTGAAGAGATGCCTTTCCAATATAAATTAAAGATCATTGTATTTTGCTCTTTCTAGTGTTTTCATCAGTTGAGTAGTACTGATAATTCCAATGATAACTCAATTCAAAATACGTTTTTAAACCTTTCGACTTCTGCTCGCTGTAAATTGATTGATTGATTTGTTTCTTTGTTTATATTGGAGACCATAGTAGCAGAGATGTGTTTTCCTTTAGCTGCCTCAAGGCACCCAGGCCACCTGCTGGTACAGACTCAATTTTTAATATGCAGGTGGGTGTGACATCCAGGGGCCCCTGGGAACTCCCATATTTGCAAACAACTCTGTGGCTTAGATTAGGTCTCCTCTAAAATGCAGCTATTTCACAGGCTGCCTTCCCACTGAAATGTTTTCATGAATTGTTTTCTAAGTTTCCCTTTGGCACAGAATGTGGTCTCATTCATTTCATCAATCTTGGTTGCATTTGCATTCTACTGTTCCATTTTTTCCAAAAGAGCCGTTTCCTGGCGAAGATCATTAATCTTTTAGACTTCTCCACGTCTAAGACTGTGTTGAGGGTTTTGCTAACATACTCCATAATACTGAAAATCCTCTGAAAGACTCCATTATTATACACACATAGTACAGACGCCCCTTTCACTCTCACACTCAAGGTCATGTGTCTGGGATTATTTATTTTATTTCATATCAGACTGTTCTATTAATTAGACCTACTAAGTATATATAGTATTTTGCATGCTCAATAGTACCTCTGTGACATAGTCTATCTTCCAAACAATATCCAGGATCCAGGTTCCATTATGGAAAAAGAAAAATAAAAAGCATGCTAACGAAATTAATCTAAATATGGGAAATTATCTGATGAACACAGTTATAGACTCTGGAGGTAAAAAATAAATAAATAAAAAATAGACTACTCCATGATATCACTGCCTCAGCATCCATTTTGTGTGACCAAGCAGCCTGCAGGGGCTTGGCCTGACACTGGCCCCTCCCATATGACCCAGGAACAACCTGCAGTCACAAGAAAATGGAAGACTCTTGTGACAAGCACTCTCCCCTAAAGCCTTCTCGTTGTGTACCCCTTAGATCAGAAACACCCTCACCCACTCTACAAAACCTACCAAACCCTCCAAACTCTGCTTTTTTTTATTTGAATGGATCCAGTGGCCTTAGTCTAGGAAGCCGAAAGCACTCCATCCACCGACTCTGATAATAAAGACATGTGCCCTTGGTCCTGCTGTGCTCTCTCTGCCTGCTCTCTGCCTTGACTTCCCCACGTGGCCCTCCAGGAGTGCCCTGTACCACTTCAAGGACATGTGACTAATAGACTTCTCTATTTCACTTTCTTGCTGTCTCTGGCTCAACCTGACACCTGGGACTCTACTTAACAAATGTTGATTTAACGACGTCACAACAGTCTGGAAGTTAGATTTCTGTTCAGAGATCATTGCTTACCAAGAATCTGAATTTTAATCAATTATTATTTATTGGAACACAACGTGGATGGACGATAAGCCTAGCCCTTTTGGGATTCCAGATGTTGAGTGGAGGGTCAGCCTTTCTAACCAGCTAAGAAGTCTTGTCTTACCCACCATCTCTGCTGTAGGAGAGTCTAATCATGTCCCAGCAAAGCTACGTACTGTTGAATGTGATGGGATGTGGTGGTCAACAGTGCTGTCGGCTAAATACATAAGGGCCTCTTTCCTTCTTGATAGTATTACACTTTCCTGTGATATTTGAAGTTTGATGCAGCATGTGATTGGCTTTGCAGATGACACTTGAGTAAAAGTGATGTATGTCATTCTTGAGTCAGTGTCCACTAAGCCCCCTGATCATCTGCCTGCCATGATGCGATTATAGAAACGTGTCAAGATGAAGTCTGGGTTTCTGAATGAATATAATGTGCAGAAATATCTCCTGTTATTGAGATGGAAATGCAATGTTTATGAGAATAAACTATTTGTTATTTTAAACCACTGAGATTTGGGGATCTTTTGTTACTGCAGCATAAGCTAGGTCATCCTGACTAATACACAGAGTCATTTACAACTAGTTAAAGCTTCGTTTACAACTCGTTAAATCTGTGAATCGAAAAGTTCTACTACATGCATCTCACTTTGGGTACCGTATTTTTTTTAACAGAACTTCAAGTCCTTTACCAGGTCTAAATTTTACATCTGCCTTTTGAAACAACTCCTGCAAACTGCCAAGCTTGTGTTCTTTCCTTGGTATATGACTTCAGAAAGGACCCAGGAGCTTACCAACATGGTGTTTCCTGCTGCCTGTCAAAGCCCTTGGAGCATTGGGTCTATGCTTACAGTGCTAATCCTGGAGGCCATGACCTCTGTGACATTTCTCAGCAATTCCATTTTCTGCTTTGACCCAGGGTCAGAGACAGACATCAATAAGTAAGCCCAGTGTCCATCAAAAATTTACTTAAATAAGAATGCAAACAGGAAGGTCTTTACAAGAGAAATACTACGTGTAGCTAATGGAGACCAGAGAAAGAGACTCATTAGCCCTGGAAACTCAAGAAAACTGATGAGTGAGACCAAAGGGCATGACCTATAATCCCACTAAGCAGTGACAGACTGATGCCATCCTGCAGCTGTCAGGTCACCTGGTGAAGAGCGAGACCCGAAGGCTGGTGGGAGCCTTGACTCCTTTAAGTCAACAACAACAACAAAAATACCAAAATTCCATTTAAACAATTATCAATTGCAGAACAATTAAAAATCTCTTTGTGAGGGGGGAAGATATTTTTCTTTCCACACAGGTAATTATCTCCCCATCTGTCGGAGGCCTTAGCAGATCAGGAATCCAGCGTTCTTAAACTTTGAGTGGAACCAGAGCACCCAACCCAGGATCGAAGTCCTGAATAAGGTCAGCTTCTCCTGGAAAATTCTTGAGAGTACACGTCATCGCATTCCAATGGCTCTGGCTTTAACTTTTCCTCTCAAATTCTTAACCGTAGGCCTAATTGAAACCACACAAAGCTACTCGTGTGCTGTCTTAAAGGGACAGAAGGACACCTTCTGGAGGAGTGGAGGAGAGAATGGATAACTCGATGACCCTTCTTGCAAAACCAGCTGACTCTAGAGACAGTACCAGCCAACTGGTACCATGTCAGAGCACCTCTACACATGATAGCCATGTGTCTTCAATCTTATTGTCACTGTTCCTTCGAGGCTGAGCCACCAAACACCCTTTTTTAAGTACAAACATCACATAACCGATGAAACTCAATTTACACTCAAGATTGTATCAGTCAGGATCCTTGGAGACATGCAACAGAAAATCTGAATGAAATAGCTTTAAATTAAAGGGACTTAGAACACCAGATAACTAAGAAGTGCAAGGATTGTTTGTCCGTTTCAGGCACAGCTGGATCCAGAGACTCAAATAATGTCATCAGGTTCCGATTCATGCCTCTTGGCCTTGCAGCTCCTTCTTTCTCTCTCAGGTCCATTCTTAGAGAGAATCTCCTGTCAAGGCTGCAGGACAGAGGAACTCCAATGGAAAAAGTCTGCCACAATCCCAGGAGCTACAACCACAGTCGGCTTGCATGTCATTGATCCTAAATGTGTCACGTGGATCAATCATAGCTGCCGGGAAAAGGAAGGCCCTGATGGTCTCAGTCCACCTGACCCAGAAGGCGGGTCAAACCATGTGCATGAGAATTAGGGGGATGATTTCCCTGGGGAAATTGGGGTTTGTTTACCCAAAGGTGGTGGAATGGATTCTGGGAAGCCAGAAAAAAACAGTGTACTTTACAAAAATCTAATTTATTCCAGAGAGGCACCGTCCACAATGCCCAGCCTCCCGTGTGAGGAAATTTTGTCTTTCCCCACCCTACCTGCCCTGTACACCTTCGATGACTGCCTGTATAGTCAGGGATCCTTGGATGTGGACAACAGAAGCGAGCTCTGGCCAACCTAAATAAAACGAATTTACGGAAGGTTCACAGACCGGAAGGAAAGCCGGAAGAAATGTTCTCCAGAAAAGCCAGAACCAAGGCAGCTGTGGAGTTCTAGAGAGAAGTAACTGACGGGCCATCTGTTCAGAGCATCACAATGGGTTCCAGCCAACAACAGAGTGTGTGTCTCTTCTCCACAGAACCAAGATCTCAGGTGAAAAGGGTCCTCGATTATCCTTGATTATCCTGCCCACCCCTGGCCAGGATAGAAAAGGTAAAAGCCATCCCGATCCACAGATCCACCGAGGTCACACCCAACTGGCGTAGGAAGTAATTCCCCAGATCAAAATCAAGGTGCTGTTATTAAAAATGGGTGGGGGAGGGGTTTGGGGATGGAAAGTCGGGGCATAGATTCTGGTCTGCAAAATAAAATTCTAAATGCAAACCGTAATTGACCACTGATCCCTTTGGCTCCAGATACCCATCCATTCTCCATCTCTTCTTGGTTTACCCAGGCATAGCCTGAAAGAGTGACCTCCTTCCTGTCACTCCCATACACCTGAGGGCTGGTCTTGGGAGCTGCATCGGGACCCAGGCTCCAGAAAATCACTGTTGTCTGTGAGAGTGAAAAACACAGAGCCAGACTGAACACTATACAAAAGTTAAAATACCCCAGAAAAGTGGGAGTGTGTGCAAATGCAATGAAAATAAAAAATAAGCTCTATCATAGTAAATATCAAACTCAGGGGGTGGTTCACAGAGGGAAGGCGGTGAATGTGACAATGGAGGGTAACACAGGAAGCTTTAATCATACTTGTAAAGTGTGATCTTTTGTGGTGTGGTTTGTTGCTCAATACTTTTCTATATGCTTGAAATACTTTTTGAAAAAATCAAGGACAGGTAGCCAACCCATGACCCGTAATGGTTTCTGCCCCCGTGAGTCTGCACGTCTTCCTTACAGAACCTCTGAAATGTGAGCACTTGCTGGTTCTACCGAGCAGCCGGCTCTTTCCTGCTCCACCTTCAGGATCAGCCGGATACTTTTGCTGTGTAGCGGGGGAGTGAGGGTGCCCTCCTCCCTGCAGCATTTTGTCACATTGTAATTTGTGTATTGATCATTAGTCAGGATTCAGGATGAGCTGCAGTCACGGCCATCTTCCCATGGGGACTTGGACATCATCCAGCCTCACAGAACCAAGAGATCAATTGTCAGGTCTGATCGTGCTGGGATCACGTGGGCTTCCAGGTCTGTGCAGAAGGATGCGAGGGCTCTGATGTGCCCAGAGAGAGAGAGAGAGAGAGAAGGAGATGCAACTGGGGACCCGGTGCCCCTGCCCTGTCTCCATCTTCAGGCCTGGAGGGGCAGAATCCTGAGTCCTTCTCACTGAAGCTGCCCACCAGCCTACTAGCCTGCCCTGAGCCTGAAATTCCATCATCAGAGACTCCTTCCTTTTTGACTTTCTACCATCCCCTTCTCCCAGGAGGGGTGGCTAGTAGAGCCACATATGCCTACACTGAAGCAGGGACTTCTGGACAGCAATGGGAGTCTCTCTCTGGGGGTGGAACAGAATGCAGAGTCTGGGAGTTGGGAGGAGGGAGAAAGCCCTGTATCTTCGAGATACAACACAAGTGTCCATCCTCCCTGCTTTTCCTGGGGCTTACACAAGCCTATGCTGAGGGGGTGGGGAAGTAGTGAGGAATTGCATTATCTCAAAGACGCCTCTTATCACTGAGTATTCTTAGGTAAGAGCTGTCCCAACCGGCTGACCAGTGATTCTTATGGAGACTTTAAGTTTGACAGAGGCATCCTCAGAGGCCAAAAGGCGGAACGGGAGTGTCAGATGAGCCCTCACGCTCAGTTCAGCCAGAGCAGCTGTTTTGGCATGTTTAACAAACTGAATTTTTCTATAAGACTTCATTCGAAGAAAATCTTCATGACTACATAAAAGTTTTGAGAATGGCTGCTTCGGTCCAAGCTGGGATCATTTGATTTCACATCTGTTATTCAGCAGGAAAATTCAGTTCAACATCGTTGTCATTGTCAGGGTCTCATGGCCACTGGATTAAGCCCCGTGTACTAGTTATCTATAGCTATATAACAAATTACCCCGAACTTTAGCAGGTTAGAGTAACACACATTTATTTTCTGCAGTTTTGTGGGTCCGGAATCTGGGTGTGACTTAGCTGAGTCCTCTGACTCCAGGCCTCTCACAAGCTGCACCAACGTGTCAGCTGGGGCTGTGGTCTCATCTGAAGATTCGTCTTGGGCTGGGGGATCTGCTGCCAAGCTGACTCAGGTGGTTGTTGGCAGGGTTTAGTTCCTCACAGGCTGTTGATTTGAGGACCTTGGTTCTTTGCTGGCTGTTGGCTGGAGAAGCTCTTAGATCCTTACCCCATGGGCCTCCACGAAGGGACCTCACGACATGGCAGCTGTCTTCCTCAGAGTGAGCAGGCGAGAGGGCACAAGAGTATGTGAGCAAGAAGGAAGACACAGTGTTTGTCCTATCCCAATTTTAGAGGTGGCATCCATCACCTTTGCTGTATTCTATTTGTTAGAAGCCAGTAGCTAAGCCCAGCCCACACTCAATGAGAGAGTTATGCAGGACCCAATACTGGAGGAGAGAGGGGGTCGGACATTGGGAGGCATTTTATAAGTTGCCCACCACACCACATCTGACTAAATTTCGGGTAGTTGTTAGACTAAATTGTGAATAATCGACAGACTGCATTTTCTTCTATTTCCCAATTTTAGGAGGCACCTCTCTCAGAAATAGCCCGTGTTCACACCATGGTTGTGAACAGAATTTCTTTTGCTTTGCTGGCCCCTAACTCATGCTTTTATGGAATGCTGAGAAGGATGGGAGATTTGGATTGAGTTTTCTTTCCCTCCCCCCTTTTATAGGTAGATAAAACTTGGCTAGAGTTGAGTGCCTCCCAATCCTCAACAGAAATCTGGCATTTTCAGTTTGCTTTTTCACCCTCTCTAATCTTCACATAGCCTGAGGCGGGGGTGCGCTTCGTCCAGCAGAGCATACCGATAATCCCACCCAGTAATTACAAAGGCACCCCTGAGGGTTGCAGTGGAGATTGAAATGTCACAAGTCCTTCTCATGTCTAAGGTGATGAAAAGTTGATCTGGGCGTGATACCAAGTGCTATTTATCAGATTCCAAGTGGCATTGTCTCTGGCGTCTCACCCTACGGGTGGCACTTGTTGAGGGTGAGCTCCGTCAAGCTAGCAGGAGGGGTGACCAGGCACCCGGCTGGGGCATTTGGGATTCCTGGAGCAGTTCCTGACTGGGATGACTGTTTCTGGCCAAGACCGGTGCACCATGGAGATGAAAAAACAGACAAAATGACTCATCTTGGCGCAGAGCCCAGACAATGTATGCTAATGCCTTCATGCAGACAAAAATAAGATTATAGAGATACTGCACGCCAAAAATGCCCAACCTCAAATAATACTTCTCTTTAATCCATCCTCTCAGAAACTCAATAATTTGCTGAGATCCAAAGTGTCAAAGAGGAAATCATCACATAAGTGAAATTGTTTTTAAGTCAATTTGTTCCACAACTAGTACTCCTGTAGGGTAGACATTAACAGTGCTCACCAACATTCCAAGTTTTCCTCCTCTTCCAGTCCCACAGGAGGGTCCCACCTTCCCACCCCTTGAAGTTATGTGCAGACATTTGACCTTGCTTGACCAATGCAGTCTGAGAGGAAGTAACATGTTGTTTTCAGGTAGAATCATTAAAGAGTTGATGTATGATTCTCTGTGGTCTCTTGCCATCCCGTGGTGATTCTGGGAACATATATTCATATGGTGTCGTACAAAGATGGCGCAGCCTCTGACAACCTAGATCTCCAAGAGATTACAATGACCAGAGCCCCTCTTACAATTCTATTAAACGTATAGAATGAGTTTTGTTGTGTTGAACCAAGGAAATCTGGGTGCTGTTTGTTATTGTGACATAACCTTGCCTACCCTGACTAGTAAATCTACCATCCTGAACCCCAGAATACTGTTTATAAATACATTAAAAGCTTACAAACTCTCATAATCTTACCCTCAAATTAAAATGTGTTCTCCAGTTCCTCCAAACAAAAACAGAATCATTATAGACAAGATGGCAGCTAATCAGAGCTAAACAGAAATCACCTCCTGGAAACGACACATAATGAAGGGGAAAGGAGCATTTAAAAGCTCTGCCTTTGAGGACAGGCACTTTAATGGTTCTGGCAATGGATATCTAGAGTTGAAAATAGCCAAGTGTACACCTTTCAAGGTCTATATTTTAAATGAAATGACGGGAGGAGTGAACCTGGGGGACTTAGGTGCTTGGTGTCATTTGGGAGTTAATTGAGCTAAATAATTGCTGTCATACACATCGTGATGCATATTTTTCATTTTAATCTTTTAAGAAATAGGCAAGAGAAAATAAGGAAAAAAATATGTTTTACACAAGAGACTAGACAATTGATCATTAACCACAGCCTCGGAAACCAAAGGAGCTCAGATTGTTTGTGTTCCCATAATAAGTGAGCTGTGAATAATATGAGAAGGTTACAAATTTATAAACATAAAGCATTAAAGCTCTGAGCATGAGCTCAGTGTAGTCAGTGAGTATTGCTTTGGCTCCCCAGCATGCATTCATTCACATGACTTTTAATAAAATGATGTCCCCCTTCTCTTTTCCTAGGAATTGATTCCCAGCGCACACTAGAAAGCACTGATTCTACCCTCAGCTCCAGGAACGACGTGTTGTGGCCTTCGTTCAGAATTCTATTTCATTCCACCCAGCCTCTGTGATTGGTTCAGAGAAGGACATATACCCCAACAGAGCTCCGTAATAAATAGTCCCAGAATCCTGGTGGGTTATGAAAAGCTAATCTGTATTTTTCCCACTCAAAGCTCTGCGGGTCAACTGGTGCATCTCTGCATCAGACTTCAGGTCAGAGTCAGTTCCATGTGTCTCCATCCCAAGCTCGTAGGATGCTCAGAGCCTGCCCTTCTCAGTTCCACACCAAAAGAGAAACAGCCTAAGCATCCCACATGAGCATATTTAAAGTCTCTTCTCATGTCACATACACTAATATCCCACTGCCAAAGCAAGTCACGTTGACTAAGACCAAAGGCTTCGGGATGAGGATGTCATGCTGCTCACTCTCCAGAGAAACGCCCAGAGGCCACATGGTGGCGGGGAAAGAACTGGAAACAATAATCCAAGTGTACTGCACCCACATGGCTCTGAATTGTTCAGTAACAAAAATAATAACTTCTCTTTGCTATTGCACTGGGTTTCCATGTTATTTGCAATACAGAGGGTGCCGACTGAGACTCTCAGGAGGCCTCACGTTTTCTGGTCTCACTTGCACACTTGTTAATTTTCTTTCAGAAGAAGCTCAGAGACCAAGTGGAACAGAAAGTTGGTGAAAGATCAATGACAGATGACAACAGAAGTGAGGATAAAAATTCTAGAATTCAACCTCTTCTTACTTCTGAAGTGGTATTTGTGCACTGGCTTCCAGCTATGAGCAAACATCAGAAAATGTAGCCTGGGGCCAAGGCCACCCTGAATTAAAGAAATGACTGAATCAGAGACTTCCAAAATGGAATGAGCTTCTATTCCTTTCAGACATCCATGGTCAGAAGCACACAGTTCTTTTGTTTTCTCTTTGATACAATTAATGCATGGACATTAACCAGACAGCTGAGCCATGCCTACGAATAGGAAGGCTTGGTATTGTTATTGATTCTCTCTTCCCACCCCTCAAAACATCTTAAATTTAAATGAAGTTGATCCAATTGATGACTATCAGCCAAGATCCTTCAGGGCCAGGCCCTCTGCAACACAGGAGTTGGGGAAGCACCTGCTAGAACTAGCCCGCTAGGGTCTGACCCCAGCTCCTCCTCTTCCATGTGGTGAGATCCTGAGGAAGTGGCTTCACCTCTCTGAACCTCAGGTTCCTCATCTGTAAAATGGGTCCATCACCCCCATGTCATACAACATGGCTAAGAGCACAGACTCTGGAGCCAAAGTTTTGAGGCTGGTATCGAAGCTCCCCTACTTCCCGGCCATTTGGGCTGGGCAAGTGTCTTCACCTTTCCATTCCTCAGTTTCCTCATTTGTTAGATGGAGATGATAACAGCACCCACCTAACAGTGTTATTGTGAAGATTAAATGAGTTAACAAGTAGAAACGCTTAGATGAGTTTCTATTACATATTTATCACTCAATATGTGTTGCTATTGCTATGAAAAGAAGTGGTAGTAGTAGTACAATTTTTCCTCACCTTAAAGAAGCTTAGAAATAATCATGATATTATCGTAAGTATTCATATGGTTCGAATTAATAGTAACCTTTATTGAATGAACTTGTGTGTGCCTGGCACTCTACCAAACAACTTATATGCATTCCCAAAGTCATCCTTACATCTTGATGGTGATGATGATAATGATGACGATGCTGTACTCACCACTAATTACACAGATAAGAACTATGAGGCTCAGAGATGTTCAGTAATTCAAGTGATCACACAGCAAATCGTGACAAATCCAGGATTTAAACACAGGCCATCTGATTCGAGAGCCTGAATCTTCCCCATTCCACTTTCATAGGATAGGAAAGATAAGACGCATTCTCCTCCAACCCTTTGTTCATTTATTCAGTAGTATATATTGAGTCCCTCACCTGTTCCCAATGGAGAACAAGACAGAGAAGTTGCACTCACCTGTATATCTATTTATCCATCCATCCATCTAACCATTCTTTATCCATCTATCATCTATGCATCTGTACATAACACCTAATACTTCTAGGAGGTAATGCCTCTATCCCTATATTCAGTAATCCAAGTGATCACACAGCAAATCGTGACAAATCCTAGGATGTACCATGGGTCTTCTTAAGAGGCTTTACCATATACGTCCCACTGGAAACTACTATGTCCAGACTCTATTATTTAGTCTATTATGCCAGTCTCTGCTGCCCAGATCCTAAGATTCATGCCCTGCTCTCCATAATTCAGCCCTAGCCCCAGATTACCATTTGGCCACTGGTTGGGAGTTTGGATGAGCCCTGTTGCTGCCCAGGGACTGACCATGACACTGCTCGTTCATTATTAAGTTTACCTGGCTCAGGTCTCCAAACCAGTCAAGTTGTCTACACATCTCAAGATGTGGACAGAAGCAGGCTGAATAGTTAGAGTGTTGTGGTGGTTACATCTCAGGCATTTCATCAGGTGTGGCTTCCATTTTTTGAAATACTACAAATTAATAGTGGCTTAAATTTTAAGATTTATTTGGTTTAAATTGAGCTTCTGGGCTCAGAAATATATCTGGACCAAGAGCTCTTTCAAGAATATTTGAATGATCTTGTGTTAAAGTCGATGCTTCAAAGAAAATATACATATTCAATTATTTAATGAGCTGGATGCTGAAGTTTGGGGATATTTTTTAAGGAAATAAAGTCTGATGTTTAGTTTTGATTCTGTGATTGGCATTCCAGTCACTTAGCACAGTTCATTTGGGTGTTTGGTTCAATTCAGGTGACCAAAAATACTTAATTTATATAATTAAATATATGTGTAAAATAGTTACGTTTCAAAATAAAATTGTGGAAAATAATTTTATGGGGTATGTTCTGCTGCTTGTTTTCTTTTAATGGAAGATGGGAGATTACAAAAAAAGAGAGAGAGAGAAAGAGTGAGGAAGAAATCAAAAGTTTTGTTCAATCTGAGAAATCACAATGTGCAGAGACACAATTGATTAGGATTGTGTCAGAGACTCCTGGTGCTGATCCAATATGTCTTCTTTCTTCCTTTTTAATTGAACCCTTATTTTTATTTCAACAAGCTGTATTCTCAGCTAAAAACATTGACCAAGCTCCCTTTCATCCTGGGGTGGTACATAGATTTAGCCAATGGTTATTAAATATCAGCTACTGAGTGTACTTCCTGGAAAATTCTTTAAAAGGTGGCGACACAGCAGACAAGTGCCCTTTGTCATTCTCTGTCTTCTGAAATTTAGTCTTGCAGGCTGGCGCTCTGGCAGCCATCTTGAGACCATGAGGACAGGCCTCACAATAAAGATAGAGGAGTAGAAAGCCAGAAAGAGCCTGGGTTTCTGATGCTATCATGGAGCCATCATACCACCCATGAGCTGCCTATTTCCAGACTTATTTAGCATGAGTAAAAATATACCCAAGTTATTGGGCTTGAGGGGAAGATGGGAGTGGGGTGTCTCTGTAACTTGTATCCAAAGCAAACCTCAAGAAATTTTATCCTTATTTTCAACAACGCATAACAAACCATCTCTCGGTATGAAAGTGTCTATGTTTTCCTCTTTCCAAGAGGAAAATCTTTCAATTTTTTGAATTGAAAGATATTTCTGCTACTTTTCCATTTTCATGCAAAATGTCAAATTATAATGTATCATTTTTATTTCATCATACTAACAAATCCTTTCATGACATTGGTAACTAGAGAACTCATACAAGAAGCAATTTTCCAATCATTAAATTTTGAATACATATATATATATATTTTGATTTGCTGCCCCTGCAGAGATGCATGTTGTCATCTGTGCTAAACCATGGAGATTTTACTGTTATTTTTCTCAGACTGATACAAGTCAGACTTCAGATAACGTTCAATTGTATGTATTTGTTAAGGGGCATCATAGAATTGGGAAATAAAGAGATGGAAGGAAATTTAAGAATAATTACAGTTGATATTTGCATATGTAATAGGGCAAAAGTTTATAGAATTTGTCAGGTCAAGGCACACAGGAGCCTGTTCAGTCTTAGAAAATTCTATAGATAATCCAGAATATTCTCTGAAGAGTGAGATTCCTGCTCTCTACCTAAATCTTTCTGATTCAAACATCTTTGAGATACCATTCCTCTCAATTATGCATTTTGGATCATCTGTGAGCATAACCCAAGGTGATACAATCAGAATTAATCCCAGATCTTTCGTGAAAGCACCTGGAAAACAGCCCCCTCTCCCTGTGTTTGAGAATCTCAGTGGATGTGAGGATGCAGACACTGGGCCCCTCTCAGCCCCGGAGGGTGAGACAATACCTAGATGTCCAGATGACTTTATTTGAGAGCTAAATCCAGCTGTATTTGATGCCCGTGTAAGATGGTATGAAACTTACTGTCCAATCCAAAACACCTGTGACCCTAAATGAGCTCACTATTAATAATTTTTACAATAATCAATTAGCAGGCATAAGTCAGGTCTGTTCTGAGAAAACTCTTGACTGACTGCTCAGTCACATGAGACAAGAAATCCTCCCCCCGCCCACTCCCTTCTTAAATTATAAAATCTAATCATTCAGAGTTTAAGACTTTTAATTTATCCCAAAGTTGCTGAAGCAAAACCATGATAAAACATTCTGCCTTCCAAGACCAACCACACACACACACACACACACACCACACACACACACACACACACTATCTGTAGGAAAAAAAATGGTTTTGTACATGGGAAGAAACAACACAAATTCAAAGCTTACAGATAAGGATTAACTCTATTGCTCATCTCTTTAAAAAGTTTATATGAATAACCAATCAAAACCAACAGGGCATCTCACTTGAAACGTTATCTATACAGATTTCCAAGTAGACCACTATACAGTCGTATAGTGTCTTGGAATGTCCTTAGAAGGCTCTGTCATTGATCAGGTAACAGAATAAAAACCCCAGAATCCTTTCTTTCAAATGGAAGAGGGAAAGACAGGAATAGACAAAACTATTTGAACTCCGTCTTCTTCCCGTGTGGCTCATGCTCTCCTTCCCCTCTGCCTCCTCAGAAGCTCCTCAGCCTCCAAAGCCTCCCTGGCCTCTGCCAGTACATCCACCTCAGCCTCCTCTGCCACCACCTTGGCCTCTAAAGCTGCCTGTGCCTCTGCCATGACCCCCCAAGCCACCTTAACCCTTAGGCTTGGCCCAGTCCATCGATTTCATCCTCTTCTATGGCTTCTATGGCAGCTTCGGCAGCTTCCTCACTGCTGAAATCTGCACAACCAAATCCTTTGGAAGATCCATTCTCCTGGTCGGTGACAGGCCTTGCCGGAACAGAGACACCAAATGATTTTCTTAAAGTCTCTTCTGCAGTCTCCTCAGCCAGACCTTTGACAGAGTTTCAGATGGCTGGCTTCTTGCAACTCCAGCCTGATTGCTCTGCCTAATATTTCTCTTTTTGTACAGGAATTTAAAGCTTCTCCAGCATTTTCAAATGAAGGAAATTCTAACATGCATACCCATTAGATTTGCCATTGTGGTTCTGGGGCGCTTTGATGAAAGTTGCCTTCTCAAATACTTCCTGAAGAGTTTCTTCTGTTGCACGTAGGAAAGGCTGCTCAAAACCAGAGGTTTTGAATCACCACGCCAAGTGCTATTCCTTCCACTGTTACAGTCTGGACCGACCTTTCTCTCGGGTATAGTACGGGGGCATGGATCGCTCTTCTAGCTCTGTTCCCTGCTTTTCTTTCAACGTTTTCTCTGCATCAGCTTCTGTCTTAAATTCAATAAGCAATCCCTTTACGTCTTTCCATCCTTGCTGACTGATCTGACCTCTGTAGCATCTTCGAACTCTTCTTTTAATTCGTCCTGAGTAACTTTAGAAGGCAGATTTTTAGCCAAAATTGTTTTTGCATCTCGATCTTTTTCTGTCTTTTCCCTTGTTTTTTTTTTTTCTAGTTTAATTTCATTGCCAAAGACTTTTAAACCAGTGAGTTCCAAGGCTTTTTCTAGGTCTCCAGCAGATTCAAAATCCACGTAGCCAAACTTCCTAGACACACCAGTTTTGACACCCACAACAGCAAGATCATTTTTAGCAAAAATGTCCCTGATACCGGTTTTTAATTCAGGAGCAGATTTGTTGAAGTTGGGGTTTTCAGCAAAGAGGCTGAAAGATGATGCTGGCTCTGTGGCTTCTGCTTTCTGTTTCCTGGCTTCAGGAGCTGCTTAAACCATCACTTCCTTCGCTGGGGAAACCATCGCCTCCTTCGCCGGGGAAACCATCGCCTCCCCCTCGCTTGAAACCCATAGCCTCATTCATCCGCCGGGAGGCAATGACGCCTCCTCCAAGCGAGCCATGAAACTCCTCATGGGAACCATGCGCCCCTCCTCCATTGAAACCATCGCCTCCCTCCGCTGGAAACCGACATGGCCTCCGGCCGGGAAACCATCAGCCTCTGGGAAACCATCACGTGGCCTCATGGCGAAACCATGGCCCCTCCTTCATTAAAAGACTGGAGCCATGGCCTCCTTGGCTGGAGTGGTCGAAATGCCTGTTTTTTTCTAAGGAATGAGAACCTCTTCTCTGCGGCTTTCATCTTCACCATTTCCTCATTTTCACTATTTTCTTCTACCTCCTTTGTAGGAGGAGCCATTTTCTTGGGATCATCTTGATTTTCACCGGCCTTTGTAAGCTTCACCATAATGATGGCTTATGACGGCAGAGTGTGCAGCGGGCGAGTGGCATAGATGAGCCCAGAGGAACCGAACGATGTCGATGGCAGCTGCTGGTCCTGACGATCCGCAGCACGCACGCTTGGCTATCGGTTAGAGCTCAAGACTCAAAAAAATCCCCTTTTTGGTAAAGCCATCCTTGCAGTAATTTCTTCTGCTTATGTTAACCAGAAAACAGTTCTTGACCGATGGGCGAAATAATTTGTCGTTCAAACTGGGTCACTTTGGAGAGTGAAAGAGTTTGCTATTAATAATTAAGATGGCAAACAGGCCCACAATGGGATGTCCCCACTCAGACCAGGATACATGTTCACCCTAAGGACTGAGTGTTCTAGGTGCCTCGCTCCGTGCTGGGCGTAAAAGCTTCCGGAATGAATAAGACCCAGGTCCCTTCTTCGAGGTGCCCACTGTCTAGTAAGAGACATAAATACCTAAAGTCACAATCACAGCACAAGATGCTGAGGGGGGACCACAGGTGAAGCCCACCTGCTCAGCGGCCCCTCTGAATTGTGATCACATTTTCAGAGTTCGCTTTTGTTTAGTAAAACCTCACAATGATGAATTGCTGAGCACAACAGCTGACTTGACCTCCTCCTTCCCTCCAGCATTTACTGGAAAATTCTAGCACTTCAAATAAAAATGACAGGCATCTGTGGTTTGATATTTGAGCTACTTTCTGTCTCTCTAGTATTAGAATTTCAGCTCAGGAGCCTTAGAGATGGAAACCTCCTATCTTTGGGTCAAGAAGATGGAACGGGATGGAACAAAAAGAAGGCTCAGTGTCCTCCACGCTCCCCATCGCATCCGCTCCAGATCAGATCTGAATCTGCTCTTGATGTGGGCGGGTCACCCCGCCTGTGCTATGCAACTTTCCTTCTGAAAGCGAATCATCGGTGTGACTTTCCTCCTCAAAGCCTTCAATGACGTCTGATGGGAATTGTTACTGTGTTCGCAGAGGGTCAACCTTGGTGCCTGTTGCAAGTCATTCCCACACCATCCTGGGGCTGTCCAGACCCGGCTGCACTGCAGGGCTGCAGGTCAGCAGTCGGCATCACTGGGAGGGTCGGGATGGTCATGTTATGTTTTGCTTCCTGATTTACAGACCCACGGAGTGTCCCCCGTCCGGCCCTCCCTACATTTTTGGCCCTAACATTGTGCTTGACTACAAAATAGAAACGGCTCATTTATAAACCATCTACTTAAGGTATTTCCAGGCAATATTTTCAGATAGCTTAAACAGCGAAATAAAAGGATATGCATTCAATGGGCTCACTCCCACTCTGAGCAAGCCACTCCTCCCACAGGTAACCACCTTCTTAATTTCCAACGTATCCTTCAGTGCTTCTTCATGCAAACACAGCAATATAAACACGCTTACTCACATTCTCTCCTTTCATACACAAAAACACCGTTCTATAAATACTGCTATACGTCTTGCTTTTTATCACTGACAAGATCTTGCATATATTTGACAATATTCATACCATGATCCCATATCTTTGTTTTAATCGTTCCATAATGTTTCAGTATGTGGAGATTTCATAGTTTTCATTCATTTGTTTATGTTTTTGTTCATTTGTTTGTTTCTGTTTTTTTGTTTGTAACCCGTCTCCTGAGGTACAATTGGGGGATTGCAAAACTTCGGTTCTCACAAAAGAATATTGTGATATATAACTTTGATCATAAGTGCTTTTACACAAATACCTGGGATATAAATTCCCAGGAGCGGGATTTGATGACTCAAAGAGTAAATGCATTTGCCGGTTTTGTAGATATTGGCAAACATCCTCTAAAGGGTGAGCACCATTTCACCCCCACTATCCATGCTGGGGAAGGCTTGTTTCCCCAAAGTGTCATCAACATGGAACATGGTCAGACTTTTGGATTTTTGCCCATAAGGTACTTGAAGAATAGTATGTCAGTCTAATTTGTTATGATCAAAACCATCTATATTAAGAAGACATCAAGAAAGTCATAAATCAAGTAGTCCCCCCTCCCTCCTGGCATTATTACTGACACACAGCAGGAAGACAGTGGTGCTGATCCTACTGAATGGACTTGCCACACATCACTCCCCAAGGAACCAAGGACAGGTGGCTCCACGTGGGACCCGATCTGCCACCAGAGCCATCTCTTGCTTGTGGGAGAGGCACTAGAGTTCAGCATGGTTTTATCAATTGTCATGGTTTTGTTTTTGGTTTTCTTCATGTTTTTATTTTCATCTTCGCTTTTGGGAAGACACAGAACATCATGCTGAGGACCCGCCCGTGTTGAACGGTCACCTACACTGTGCCAACGCTGGCATCTCTTCCGAAACTCACCACTTGAGGGAGAGAGGGGTTTCACTTTCTATCACCTTCCAGTGCAAGCCGTGTGTCCAGCTGCCAAGGGGATTTGATGAAACGCAACACAGCTCTTCATCCAACAGTTAGCGGCCTTGTTTCCTTTCCCCGTTATAATGCTGGATTTCATGCCGTGGACACTAGCAAGAGAAAGACACATACCTCATGGCGAATATCTGCCGAACACACATTTCTGCTGAACGTTCGTGCCTTTATTTTGCTCCGTGTGACACTGCAATTCTTTCTGCTGCATAATAGCTTGATTCCATTCATTTGTCTAACATCTAATTCAAGTCAAAGTCTGCTCGGCAAGCCAGTTCCTGGCCTGTATGCGTCCTTTTCTCACAAATGATTATGGCCGATTCTCTTGTACTACAGTTTTTTGCAGGAATCACTAGCTAAAAAAAAAAAATCCTGATGATGCTAAAAGAGATCTCATATTCCTCTTCCATGTTGTTATAAATGAAAGATGACTATTTGGAATCTTCATGGGAAAACAAGTGTCCACCTGGCATAAATAATGCACTGCGATTTTTTTTTAAAGAAACCATAAAGCAGAAGAAGGCATTTGCCTTTACTTCCTCAAACACAAAACTAATTCTTTGGAAATCTGTGTGTTTCTAGGTAAACTCATACCAAGCTCCCACGGCTCGAAATTCAAGTCGCTCAGACCAACAACTCTGGTGTCATCCTGAGACTCGTGCTGTTTTATTTTTATGCAGAGCACGTCCAATCCATTTAACGAAAAACTCTTGGTTCTACCTTAAAAAATATATCCAGCTTCAACCACTTCTCCCACCCTTGCTATTGAAACTATTCTCACTAGTCTCCTGGGATCTGCACTTGCCACTCTTCTCTCCTCTTCCTCCAGTCTATTCTTAACAAAATGGTCAGAGAAGTCAGATCACGTCACATCTCTCCTCAAAACCCTCCAAAGTCCTCCCACCTCACTCAGATAAAGTTCAGATCCTCGCAATGGCCTGTGAGGCCCTGTGTGGTCCGTTCTCCCCATTTCTCTGGTCTGTTCTGTACACCTGTCTCCTTCCTTCACTCTGCTGTGATCATGTTGCTGCTCAGAAATGCTAAACAAGTCCCTGCCTCAGGGCCTTTGCACTTCCTGTTCCTTCTTCCTGGAATACACTCGCTCCCCAGATCATGGACTGTCTCCCTCCCTCTTCCCTTCTGGTCTCCACTCCACGTCAACATCCTCTGAGGAACCCCAGCCCCCTGCTCCCTGTGTCACCTTCTTAGCGCCAACCACCTCCTGATTCACTCTAGACACATTTTATCTTTTTATTGACTGTCCCTGACCAGAAGGTGAGCTCTACAGTGTCTGGACCTTTATCGATCTTCTGCTCTATACATTGAGCCCAGAATATTACAGATGCTCGGTAACTAGGTGATGAATAAATGAATGAATGTGTGATTCAGGGATTAATTGGAAAACCAGGCAAAACAAAGCAGTCATGGAAGCCCCAATGCCAAGTGAAATGGGCCACATGAACTTCAAAGTGTCCATAAAAAGAAAAAGCCAAAACCACAGAATTCCATGAAATCTGTTTTTTTTTAGTACCTTCCAATCTTCACGATTTTTTTTTTTTTGAAGAAACCAAGTAAACACATTTTCATCAGCCCTGACTTATTCTTTTGTTTAATAAGCATTTCTTTGCCTGCTCAGCAGACACTGGAGCTCCTGGGTCCCTCAGACCCCCGTCTGGTCACAGAGTCGTTTGCACTTTGGGGAAAACGAGGCCAATGTGAGAACTCGCTGCCTTTGTCGGTCAAGGCCAAAATACACAGCACCAAATGTCAGCCAAGGATGCGGCTGTGTAATAAGGAGCTGCTGTGCTGGAACATTTTGCATAATTGGAAGGCGAGGGTAACAGCGATGAGGAAAATTAACGTGGACGTCCAACGGCTTATGAAGCAGATGCTGGAAAATAAATAGAGCAGAGGGCGTCCGACTAGCTCAGCCCGGCTCCGTCACTTACTCATTTTTTAGCGTGATGAAGCAACATGCGGGGAGTGGGAAGGCCTCGTGTTTGCAGAAAGTCACGGCTGTGTCGGGTCGAGGACTCCAGCGGAAGCCCAGCTGCCCACTCGCCAGCTGTGCGGCCCTTGGCCAGGCTCCTAGCTGACCCCTCCCCAGCTGCCCCTGGGTTTGGGGGGCGTTTGTCGTTGCAGCAGCATCTTGTCTGTCCTAACGGATGCAGGTTCTCCTGCGGTCACCTGAATAATGGCCCCCAAAGCTGACCATATCCTAATCCCCAGGGTTGTGACTACCTTACAGGGGCAAGGGGACTTCGCAGCTGTGACTGAGTTAAGGGTCCCGAGATAAGGTCAACCCGAATTATTCGGGTGGGTCCTCTTAAGAGTTCTCGTCAGAAGGAGGAAGGAGGGTCAGAGTCTGAAAAGGTGATGTCACCACGGAAGTAGAGACAGGGACGGGCTGATGCCGCACGGCTGGGTGTGAAGATGGGGGATGGGCCACGAGCCAGGGAGTGCAGGTGGCTTCTGGAAGCCAGAAAAGGCAAGGAAGTGGATCGTCCCCTGGAGTGGCCCTGTCCACTCACTTTAGACTTCTGACCTCCACAGCTGTAAGAGAACAGACTTGTGTTTCAGGACACTTGAGGTGCTCTGTTCCAGCGGTAAGAGGAAGCTGATACGTCTCCCGACGATTTTTATAAAACGAGCAATGCTTCGGTGACCATCTTCACGTCTCATTGATCTATGTGGGTGTTTCTCAAATTTAGATTTTTAAATCAAGGATGTACTTTATAAAATTGTTTTCTTTCTTAAGAGTGAAAATAAACTTTCTGAAAAACAGGAATTCTGCTTTCTGAACTTGAAGAAAATTTCGTTCAAAACTTCTGAAGCGCCTGAGGTTAAAGACACAATAGCACTTATTAATCATCACTCCCGGTCTAACATAGGCTCTGTGTCACTGCCATCCATTCTCGTGGGGATTTTTTTTTAACTGGACACCGGCGCAGTTAGTGTTTGGCCTGGGGATGCGAGTTCTCGGACCTGGCTGAAGGAACGCACAGAGACGAGACCCTCGTACTGAGAAGAGATGAACTCAGAGTCCCCCGCTCCCTCGTATTGGTCCCGACCTTAAAGGTGCCCCTCTGTTCCGTTCAGATCTGCAGCTGCCAGAACTGGCAGGACAGTCACCTTGCGGGGTGTCTCCTGGTCTCAGAGCCCCGACGTCACTTTGCATTTTGTTCCCCTGTATTTAACCCAACAGGAGTTAGAGAGAGTCACAAACCACCAGCACAATAAATGGTCCTCACCAACCTGTGTCCAGCTCGTCTGCACATTCTCTGCATTTATGGCTAAACCTCTTCCTTTTTCATTTTTCTCCCTAGAAACCCTGAGGGAACAGGCCGAGAACTAGGCAGGATTCCTAAAGGCTGTTTGATGGATCGGGTCTGAGCCATCGTCTCATTTTGGTCACAAAAGTTAACTGAGCTCCATCAGCAGATCAATTAATCACCAGCATATGCAGGCGTGTTTTCAGTCCCTTTCAGGCCACAGGACATATTATAACAGACTGCCAAGTCATTTTAAAGCTGGGAACATTGAAATTGCTTCTAAACTGAGTCTATCCTAGAACAGACTTTTTGAGCCTTTGTACAGCTCAGGTTCTGTATAAGCTGGTAATGGGTACATTGGGAGAGTTAAAGCGAGATTGGATGGCTTTCATTTAGGATGGCAGAATAGAAATTTGAACAGAAGTTGAAGAATCATCATTAACCTTTACAAAGTCACTCCAACCTCTGGAAGCTAGGAAGCAAGCTCTTTAAAGATACCTGTGTTTTTTACTGGGCACTAAACCTGACCAGTGTAATACTGGTCAAAGCTAGGGTTCCCTGAATTCCCACTTAAAAAGGGATCATATTAATAGGAACAATTACAGGGGTGGATGGGAAGTGTGGGCAGTCCATAGAAAAAGAAAAATAGTAACAAATCTCTTTCACCATTTCCTACCTAAAGGCATTCGTCCAGTAGTCAACCAGAAATTCACTCAGAAATAGCCACTACCACCACTGATTATTACACATTCATGTGTAAACCTCCTATTTTGTGAGTTTCCAGCACACTCTTCTGGTACCATACCTCGCTAAATAAACAGTCACTCTCCCACTCTTCACTTATGGGATTCAGGATGTGCTAGCTCCATGTCTGGGTCTAAGGGTGGAGCATGTGACCTAGCCTG
>NW_024342471.1:17995673-18053893 GCF_902729225.1 Pteropus medius
TGACTGGGAGAGATGCTCCCTGGGGAAGGCGCTACTGAATGTCTGCGCAACAGGTCCCCACCCTTCGTTCCTACCAGCAGAGCCCAGCCCCTAGCTTAGAGGCTGCGAGTCCATTACTTGCCCTCCCAGCCTCCTTTGCGGTGAGGCGTGGTCCCACGACCCAGACCTAACCAGTGGCATCTGAGGGAGCACCTGGGGGAGGTGTGGCTGGGGATGGGGGTGGATGGGAAAGAGGGGAGGATCCAGGAATAGAGAGATGAACTTGACAAGAGGTTTTCTTTCCTACTTCACTGGGTGCTGTTGCATCAATACGCGGTCCTTGGGAATATGGCGGCCGTTTTTTCACAGTAAAGAAAAAAAAAATTACTCAGGGCCCTTACATTTTTTAGTTACTGATTCACTTTCAGAGCTAACTATACTGAGGCTTCTTGTGTAGGGGAGAAAAAAAAGAACTTTATAATTAAGCCACTTTTAGACAAGATTTTGTTACTATATTCAATCCTGTAAATACAGCTATCCGGAGCCATATTGCTACCCTATTGAGCTCTGGAATGACGCTCTTGTGAAGAACAAAGCTAGAGCAGTGTTCTGATGACACTGTTTGGGCCCATGGATCCACTTTCACCTGAAGCCTTATCTGAGGTGTTCAGTTACATGAGCCAGTACATTTTCTCTTTGCTACTTTTGTTAGGGTTAGGTTTCTTTCAAAATTTAATACATCAAAATTTATAACTTCTGCATAACAAAAGATTGCATAAACAAAGACAAGGTGGAGATAGCTGGCTTATACATAACAAAGAATGAATTTAATATGCCTCTGTAAAGCAATAAGAAAAATATAAATAATTCAATAGAAAAATTGATAAAGAATATGAATGGATAGTTTACAGAACAAATGCAAATGACCAATAAACATATGAAAAGATAAGAATTTGACCTTTAATTAGGCAAACGAAAATGACAATAAAATATCCTTTTTTTCACTTATCAGATTGGCAAGGCAAAGCTTGCAAGGGTAAACAGATACACCTATTGTTCTAACTAAATAAGAATAGGCATTTTGGCTACTAACCAGGAAGTAGCTATTTAAAAATTAAGATAAGAACGTTTATTCCTTTTGTGTAAGACAGGGTCCAGGCAGGAAAGTAGAAACCATTCTAATGTGAAAAACAAATAGCAAGAATGGGTTACACAGGTGATGGAGGGACTGAAGACCAAATAATATATAATGACACAAACCAGAGTGGAAAGAAGCCACTAGCAGCTCTAAGGATAATGAGAAAATGAGGAGGTATAATTCGTGGAACTCGGGACTGGGGTGACGCAGAAGACGATAGAACTACATACAGATTTTTCTTTAGAAGCTGCAGCCATGAAAGAGCACTATTACTGCTCAGAGCAAGGCAGAAGGGAAAAAAAAGTGTTCAGACTTTCACTTCTGAAAAGATGGAATAAACACACTTTTCTCTATTCCCCCTGCTAAGTACAGCTAAAACCCCTGGACATTATATATAAAACAGATATTGGCGAAGCCTTTGCTTAGTTTCTTGGTCACTCTCTGCTCATCTTCTGAGCTTCTTGTTGGGCAGCATAAGAACCACAAATGATTCAAGAGAGAGAATACAATGGAAAATGAGACCTACTTCTAGTGGGTTCCATTTTCTGAGATCTTGGGCTCTCAAACCCTGGTTTTCTTGATAGTCCCAAACTTCAAGTCTTATGTCCTCAGACTCATGAACTGGCTGAAAACCTTTCAGTTTCTGTGACGCTTGCCCCGCCTCCACTTATAAATTGGCAAATTCCTCAAAAGGAGAAAGGTAGAGAATGTAAGACTCACATGAATGCATTTCCCTTCTGTCTGAGACCTTGGCCGGGAGTTGCTGTCCGATGCATTCAAATAGAATGTTCCCCCAATACATTGCTGTTTTTATCTCTTGGTCTTTTTGAAAGCCGGGGTTCTGTTTTGGAAAGCTGTCATCTCTCCTAACAGATAGGTGGTAAATCATGTTAGGAATCAGTGTCTCAAAATAGGTATAGTCCAGAGATGGAAACCTTTAGAGAACTCCTAGCCAGAGCTTCCAGTTCTTGAACATGTGAATTCTATTTTTACAGAAAAGTACAAATGTTTTCGATTTTAGCACCTAATTACTTTGGAAACACTATGCTTGAAAAAAAAGAATTCAAAAATAAAAATTTGGAGAAATTGTCGCACAGATGTTAACGCATAGATTTGGAAAACAGACAGGCTGAGTTCGAATCCTGCCTAACAGGTGACCCAGCGTGAGTCATTCCTCCCCTCTTGGTCAGAGTTTCGTCATCTGTAAAGTGGGAATGATACGAGTATCCACCTCGTGGAGCGGCTGGGTGGATTAGACAAGTTAATATCCATGAAACACCTAGAGCCGAGATCATGAGTCCAAGAAAATGTTCATTAAACAAATAAAACAGTTTGCAGGGCAGATTCCCTCCCTAAGCTGACTTCAGCCCACGGGCACCCTTTTTAAGCATCTGCCCTTGTCCAACCTCCTTACTCTACAGATGGGGGCACGTTTGGGGCACAGCAAGGGGAGGGGACCTGCTCCGGCATGCATGCAGCTCATTAGCCCTACAACTAAGTCTAGGACTAGAATTTCCTTCTGATGCCTTTTATCAATTAAATCGTGTGCCCTGCAAGCCAAGCAGCTCATTTCCGTCGAAGGCCGAGGGGTGGACGCTCCCTCAAACTGTGGACACTTCTCTAATTGCCAGGTCTGCCCTGAATTCATTGTGATCATTAGCAGAACCCCTTGTGCTGTGGCTGCGAGAGGAGAGCGAGGCCCAGACATATCATTGCTCATCTAAATTTTTAATAATGCTCCAATCTTCAGATCATCGGGGTAATCAAACCCAAACGAGCCTGATACTCAGAGCCACAGAATAACAAGGGGAGTGAAAGGGATAATGTTTCTTTAATGAAAGTTTCATCAATGCAGATTTCTCATTGAATATTAAGGGTCTTGGCTCGAAGCCAGCATCAGAGCAGATTGCTGTGACATTAACCTTTGTTCCTCAGAGGAAGACGCAAGTGCAGAGTCGGGCCGGCTTCACCTGCTTGAGGCAACATAGGTGGTCGCCCTTGCAGCTCATATGAAGGAAGATCTTGAGCCGAGGGAAGTGGGGGTGTGGGCATGTGGGCTCAGGCCCCCCAGTCCTTTCCACGTTGCTCTCCACACTCCGTGTCTCAGCACCTCCCTTGTTGCTCTGCGTCTCAGCCTCTCCCTTCCCCGCCCGTCCTGCTGTGGCCTCCCACGCCCAACTCCATAGCACCTCCTTCTTCCAGCTGCTCAGGCCGAACCCTTGGAGTCAGCCTTCATTTGCTTTCCCCTTACTTTCTCTATTCCATCCATCAGCCTGATCTTCACAGATAAATAAATCCCAAAGCTGGCATCGGTGACTTTATATTATCACCCTCTTGCCCCGTCCCATCGTGGCCTCCTCACAGGTCCAGATGCTTGTGGCCTGGGACCCACAGTCAGCCTGTGTGTGAGAATCTCAGGCCTCCTTGCTATGGGGATAAATGTACGTTTTCTCTGGCACAAACAGTTAACTAAAACAAAATACATGCACCGTGGATTTTCTTTATCATCATGCATATTCAATTACTCAAAGCAGTGAGCCGTCAGTACTCATGAAAAGCAAAGTTCCAGCTTCAGCGAAGTCATTTATCTACTCTTTTCTAAGACCTTGACCTATGATATCTTTCTCTCGTAGGAAGGTTGCAACCCTGGTTCTCACAACTATGCCTCCTGACTACCCTGGATGGAAGGATATAAATGCTTGAAGGTCTTTTCTTCCTCTCTGATGTACAGCTAACAATATGTATTCTCAAGGCCCATTTTATTTCTTTCAGAAAAAATAAGAGTTTATAAGGTAAGAATGGATTTATTAGAGGTTATTGAGGAAGGAGATAGATAGGAATTATTTTTTTTTAAAACGGATTTTTGTTTCATGGCAGCAAACTATGAGGCGAATAAGAAAGGGCATGAACATAACGCTAAAACAGAAGGAAAATCGCTTTTTGAAGGAAATATGTAAACAGTAAGAGAATGCATAATAGAATGTGTTTATGGATTCTGAATCTTGCCAAATCTAAAATAATTTTTAAGGAAATATCTGAAGCATTGCTTTAAACCTTGAATGTATCATGTTCTAAAGACTTTAGTAGACATGAGACCATCAAGCAATTAAAGCCAATATTTTGGAAGAAATAAAAAAGCTAGATTGGAATTAATTTTTGATCTCATAATGGATGAGAAGAAAGCATTTGTACTATAAAAAGAAAGTCTAGACAAAAATAATAGTCATCTTGAAGTTTCAAAAAAATTAAGCTACGATTTTAATTTGAATTTTATGTATTTTTCTGCCAAACATTAATAATCATGCATGTTGTATTTCTTTTTCTTTGTCTTCTAGGAAAAGATAAAGAGGCAATGAATTTCAGGCTTCAGTTCAGCCTGTGACACCTCATGCTCACAGGAAGTCGCTAATGGATTTTCACAGCATCAAGGACTCACCATGACCCAAACCAAGTCCTGCTCAAGTGAGAGAACCTCAATCAGTCCCAATTAAAATGCAACATTTTGTCCTGACCAGAAAGGATGTTCTCTAGAGTCTTACAGCTGAAATCTCTAACCAGTAAGTTAGCATCTATCAGCACATCTCAGATCTTTTCTAAGTTGGTCTTTGTATTTAGTCAGACTATACTGGTTACAACTGACAGAATCTAAATAACAATGACTAAAAAACTTGCAGAGCTGAGGGGTTATTAGGTAACGTCTCTAAAAAGTCCAAATGTAACAGCTTCCGGCATAGCTGGATCCAGGTGCCCAAATGGTGGTATCGGGAAGTGATCCCCTTCTACTTCTTGCCTCTGCCTGGCCCTCTGTGGTCTCATTCTCAGACAGGCTCTACTGTCCCAGCATCTCTTCACACCTTCAGCAGCCCAGGTGGAAAAATGACTTTCCTCTCCAATAGTTTCAAGAGAAGTTCCAGAAATGAGTCTCACTGAATCGCATGTTCATCCTTGATCTCTTTTGCCAAAGGCACGGCATACTCTGATGGCTCACGTTTATTGCTGTTGCCGCGAAAGAATCTAGCCTTGAATTTTGAAGCAGCGCTTTGCTGTTTAGAAGAACTGTGCTGTAGGAAGGAGAGAGAGATCACAAGTTCCCACCTAGCTTCTTATGACCCAGCCTAGGAGGTAACATAGCAAGAGAAGCCCACTGAGATTCAAGGAGAGGGCACAGAAATCCGCCTCTCATGGGAGGAGGGTCCAAAAATGTGCAGCCATATATTAAAACCAACATACACAATGATCAGCTCAAAATACATCCTAAGACTGGCTTTTCCTTGTTTCCCATTTCACGCTTCCCAGTCCCCAGATCACTTCCCTCGGTAACCTTCCTGCCTACAAGTCCTTGTCTCCAGCTCTGCTTCTGGGGGAACCTGAGCAAAGACGCTGTCCATAGCTTCAACCTCAAGCAACTTGGGGACCCTCCAGGCTTATCAGATGAGGTTTAGTTCATATATCAATGTTCTACATTGAACCTGCTTCGGTTAAAATGTATGATTGTCTTCGGGAGGAAAGCAGACTCGGGAGTAAATTTCCACATACATGCATATTCTGCTTTCTATCACGAGACTATCTTCCAATTTATAAATCTCTCCCATTAGCGACGGCCTGCATTCCCTACAACTTGCATTATTTGGAAGAACTTTTTAATTATCTTTTAATTCTTTCTCCATTTCCTGATGTATCAGCATGTAAAAAAGAGAGGTGAAAAATCGCTCCCTGTTATTTATTTGGCTTCATAATCCCTTCATCACAGTGTGGCAGCATCTGGTTTGACTCAAATTGCACCACGTCGGAGTGGCCCCATTAAAAAGAAATCCCTTGGGGGTTCGAATTTGCTTTCTCTGTTGTTGATTCAGTTTATCTCCATCTACCTTGAACACATGAAGTTCAGAACCGGAGGTCAGACACGGCACTGGTTTATTTCAAAGGATTCACCATTGACTCAAGGCTATTGTCAGGCTCTGATCTTTCTCACTTTCCTAAAGGCGCGACCTGCAACTTTCCAGCACTAGAGAGCAGGTAGCACGCTTGAAATCGTCGCCTACTTAAAAGTCATTTCAAAGACACTCTCTGATGGACTTACTTCATCTTATTTAGGGGAAGCTGTTTTAAAAATAAGTTTGGTCATAAATTAATGATAATGCTAGATTCTCTCCTAGAACACAAACTTCCTCCTCCCTGCAAAGCTCAGCATGTGGACAGGTGAGGCCAAAGACACAGCGTCTCCATGCTGGTTGGATTCTCACACAACCACCAAAGGGTACTGTGGGTTGAGAGGGTGCCACCTGTTCTATCGGAAAACCCAGTTTACTCTGTGCCCAGAAACTCTCCTAAGTGCATTATCAGGTATTAACCCATTTAACCCTTCTGACACCCTCTGAGGAAGATACTGTTATCTTCTTAGTTCAAACACAAGTGAAACTGGCTGGTGGGTGGCATCGCTTCACTTTGAACCCAGAGCGCTGACTCCAGAGCACAGACCAACAATGACCCATCACTTGTGTGAGCACATTGAAAGGGGCTCTGCTAGGGTGGCCAGATTTAGCAATTAAAAGTACAGGTTGCCTACTCAGTTCAACAATGCATAGTCTTCATACGAATTTGTCCCAGATACTGCATGGCCTGAATGTTATCTAACAACCTTAGATTCTGTTAGCAAGCAAGAAAGAAGGGGTGGTGGCCATTGGGACAGACACGTGACTGAATCTCCAGTGCTGATAACATGGACGGGAGAAGACCAGGGACAGAGAGTAAGCAGGGCCTGTGAGACTGACCTGGTCACCGTGACGGTGATGGAGAAAGACCAAGAGGGTTCAAGGAACTGCTTGGAGCGTGTGGCTATTTCTAGAAAGAAAACAATAACGAGCCTCTTGGTAAGGGGACGTGGGTACAGAGTTAGGAGGGTGTTTTGAAAACTTCCTCAAAATTTTGCCTTATTTGTACCCCATTTACAGTGATTTGCTTAATTTGACTCATGTTTTACTAAAATTAATATATGTATACAGAAAACTTGATATCACAACTCTAAAAGTAAAAACTACTATCCCTTGCAATAAATCGAAGATAACTATAACGATAAATATATAGCTTTAAAAAAAATCTATCCAAATAGTGCCTAAAGTCATCTCTGGCATCACGGTGGATATGTAATAAGCATTAGGAAACATTGGTTGACCATGTAACTTGCTTTGGCCCATGCAAGCAGACTTCGTACAAAACACACTGAGCAGAGGCCCTACACCCACATGACTTGTACTCCATCCGTGCACATCCAAGCATGCCCCAGGCAGCTGCTCCTGTTCCAGCCAGAGTCCCAGAACAACATGAAGCTGAACTGAGACCATCTAGCTGGTCTTTAAGCCGAGCCACAGATGACCAGACAAGGCCAGGCAAGATCAGCCAAACCATAGTCGACACTACAGACCCTTGACTGTGAAAATGAATGCTGTTGTAAGTCACTGAATTTTGAGCTGGTATGTTACTATCATGGTAAAAACCTACTACTATACTGTCCCACTTGGAACATGAGCCTTTCCTAGTCTGCCCTTACTGGAGACTGGCTCCAATGTAGTCCCTCACACCATGGATAGAAGCAGTGGGTGGTGGGCACCTTGCAAGAAAGGTCTGCCCTTGCCATCAACGGGAGAAACCACAGGTCTTCTCAGTTTTCTACTTCGGAGCAGGGCAACCAAGTTCACAGACCATCTCCAGTGACCTGTGCTACAGTGGATGACCTAGGACGAAAAAGATAAAGAAGAAAGAAGATGTTCTCTGGCTCACTTCCTCCCCATCATTCTGCTTTTTGTCCCCAAAATAAATGACTCATAAACATTTTCACGCTGATCATCTGAGACAAGATGGAAGGGGGTATAGAAATGAACGTATCAGTTAGGCACCGTTTGGAGACCCGCTTCCTTTTCTGACAGAGACTATAATTAGCGCTGTGATTTCAAGTCAGCGAAACGCTAACAGGCGTCATCTGGTTATAAAAGAGACACCCAAAATAACATCACAGGGAGTGGATCTTTTGATAAAATATCCTTAAAGAGTTTTAAGCTACATAACATTTTCTATCCCCAAACTGGCAGCTTCCGCCTCCAGTTTCCAGAATTCCAGATTGAGATTCCAGAACTTTTTTTATGTTGCAAAATGTGCTTACTGCTTACCTCCCCCGTCTAATGAATTGTCTCTTCTGCATTCTTCGGTTCATTTTAAACCTGAGACTGATAACTTCTTTAGTGCCGAGTCACTGGCCTGGGAATGGCCTGATTTTCAGCTCTCTGTAGGCAGAGACATGGGGCCCGAAACTCGTAGAAAAGCAACACTCAGGTTTATATCCCTTAAGAGACTAAAAACAAACCCTGCCGGGCAAAGGAATCTCTAGTGCTCCCTGAGAATGATTCTTCTCACGTCGCTTTTCCTAGTAACAGAGAAAGAGTCTTTCTGGCCGACTGTCAGAATCTCGACAAGTCAGGAAATATTTAGTAAGTGTCCTGGGAACATTTTAGGGGTTATAAAAGAAACACAAGAAGAAATCTCTCTCTTTAGGGAACCCACAAGATTTAGACAAAGACAAGATTTAAAAAACATACGAGAAGGATGTGTGTCTCTGTGTGTGAGTGTGTGTGTGTGTGTGTGTGTTGTTGCAGTGTCAGAGGAACATGTTAAAACACAGATTCCCTGAACTTCTACTCCAAGAAAGTGTTTCTGTTATAAATTGTGTGTTTTAATAAAGTATTCCTGCTTCCCCAAGTAACCATAGGTGCTATGAATTCAAAATCTAATTTGTAAAGGTTTTAGCAGCGTCTAGTGCCTCTTGAACCCAACGATAATAAGTCCTCGGGCAATTCTGACTGACAACTTAATTCACGACTCTAGAAAGCCTGCGAAGACAGATTTCGATGTGGGCTGGGGGCGGTTAAAGAAGGAGAAGTCTTTACTTCCTGAGGAATTGTAATGTCCCCTTGCCAGGGCTTGTATTTCCTCAGAGGCTGACATTGCTCTCAGGCGTGAGTCTCATGAGTGAACTATGACATATGTTTCATGTCAAAGCCAAGAGTGACCCCAGTACAAACTTGAACCCAGCTCTCAATTTGTGCCTGGTCAGACGCAGCTGCTGGAAAAGGCCCCATTCCTAATAGTCAAGAAGAGTTTGTACTTCCAAATACAGGAAAAAGACAAGTCATCTTTCAATATCAATATTTGGAGCCCCTTGTTCCCCTAACACACACAGGCTCCCTGAGTTGATTGGAGCAGACCTGTCAGGCCCCAAAGCAAAGCTCTGAGGCCAGGATGGCTACTGGGCAGTGGGCACAGAGAAACCAGGCAGTTGCCAAATCCTTCATTTATATTGTATAGACCCGGCAAGAGGGTATAAGCTGACAAAAAAAAAATGAATAAAAATTGACTATGAGAATAACCAGGTTTAGTTCCTGCCAAACATGGTGCCAACCCACCACTCCGATGTCACTGCTTTCCTCAACTTATTTTTTCACAAACCCCCAAATCCTCTGAAATCACCCCCCTCTTAAATCCCTCAAGGCCACATGGGGGATCACCTCTAGTCATCCTTAAAAACAGGCAGCCAAGTGGAAAGCTGGGACCCTTTTTCTTTCCTCGACTCTCGGTCCAATGCTGTTTCTAATAAACCACAGCTAAGCCTCCGACTTCAGGGCTAGAGGCCTGATCGCCCCAGTTCAACGCGGACGGAGTGTCCCAGTAAGTAACAATAGCGGTGATAACCATCTCAGTCCATGTTCCCAGAAAATGGGGGGAGTGAAACCCCAGGATGCAGGAGGGAGGGGAACGCAGAATGAGGCAGGGAAGGAAGGAAAGCAAGGACTTTCTGCTCCACGCAGCTGGCCACACTCATGCTCAGTCTCACTGGTCCTCGGGGGTCCCGCATGAACCGCTGCAAGAGATTCCTGGGGTGGGACGAGTCGGTGTAACTTTACAGGGCTGCCTCTTTGGACACGCCAGGGGGCACTGCTCTGATGGAACACAGAGTCAGTGGTGCCACGAAAGCTGTCCACCATGGCAGCCCCACAAAACTCAGTCCCCTCGGGGACCAGGTGATAGCAAAAACAAATGAATACGAGGAAGGTGGAGACTCAGCAAAGTGGGGAGCCCAGGCCCCCTCTGAGGGAGGACTTGCCACTCAGCCCCAGGCCCCTGCTGCTTTGCAAGAGCAAGGGCCCGCATTCTACCATATCACTGCTTTCTTTCAATGAGTGGTTGAAATTGGAATTCTTTTCTGTTTTAACTTTTAACATATCTTCCTTGATTGTGCACCATTCAAAATTTTTCTCATGTGATTTTTTATTGAGATAGAAGTCATATACCATAAAATTCATCATTTAAAATATACTGTTCAATGGATTTTAGTATAGTTGCAAAGTTGCACAACCATCACCACTACTTAAATCCAGAACATCTTAATCATCCCAAAAAGAAACCCTTTACTCATTAACTGTCATTTCCCATTCCTCTTCCCGCCAACCTGCCACCAGCCCCCAGCAACCACGAATCTGCTGTGTGTTTTTATAAATATGCCTATTCTGGATATATCACATAAACGAAATCATACATGCCTGGCCTTTTTTGACTTGCTTCTTTTAGTTAACATAATGTTTCAAGGTTAATCTATGTTATAGGACTTCATTCTTTCTTACAGCCGAATATTTTATATAAGGGATACACCACATTTGTCAAACCATTCATCAATTGATGGACAGTACTAAGCTCCTTTATTAGAGTTTTGAAACTTAAACTCCACTGGCCCTTCCATGTGAACTTGAGGATAGTTTTAGAACTTGGCTGTCACCTGGTGCAGAATGAGGCGGAGACAAGCATTGGTCAACAGGTAAGGGATCACTGCTGTGCAGAGATGAGACTTCTGAAAATGTTCCTCAGTCATGCCAGAATGTCATTGGTCCCATCTGCACCGTGACTTGCACTAATATTTAATGGTGCACAATCAAAGAAGATAGATTAAATTGTAGTAGAGTTCCATTAATCTCAGCAGTCCCTGCCGGGGGAGGGGGAGGGAGGAAGGTGTGTTGCACACTCTGCAGGAGCGGCAACTCCCAGGTATGGAAGCAGCTTCGGTGACTGAGGGAAGGCATCCTGAGCTGGCTCTGCAAGTCTCCTCAGGGGCTGTGCTGTTAAGCCCACCCATCACTGAAGACCTGAAGCCGGGACAGGAAGAGGTGCTGCCCCTCGCGCAGCCCTAAACGTTCCTGCTCCAGAACAAGGCAGTTCTGTCTTCTCCTCTAGTTTGTATGAGACTCAGGGACCAGAGGGCTGGAGCCAAGACTGGGGAAAGCCTGCGTCTTTGGAGGGCGGGAGTGAGTGAACGCAGGCAGAAAGCTGCCTGCTTGGCTCCACAGTACAATGCTAGAAGACTAATTTCACATTGTCTCTCTGAGGCCCTTTCACCTCAGCCTTAACTCTGCTCACATCGGGGTATTACCTTCAAAACGTTGTCACAAAGGGATCCCTTTTGGAGAATGTGCTGGAGGAAGACTGATTCCCGTCTTCTACCTCCCAACTTTCTTTCCCGCAGAATTCTTATTTCAGCTCCAAGCAGCCTGTGATTAGATACCCAAAGATCTCACCACAGATAAGCCCTTGGAGGTTACTTAGAAGCAGAGTTCTATTCGAGTCAAGAGGACAACTGTCTTACCCTCCTGAGGGCCAAAGACAGTTTTACTCCTTTCCCCAAACACATTTGCAGCCAACAGATAGAGTTGCCAATTATCGGAAAACAGGAAGCCCCTTTGGGACAGGAACTCGGCATTTGCCGAGTTCAGCACCATCTATCAAGACGAGTTTTGTCTCTGGGGGTATCACAGCCAAGCTGGCTTCTCAGCTTCTCAGCTCTTCACTTATCTCCCTAAAGCAAATTCCCTAAAACGGACTCTGTTGAGTCTCATTCCAGAACTTACCATCATTTCGAAAGCATATAAATCTCCTTAAGAATTTTTTAAATTGGCCACCAGCATCATGCTTTCTCAGCAGCCACAACACAAATTTCACAGGTCTACAAACCTGCATTTATCAAAACGGAAACAATCTGAGCTTAAAATCAAAAGAACCAAATAATCGTGCTCTCCGAAGCTCAGAGAAGCATTTAATTTGGATAATGGATGTACAGACATAAAAGCACTTTTGCAGTCATTATTTTATTCACTGGTAAGGACAAACGTAGCTGCTCAGCTGAAAAGTAACTAATTGATCAGTTATACAGTCATTCAGCAAGTATTTTTTGAACGACTACTCGATGCAAAACACTGTTAGGTGCGATGAAGTGTGCAGAAGAAAATGTACTACGATTCCATCAAATGAGGCAATTTATGATGAGTTCCATTCATGCACCAGGAATTCTGCTAGACGGAGACACAGTGGTGAGCAACATGCAGATCCGATCACCGTAGGGATGACTGAGTAAAGCAGGGTGTCCGCTAAATCAGTAACAACTTAATAAAGGCTTTGTGCTACATAGACGAGTTCGCGTTAGACCCAGGAGAAGGCGGGAAACGCCTTCATTTCCGGCAAGTTAGCGCAGCGCGGAGGGTCGCTCAAGGACACTGTGGGACGTGGCAGCGTGTGAGAACCGTAGAGATGAACCCTGCTTCTGGTTCAGACCCCTCAGGGCAAAGCCGGCTCTGCCCCTCCTCATTCTGTGCACAGGACTCTGGAACACTGCGCCTCAGCCCCCATCTCTGATGACGGGGCACTCGTGCCTAACCCACTGCAAAGGAGACAGTGCCCGGAAAGAGCTGCTGAGAACGGTGCTTGGAGCACCGAAGGGTGGGGCAGGGGTAGCTGTCGCTAATGCAGGGTCACAGGAGGCTGGGTTTTCACTGGATCCATTGATAATTCTGTCATATACCAAGTAGCCAGCAAGGGCGCCTGGCAGATGAGGACAGTCCGGTCAGGGACTTGACGTGGACCGAGCTGTGAGCCTCCCAGTCTGGCAGCGGCTTCAAAGCCAACACACCAAACGTGTGACTGCAGTGTCCTCTCCTCCCTGAGCCACAACTGCACAGCGTGGGGGTGACCCTAAATGCAGAGTGGGGGTCAAAGCGGTTGCCCTTCTGGCTGGACACAGACTGGGAAGGTGATAGGCAAACATAAAAAGATAAATAAATGTTAAAGGGGAACTAATCGCAATGGCAGGAAATCTTAGGGACGCAGGCTCAGAAAAGGCGGAGACTCAACCAGGGACGATCCTCCCCCAGCCCCGTAGACGGGGACATTGGGCAATGTGTGTAGACATTGTAGGCTGTCACGCTGGGGAGGATGCCACTGGCCTCTGCAGAGGAGAGAGAGGGCTGCTGCCAGACACGCTGCAGCGCCCAGGACAGCCCCCGACAGCAGAGAACGACCCGACCCCAAACGCCTAACAGTGCTGAGACCAGGAGGGAAGCAGGAGTGGCTGGTGCTTACGAACCGGGTCTGCAAGGGGACGAAAGTCAGGAGCGCAGACAAGAGAGGGACGCCCTCCAGGAGGGGATGACAGCACCGAGGGGCACCGAGGGCTCTCCCGCCTCGGGGCCTTGGCACGTGCCGTTCCCTCTGCTTGCCGTGCCCTTCCCGGGACTCACTCACCGACTCAGAGAGGCCCCCGCTGACCACTCATATGACCACCTCGACCATGTCTGTTGTCCTTTAGAGCAATTACCACCTCCCTACATGTCATATAATGGTCGGTTCAATGGTTATTCTCGTCCTCAGACTAGAAAGTAACCTCCGTGAGAACAGGGACTTATTTTGTTCCCTGTCCGGTCCCGGCACCCAGAGCAGCGCCCGGCAGGGACTCTGTGCTCACCTGTGAGGAGGACTCAGAAGCAGAGCCGTCTCCCTCCAACCTCGTGGGTCCATCTTCCTTGTGTCGATGTGGAACAAGTCTGCACACATCACTCACCTTCTTTATCGATTCTTAGGTCGTAGAACCTCTGAGTGCTGCTGGGCAAAAACAGAACAAAACAAAAAAGGGGGGGAAAACCCCACCCATTTCCAAAAAGGAAACTGGAAGGCGACATTGCCTTATGACGGGGCACAGGGCCCTCACATTTTCTGAGAAGGGACTCTGAGTCACTGCAGGTACCCAGCATTCAGGCTCCACATGGTGGCCCTGCATTTATTTTTCCCTCTCCGGCTCCCAGCGAGCCCACAGCTCTCTCCTGGCTTCCATTTTCATCCATTTAAGTTGAAGAAAAGTGGAAAACAAATAAAATGCACTTAAGAGAATGCCTTCAGAAGTCAACACGCTGGGCTGCAGTGAATGGGCTCCTGTTGGGGTCTTTGCGATGATCAATTATTTATTGAGCTCTGACTGTGTACCTGGCGCCACCAAGACAGAAAGGAGACAGGGTCCCTGCCCGGGGGCTTCCCAGGGAGGAAGGGACAGTCTGTGGAGCTGAAACACTGTTCCAGCTGAAAAGACAGTGACACATCCATGGCTAAGGCTGCTCCATGCCTTTATTATATTTTTATTTTTAATGACGCTTATTTATTTTCTAATCTAAAGATAGCATAAAGTCGATCAAATATTCCTGGGAACTAGGAAAGAAAAGTAATCCAGCCCCAGTACCTTTACCGCATGTATACAAAGTCTACGTGGTTTATAAATTCAGGATTTAGTTTAAAAATGTGCCCTTCAGAGTCTGCCCTGACTTTTTTCTCGCATCAGAGCGTACGCATTTCCGTCCCACCAGGCAGGCTCCAGAAACCCGACTGTTTCCAGCCGTGAAATGTTCCGTCCTGGACGCACGCGGGTCCCGTGTCGCTGGGCGGCAGGTTGTTCTCTCTCCCTGTGCCTTTTTCTCTTCTGTTCCCTGTGGGTATAAACGACACTGCAGTGAACATCCTTAGCGATCTCCGCCCACTCCTGCGGTCATTCAGCTCCTCGTGGGGAGCAGGGAAAACGCAAGGCGAAGTTGGAAGTAAACGCGGAGCTTTCCAGGGCTCTGTCTGCAGAGGTGGAGGTGGGCGTGTGTGTGGAAGCCCAGAGCAGCCCAGAAGCCACCCTCAGTAACCTGGGCGTCCCCAGGAGAGGGTCCTTCCCCCAGCGCCACCACCCCCTGCCTTCCTTCTCGAGGGCAAGCCCAGGGCGGGGTGCGGGCACCTGCTGAATCCCCTCTCTCAGTGCCAGGACACTGGGCCATGGGAAACACTAAATGATTTGCTGCAAATTCGCTTTTTAAAAATTGAGCATCTCTATGCTTTTCTCTTACGTTTTAGCTCAGTATAAATGGGGTGGGGCAGGTCCATGAGGCCCTGAGCTCCACCCAACAACAGAAGCTCTACTGAGGCAGAACAAGCCTCTGGTTGTTCTGTCTGCCCCGTGGGGGATGGTGGAGACGCGGGGCCTCCCCAGAGTATCGGGCTGGGGAGCCCGCCTCACCGGGATGTTTCTCTCTCTCCCGCTTTCTTGTAGCAGACAGGAGAGTGGTGGAAAATTGGATGAACATCTCCAGTTTAGAATCGACACGTCCACAAGCTCTTTGCTCTAAGAAATCAGCTCATATATTCTTAAGCTCATTTTGATTTAATATAAAACCTCAAGCTTTCGGCCTGATCAGTTAATACTGAATAATCCCTTTTATGGAGTTATCCCTGAATGAGTTTTCATAAGTGCCTTTTCCTTTTAGAAGGAGCCCTGTGACCTCAGGCTGGTTACATAACCTCTCTGAGCTTCAGTTCTCTCTCTTGTCCAATGGGAATAATGACAGTGATATCCTATGGAGCTGTCAGCCTAAACCATGAGACCACACAGACAGAGCGGCCCACCCGACCAGCACGTCTTGGGAGAAGCACTTATTGGTGAGCAGTTCCTGTCACTTCACTCTTGATGACTAAGAAGCAGGAATGGAGCTTTGTCCCCTGCCTCTGCTCCCAGAGATGAGCAGTGACAATGATGCTGATGGTTATTTAATAACAAACTCCACAATAAGGACAGTCATTGGGAGGGGACACAGTTGGATTCTCTCCAGTGAAGATGTCAGGATGAACCGCGGGAAACAGTGACCTATGATCCAGAGGAGACAGACCTCCCCAGCGATTTCCTTGTCACTGGGAAGTGGCCAACTCCAGGTTCAAAAAATGCTTAGTGAAAAAAAGTTCGAAAGGAGAACCTGACCGGACAGGGCATCTACACAGACGTTCTCGGCATCAGCGGGACTCCACGAGCCTCGACTATCCCATTAGAGAAAAACAGAACCGACAGACCAACCAAGCTGGGCTTGTGCGCGGACGCGAACTCCCTGGACGTGGACCGGAAGATCCTGGCGCTGCCCCTGGGGACGTGAGCCAGCGTGACACGGGGGTGCGGACCGCCGTCTGCAATGAAGGTGCTGGGGGCCAGTGGGAAGTGTGGCGCGTCCGGGACAAGAAGGGCTGCTTCCCCTGGAGCTGGGAGCGAGATGTGGATGCTCTCGCGGGCTGCAGTGTGTCCAGTCACAAGGGTCTGTGTCACTTAGCTATTGTCACATGCCTCCCCCTGCTCCTGGTTCAGAACCCTGAGAAACAGATCCGAGACTCTGCCGGTGATGACGAAGCATCAGCCTGTTACTCGTGAGGCTGGTTTGAAAGAGGCAACTTGACCGTGGGCCACAAACCAGCTTCCTGGGGACACCTCCACGGACAGAATCGTCTCTGCAGAGCCGGACTAGAGGGATTCAGAGCTAACTGCCAGTCCGTGGGCCCGGCTCTGAGCCCTGTTCGACTGTCGAGAAGGAAAGTCGTCGTCTCCCAGCCTCGGATCTTAGAACTGAGACCCAGACGAACCGGCCGTCGCTTCTCCCAGCCAGCTGGCCGCTCACCCGCCCACCAGCGCGCACCTGGGAGATCCGTCTCCCCGCACACACCGCGCCGACAGGTACGTGAGCACCGTGACCCGAAGCTGCACGCGTCCCGACTGAGGGAGGAGCCCAGGTGCGAGGCGGCCCCTGGAGAGCGACGTCCCGCTCAGACGGGGAACCCCGGCTCCGGGACAGGAGCCGCGGGGCGCGTGCGGGGCGCGTGCGTACTGTGGGAACACGTGACTACACCTGAGAGACCCGCACTGCAGACCCCTCGCCCGCGGACGCCCCCTGTAGGACTCACGACAGCGGCGATCCAGACTCTCGGGGCCATGGAATTACTCTCAGAAAAGCAAATCTGCTGTGACAGAATGACCATGAAATTAGCGATAACAACGTAGATGGTCCCAAATCTCATCTCAGCTCAGACACCTTCCTGTGCGCTGTGTTCCGGGGTGTCGGGTGTGTCCCCTGACACGGGGAAGAGTCAAGGTTGACCACGGGCGAGCAGGACTGTGACACGTGAAGGTCCCAAGGGCGTCCAGCCCAGGTCGGGGGCCCCAGGAACCCTTTCCAGGGCTCACAGAGGAAGCCGGGAACGCTGCTCCGGGCGGGCTCGGAGCTGGTTCTCAGGAGACAAACAACGGATACGCACGGATCCTGGCTCACCAGCTCTGTGACTTTTATGTCACTTTTGGCGACCTCCACCAGCTTGCCCCTCCTGCTGCTTTGTGATATTGAACTTCTAGTCGTTAGAGCAAAGGACTCGGCATCTCTGGCTGGGCTTCCAGACGCAGGCGCGGCCGCCCTGGCGGGAGGGGAGATGGCCCCGCGGTGCTCTGCGGACCCTTAGCGCGCTCCCAGCAGGGACACGCCTGTTCTGAAACCCAAATGACAGCCACGGTTTGTGTGCATCACCCTTGCCGTCACCGGAAGGAATTTCGAGGTAAAACTTAGAGCAACAGCGATGACTTTGGGTTTAACATAGTGAGTGACACGACTTGGCCAGTTAGTCATCTCAATGGCACCTGTGGTCACCGTTTTCCAGAGACATCATCTCAGATGTCAACCCGAAACAGAAACAAAGACACGTCTCCAAATGACAGCAAATGGCCCATTTTAATAATAGCTTCACGAGCCCCAGATTATTTCTATTGTAATTTGCTGGCGAGCCCATTATGGAGCAGCAGAGTGAACTCTGGGCCATTGGTGATTTTAGTTTTTAATAACTCAGAGGAGGCAAAGATCTGTCCTCAGCCATAGCGTTGAGTCCGTGGAGAGTTGACCTGGAATAGGCCCTGAGCCACTGGTCCGCGCGAGTGCGTGTTTGTCGCCACATAACGAAGATGGTAGATTACAGGTGTCAGCTGATGGCACCCGCGTGGCTGCTTCAGGATGTGATCGACCAATTCAAGCTCCATCTGATGCATTCACGACAGGCCGTGATGCCTCATGGAACTGCCGGCCCAGCCTGGATCCAAGCACAGCTTCCAACCAGGGGAGACTGTGGCCCCCAGGGGACAGTTACCAGTGTCTGGAGACATTTTGGATAGTCACAACTGGGGGACACTCGTGGCACCTAATGGATAGAGGTCAGGGATGCTGCCAATGTCCCACAATGCACAGGATGGCCCCAGAATGTCAGTAGAGCTGAGCGTGAGAAGCCCTGGTCTAGAGCCACAGTCGACATTTGTCCTGTTGTGTGGACACTGCCAGAGTGACACACGCAGCTGGAGGGCTGGCTTTTCACCTGGGCATCGCCAGCTTCCTGCAGAACCGAAACCACGCGTAAATCAATTCTCCTGTTTGCTCCCCAGCTTCCTCCTACTGATGTTTGCTTTCCCACTTTTATTTCTCTGTTACTAGAGAAATAGTGAAAAATAAAATAGGCTGGAGAGTCGCTAAAAATGTTGTTTTCCTCACTTAAAAAGAAGTAATTTGGAAGTGACTCGGAAAGCAGAAAATCGATGAGGAAAGAAGACGTGGGGTCCATGAGAAAGTTGACCGTCCCAGGAGAGGAGCAAAGACAGTGTGCAGAGGACAGCTGATCAGTCACGTGAGAGTCACCCACGCAGGGAGGAGCTGCGGACAGAGGCTTCCTGAGGCCCCGGGAGCAGGGCCGTGCTAAACTCCCCGGAGCTTCTCAAACTCAGATCAATTTAGTGGGTTGGAACCAGTATGTTAAAACATCTCAAATAAGACAATAGAGTAGAAATTATCAGAAGGTCTCACTCACAGTGAAGGTGGATATTGTTTTGTGAAACTTTAGATTTACATATATACACATACATAATGTTTATACATTGTGTGTGGAGGGGTATGTAACTAGTTGTAAAATAGTTTTGGTCAAAAAGATTGAAAATCACTGGAGTGGATGAAATCATGGAGGACTTGAAAATAACTAAGTATCTGTAAGCAATTTCGCAAGGAAATTACTAACTCTGAGGAAAACGAAAGATGCATAAGAGAGAAAATGCAACCATATTACAATAATTGGCTTTGCAGAGAATAACGGCTACCTGGTCACATGACATACCCGCGATTATGATATATTAAAATAGTGATTTGCCCACGGAGGGTGATGGGGGTCACGGTGGCAGATGAGGTGAGAGTCCACAGAAGGCACGGCGGGCGCCAGTTCCCCTCGACAGCCATCCCCTTGGCACAACACGAGAAATCCCAATTATTAGCTGAGCACGCGGCACTCCAGACTAAAACCGGATGTCCCATGTCATCCTGCAGCTGGAGCGCACCTTCCCCATGTGCCCTCAAATGACGATGTGTCCCCAGTTCCTTCCTGCCTAATGTGGCGTGTGCCCCCTTGGACCAGGTGGACAAAAGCAGTGTCTAAGGTGACAGCAGCGAGAGATAAGAATGTCAGGACATGGCCCGTGGAGCTGCCCAACCGGCTCTGGGCCTCCCACACCAAGGCTGCCACACAGGAGAGAAACAAGCTTCTATCTCATCTAAGACGCTGGTATTTTGGGGTTCACACCCCAGCTAGTGAACTTATACACCAATAAGCAGGGGAGTACACTTTATTTCAGCAGTGGTTTTTTTCACTTTAACAGGAATCAGGGATAAAATTCCAGTTTGTTCATCAAACGCATGATTCCATTAGATGGGGGGTGAGCTGGAAGTAGGTGGGACCGCAAGGAATGGATTTATTCATGTAAAACTGGGAGTTGGTTTGGCTCAAGGAAAATAATAGATAAGATGGGCGTGGACACAACAAGTTTCATGAAGGTGGCCCTCGAATGACCGAAGCTTGGGGAACCGTGTCCTGGCTTCATCTGTGGACAGCTTGCCCTTCGAATTCACAACCACTTGGGAAAGGGACCTCAGAGCAGTGAGATAACTAGGGGCAGGGGTCAGAGGCACAGACTTACTTTTGGGAAAACACAAGTAAACTGACCAACAGCCCAGGAGACACTGAGGCCTCCACGTCCACTTCCACTTTCCCTGACACCGTGGGGACTCAGCACACAGCCCCGCTTTCCTCTCCCTGCCCCCACCTCCTGCCCCCATTTTTCATTCACTCCTGCTCTCAGGTCTCTGGTGGGAGAGTCAACCTGCTCTCACAGTGGCCGCTTTATTTCAGAGCCACTTTTCTGTGCTGCGGCCTGACCCCCAAGGGTCACTTTCTGCATTTGCTCGCTAAGCTCTGTGTGCAGACCCTGCAGGAAGCCCCTGGTCTCCTGCCCTGCCCCCACCCAGGAGCATTTACACAAAGGGTTTCATTGTCCTCCAGCATCTGACTGGGACTTGCCCTGGCCTGCAGTTTCCTCCAATGCCCACCCCCCGCCGTGGGTCAGGGGTCACCCTGAGCATCCATGGCCTCTGGAGTGGTGGACTGAGTGATCCCGAATTCCTGTGTGACACCAGCTTACCAACTGGAAGCCTGGCCCCACAGAACCCAAGGGCCCAGAGTGCACCAGATGCAGGTGGGTGGTGACAGGGTACCGCCACCATCTCGAAATGGCGGGGAAGACGAAAGAGCCCTTTTTATTAAACCACGCTCTTTCCCCAGGCTCAAAGGGACACAGGTGTCCTTGTTGACTGTCCTCATGACCCCAGGCTGGTGCCTTCACGCGTGTTCCTTCACGGTAAAGTGGGGACAGTGACCAGACAGGCCTCGTGCGCTTGTCAGAACAAGAGACAGGCAGGAAGCAACACTGCGAGGGGCGGCCACACTGGGACCTCACTGCGGAGGAAAGAAGTCGCTCTCTCGACAGTCGGAGGAGGAATCGGAGCCCGGCTGAGCTTAAGGAAGGACCCGCGCCCTCTCCCCTCCCCCGGCCCGGGGCTCCGCAGGCGAGGTCATGAGCACGGGGTTGACTATGGACACTGCAGAGGGTGGGCTCACGGTCCCTTCTGTTGTGGGCCTGCGCCCCCCTTTCCTCAGCCCCCACGGGTCCTCCACCAAGGCCAGTGTCTGAGCGGCCAAGCCAGCACCCAGGAGGCCCCTCACAGGCATCGCTCCTCAAACAGCCAGTTTGCTTAAAATAGCCACACAGATGTCCGAAGCAGGGTCTGGAAGGATCCAGGGGACATGACTCTTGCCAGAGGCCCTGACCGGGGACCTCAGTGAGGCTGGGACATCAGGCGCCCCGTTGCGACTGGCACGAGCTGGCTTCCGGTTTGTGCAAAGTAAACACGTCTTAGCTTCACTTGGTGAGGGGGGAACCTCAGGCTTCTCAGTGGACGGTCGTGGATTCCACTGTGAAAACGGAGTCCCCCCGCCCGGCCCGTCCTGTAGACCCGACGCGGAGATGGTTTCAATCTCTCTCAGGCTCCCGGGACCCGTGACTATCTAACAACTCAGTTTTTTTTTTTCATTTCCTAAGATTCTGTTCATGACTTATGAGAAAGGATTCAGAGAGGCTTTGCTGTTCCCCAGGTCCCTTTGTCACAAGAACCCTGGGACCCAGCAGGACCTGAATGCTCCCTGCAGGGTCAGCTGGAACCTGGGAATCACTGCCCTGGGGAAGCTGAAATTATCTAAAGAGACCGGTGTGGGTGAGCTGCTGGTGGGAGAAAATGAAGGCGGGTGCTGGGGGGCCGGGAGGGGGGGACATGGGGAGCCCTCCCTGAGCCCAAGACCTCTCTAGGGACAGGGACACCAGTGGCCCTGCCTTTCCTTGGGGCTGGTTAAAGCCTCTCCTTAAAGTCCCCATCAGGTGAGTCCAGCCAGTCCAGGACAGGGCCTGTGACCTCGGCGTGGGGGCAGTTCTAGAAACCCCGCCCTCACTCCTGAAGCCCTGGGGGCCTGAAAGTGGCCTCAGATCTGCTCGGCTGGTCCTCTCACTAACCCTGGGCTGGGGACGGCCTCCATGGCTCCCTTGTCTTAAAGGAGCTCTGGGGATGCACGTTAGCCAGGAGCGGTGGAGCTCAGGGTGACAGGGATGCCCTGAGACCCCCCTGCGATGGCACAGTGTGACATTAATGGATGAAATTAGCAGCCTCGGCTGCACTAACGAACCTCCCGTGGAGACCGTGAGGTGTGTTTGGTAAAAGGGATCGTTAGATGTGTGCAAACACTCTCGAGCTGTGGAAGGGCCCCGGGCTCTGACAAATGATAAATGAGAAAATTAGAGGATTCGGAAAAATATAAACATCATCTTTTGTAAGTCTGTCCCTTGGCAGGAAAAAAAAATGTTTCCCCAAAGCAATGAGGCCTTTCTTCCATTATTTCCCCGGGAAAATGCCTGCGACTGTTTTACATACTTTTACATATCTTGATTTGTCTTTCATATTCCCACCAATGCCTTGGCAGTATGTGGGAGGAAAAGGCTGTATTTTCAACTGGCTTTCCTCTAATTCAGTGTTTCTCAACCTTTATTTCATTATCAGCCCCTAAGGAACCATTTAAGACATTTTTTTTTCATTGCTCCTCATGAAATTTTAATACTACAGAAATACCATGCAATGGTTTATGTACTGTTCGTACATCATTGTTTTCACATAAAGAAGGTAGCATCTTTTCACCCCCTAGAACCAACCTTTGTCTCCCCGAGTGCAGCCTCACCCTTTTGAGAGTGCACGTTCTCATTCATTCACTCATTCAAATAGGCAGCAAGGGTGCACCTGATGCAGATCTGGGCACCAGGGATGTGGCCTTGTGCAGAGCAGATGGAGCTGACATTGCAATGGGGACGATGGACAGTGACAGATCAAGGGGTGAATATGCACCATATCTGAGGCAGGCTGATCCTGTGGAGACTCATAAAACAGAGTAACAGGAGAAGAGGGTGCCAGGGGCAGGGCTTCCGGTTGACCAGGCGGCCAGGGAAGCTTGGTTAATGAAGGCTTGGTTGTTAGCTGTGGAGTGGGTCATAAGCTGTATATAATCCAGGTTATGGAAGCAATTCAGCTTTCCTGTATCCTATGGCACATTTGGGTCAGAGAATCATAAAAGGTTCGTTTTGTTGGTAAATTTTATTTTATAAACAGGGCATGTGTTATCACTTAGGCAAGTCACTTAGCTCCTCCAGATAGTCATATTTTTATGAAAAGGGAGATTAGTTTTGACTGAAATGGCACTGATGTCATCTCAGCTGCGGCAATAGTGTAATTTCAGGAATTTAAAGAATGACGAGGGAGGAAGCAAAGAGAAACAACAGAAGTCAGTGGGATTGTCACAGAGATAGTTGTAGATTGGCTAGAAATTCAGTCTAGAGGTTACCTGCTTTTCATAACCTAGAAGTGGATCATAACACTAATTTGATAAGTTGGAACTACCATGTAAACAATTAGCATAAAATAGGTTTAAAAATATCAGTGCACCGCACGCACTAAGGATACGTATTATATTGTAGGAATTTTATTTCAATCTGCACGCATGCCCATGTGTGCGCATGGATGCATATGGGATTCACTGTAAAATGTATTTCTTTATTGGGTGTCATTTGCCAAATGAAAGGTGCTAGACTAAAAGACCTCAATGGTTCTATGACAGAATTTTGTCACTCTTTTCTGTACCGTTTTGTTTTAGGGGGATGTACAGTAGCTTTATTAACTCAGAGCACTGGCTGTTTACCATGCTAGAGGAACATTGAGCTGAATTACTCTATTCCAGAAATTTCCCACAATCTAGTTAACAAGCAGACAAGTCTAAGGGCTAATTACTCCAAAACGAAGAATTTTCTCAGAGTATTTTTTAAAGGGACCATAGTGCATAACAGTTGTTAAGACTCTGATGCAAAACGTTAGCAGAAGCAGTGGGAAATTAGGCTGAAATATCAGTGGTGGGAACGTGAGATACCGCAGGAAAGCCAAGGGAGAGCCTTTGTGTGGTCTCAGACTTCCACCAGCCTACAGCTAGCCCCCAGCCTGCCACATCCCCCCGCTCCTAAGCTGACCCCATCTCTACTCTGGCCCTGGGCCCACCCTCATGATGGTCCCTTCAGCTTGGCCCCATCCTTACCATGACCTGGCTCAGAATCTGGCCCAGCCTCCAGGCGGGCCACATCCCTGCCTGGCCGCACCTCCTAAAAATTGGCCGCACCCCTGATCGGGAACACACTTTTTTATCCAAGGTAGACCCTCCCAGTTTTTCAAAGCAGTCAGAGAGCATTTCAATCTTCTCTGTCTAACTAAGCAAATGAAACCGGTCCATGCCCGTGTTTCTGGATATTTGCCACAGCCACCTCCTGCCCACTTTCTAGAATGTTTGGAAGAGAAAGGCTCATTTGCGGACTCACAGAGGCCTGCTGAGACCTGCTCTGCAGGGACCTTAGACTCTGGGCACCTATCAGGACAGGAACTGGACAAAGGTCCCACCCTCCTCGATGACCGTCTCAAGGATTCCAGGGACAAGAGCACTTCCTCCCTGTGTGAGCACGTGAGTGCTCCAGTTCACATCTCACCTGGGAAAGGGAGGGCAGCTAATTCAAGGGGCTCCCCCCAGAACAGAGCTGCTGTGGAATGAGGCAGTGGTGCTTGGGGGCAAACGCTGGCTTTGCTAGTTCCACACCAACCCGGGAAGTGTTCCTAAAACATCCAGAGTCACTTTCTGAGGCCATTGCTCGCAGCTGGCTCCCCGGAGTTCCAACCCCAGGCTGGGTCTATCTGCAACCACGACCCCTCCCCAAGGTCGCGCAGGGGCGGTCGGTTCTCCTGCCAGGGGGAGGGAATGGAAACGTGACACCGGGAGGCAGCAGACAGACACATCCGGGACATGGGGCCCCGCGCGGGGCCACTGATCCGGGATTCAACAGGCAATGCCATGAGAAGGAAGATGAAGGGAGTGGATCACGCTGGACCAGGAGACTTCAGAGACGACCACCGGAGGCCGGGTGGCCCTCGTTCGCATCCCGATTCTGGACGAGCAATGAGAAGAAGACATCGTGGACAAGTGGGGCAATTTGACATGAGAGGCGATGAGGATATTGCAGCTCTGCTGGACGACACCCACACGAGGGCTGGGATGTGCTTTAAAACATGTTGACAGAAAGAGGGGAGAGAGCTGGAGGGGGCGGGGCAAATCCCGAGAGCTATCGAATCTGGGTGATGGGTACATGGCGGTGCATTAAGTTCTTCTGTTGAAAATATCCATAATAATTGCTTAGTTGTGCTCAGTTATTATTTAAGATTCCTATTGACTTGAGGAAGTATTGCAGAATGTAGCAAATCCCATCTGCCATTTGGCTCAAGTTCACGTTAACCTGGCCTGAGCAGGGCACCTCCCACGGGCAGGAGCCCGCGATTGCAGACGTTCCCACTTCTGCAGACGGGACTCTCCAAACCCTTCACCCAGGTCGGGCGTGATGGGGAATATTTTTTGTTTCTCTCCATCTGAAGCTACCAGCTTGCTCATTACAGAAGTGGACCTGCTGAATGCGATCTTACGCAGAGCTGAGCACACCAGCCAGGGACTGTCACCCCAGCTCTCCAGTGAAGATCCAGGGGTTTTCAAGCAGAATTAATGGGCTACTGTGGCTTTTTAAAAAGCTATGATTTATCTCTGGGACCACGTCCAGGTCGGAGCTGTCGGGGACCATCCCAGGTGTCCTGGCCAGCGAGGAGGTTCTCATAGCTCGCAGCTTGTCTGCATTTGGAGGACAGCTGAGGCGTCACCTGCGGAGTTGACCGAGCATTGGGGTGACCTGTGCTGGGCACGGAGAAGCAGCTAATCCAGGTCGCTGCAGGAGTATGTCTGTGAGCCCCAAGGAGGGAGGAGGTTTGGACATTTTCTGTTGGATTTGAACCACGTGACATTAACGGGTAACTCAGAGTCCGGGAGGAATGTTCGCAGGCTGGATCGTGTGGTTTGGTTGCCTTCATTACTCAAAGGCAGGAACGTGACTTTGCCAAGATGTGAATTACGTGTCTTTGATTGAAAACAGCTCCATGTGTTCTCTGCACAGAAACGCACATTTTTAGCCAGGTAATTGGACTGTGAGGGACACTGCCAGCTCTCCACCCAGGGCACGCCCTTCTTTCTCATTAACAGGACCCGACGGTCACTTGCTTCCTAAATGTTGTCCAGCCCCCTGCCGCTGAGCCCGTGTGACACCATTCTAGCCATGAGGTGGAAGCAGACGGCTGCTGGGGACTCTGGGAAAGCGCCTGCTGCCTGTTACGCCTCCTCCTCCTTCTCGCCTCCTCGTCCATCCCTCCTGGCTGGTGACAGGCGACGGGCTGAGCAGCAGCACCTGCAGCCACAGGAGACCCTGAGAGAGGAGGCCCAGTGAGGACAGAGGGCAGAGCCATGGAAGGAGCCAGCCCTGGAGGACATCACGTTGACCCCTGGACCAATTCATCTGGAGCACAGCAGCCACCATCGGGTTAAGCTCCCAGAACTCATTTCCGTGGATAGGAGCCGAGCTCAGTCCTGGCTGGAAAAGTGTCCATGCTGGCCCTTGACAACTGAAGCCCCGAAGTCCACTCACCTGTGAACCAGAGTCACCAAAGTCACTTGTTCTAGGGTGTAGACAGAATGCAGCTGTCGCCCTCCACCCCGCGACCACCTTCGCAGGTATGAATGAATCCTCAGGTCGACAGAAGCATCCAAAAATAAATCCCGATCTGGCAGAACTTCTTCTGCACCAACCACTCCATTCCCTTGGGAGGCCGGGAGGTGCAGGGCATTCTCCCGCATGGTCCCTGCTTGGAACGAAAGTTCCCAAAAGCTCTAGAAATAGCTAAGACAGAAAGTGAGACTGGAATAAATTAGCCAGGACTCTTGATCACAAGGGACAGAATACCCACTCAAACTGAAATGAGCCAAAAAAGGAATATTTTTGCTGCAGAAACTCGGCGGTCAGGCACGACCTGGCTGCAGGCACAGCTGGGTCCTGGGGTTAAATGACGTCACCAGGATGGTCACCCATCCTTCAGGTCTGCTTCCTCCTGCGTTGGCACTGTTCTTGGTCATACATGTCTCATAAGGTGGCGAAACTGCCATCCCACCATCTCAGCAAGGACGGTAAAGAGAAGTCTCTTTGCCACTATTCCAGCGAAAGTCTCAGGGCTGATTCAGATCAGACAAGCTGTTCTTGTTGACCCACTTCCTGATAGGTAAATGTCCCTCCTCCCTTTTCTTCTCCTGCTCCCTTGACCTCCCCCCACACAACTGTCATCAGCCTCCTCATCACAGAGCATACAAGGGGGGCGGATGCCATGCGGGGTGTTTCCACCCCTAAGCCACTTCTGCCAACAGTTCACATGCTGTTCTCCCCATTTTGTCAGGAGAAAGACGGTCAGGTCCTAACAGCCCCTTGGGAGGCCAGCATGTTTATGTCAAGGCCAATCAGGAGGCCGCTGGTCCATTCACAGTCAGAGAACAGTGAGAAGCAGGGGTGTCGACATTCGTCAGAGCCTCCCAAGGGCCACGGTCTGCGCTCCAGGCTTCACTTACATTAAGTCAGTATCATAGGTGACGATGCTCAAATGCGAACACTTTACATGGTCCCCCCGTCATCATCTCCAAACCACCTCCATCTCCTCTCACACCTTCGGCAGGTATTTACTGAGCAGAAATCAAGTGCCAGGTCGAACTACTACTTATAGGAATTTTACCCAGTTACTCATCGGTCCTGTGTGCGTGTGCATCTGTGTGTTCCATTTTGTGGGCATGCACATAACAACAATATACACACAGTCATCCCTCTGTATCCAAGGGGATTGGTTTCAGGACCCCCTGAGGATACCAACATCCTCAGATACCAAAATCCCTTATATAAAATGGTATAGTATTGGCATAGAGGCTACAGCAGGGTATGCCTACACATCACTTCATTCATGTGGATTCACCACCATAGGGCTCGGTGTGTGGCAAATTCAAGTTTTGCTGTTTGGAACTTTTCAGGATTTGTTTTTCCCCAAATGTTTCTATCCACCATCCATCCATTGAATCCAGTAATGAGAAACCTGAGGATCTGGAAGGCTGACTGTATTCACTGGCCCCCTTGTGCCTGTTTAGACAACATGCAACTTTGCATCACAAAAACACCCAGTGATGTCAGAGGCGCCATGAATCATAATGACAGCTCCATCCCGGTATCCAAGAGACCTCGACGTGCTGCTCAGTCACTGCCCCCCGCTGTGAGAACCGGTGGCTGTGTCGGAGCCTCCAGTTGAAGGGACTAAATCACACCTAGAAGAACCCATATTGTGCCACAGCTAATGACACAGTTAACCTCTGGTTAATTTTCTGCTTCTTGGTGTCCTGGGAACGGGAGTGTTTACTCCGACTGGGACAAACCTTTATTAATGTGCATTAAAGTGACAGAGTGTTTGCTGTTCTGGGCGGAGGGTTTTAATAGAAATTGGTGGATGGGCCAGGGCCCCACTGAAGTTGTAGAATATAAATGAGGTCCTTTCTTTACCCTCTCTCCTCCGCCCTGACTTGCATGACTAAGCTGTCTGCTTTTGTTTTGTTGTTTTCTTAAGTGTGTTTGTTGATCATTGATCTGTCTCCTATGGAGGGACAAATTATTTGCCCACTGGGCAACGGCCTAAATTTGGCAGAAACCTCAGCTGTGTCTGCAGCAAACCAGAGCCAGCAGCCATACTTGTACTGGTAGAGACAATTCCAGAGAATTTACACAGCCCAGGGATATAGGGATCAAAATTACAGTGAGAGAGATTTTGGCAAAAGAGGGCTCGATGAGTTAGAAGGAAAGAAAAGATCCTTTTTTCAACCTCAGTTTAAAAGCTCCAAAGTGTCTCCAAATGAGGCGGCAGGTTCCCTGGGGAAAGAGAAGATGTTGCTGATTTTTACAAATGTGCTTCTCAACTCTATCGAACCCAACGCCACATTTTTTAAAAAATAAATATTTTCTAATTTCCACTTGAGCATCTTAAAATAAAATTCACAGATAGTATAATCTACCTACAGATCTTTTAAAATTCAATTTAATGCCCTAAATATAATATAAAGTGAAATATATGAAAAGTAATTTATATACAGTAATTCTTAATAAAATAATGCATATTTCAACATACGAGTGCTCTGGTGGTACCACACTGGAAGAACAAATTAAGCTGTAAATACTGACTGGTATCAGGTGTGTTGAGTTAGCATCTCATGCCATGAAGCTCATGGTTCTAGTGATGTGGTGGTTCAAAGCGGTGAGTCTCAAGCAAACCAGGACTGCCCTAGAGAAGAGCATCCCAGAGGAACGACCCGCAAGTAGAAAGGAGTGGAGATGGAGCAGCTTTACCTGTTGGAGGAAGAACAAGGTTCAGTGTGGCTAAGTGGAGTGATGATTGTGGGGAGCGGACGGCAATGACGTAGGGGTGTTCCAGAGGAGCATAGAGAGGTCGCAAACACAGTGCATGAGTTATACACCGTGGTGAATTCAAATTTCACTCCTGGGTATTTTTTAAATAATTTTTTTAAATGATCATCCAGGAAAGTTGATTTTTTCCTATGTGTACATTTCGAAGGATCTTAACACATGCAGAGATGCATGCCACCACCACCACAATGAGGATCCAGAACAATTTCATCACCCCGTCTCCCCCCCAAATTCCCTCCCACCGTACTTTTATTAAGCCTCTTGCAAGTATTAATCTGTTGTTTATCACGATCATTTTGTCTTTCTGGGAATATCAAATAAAGGGGGTCATCATAAAATACGTAACTTTTGGGGACTGGCTCTATCACCAGCACAATGCCTTTGACATGCATCCAAATCATCGCCTGTATCAAGAGTTCCTTCTTTTTTGACAACTGCATAGTATTCCACAGTATGGTTTGTTTATCCACTCACCCATTGAAGGACATTTGGGCTGTTTCCGGCTTTTGGATTTTTGTATTTTGGGGTTATTTTTGAGAACTTCACAGCAATGATACTCTAGATCTTGCGACACCCTGCAGAAAAGTGCTTTGGACCAAAGATCTGCTCTATATCGGAACACGTCTATCGTCCATGAAAGTCTTAGGATTTTAGGGAGGACGTATTTTTCCCTTGCTTGCCTCCTGCTGGCAAGCCCCTAATTTGTCATGATATTCACTTAAAACAGCAGAGAATAAAATATTTCCTTTTTACAGCTTTACTACATACTTCAGGAAATTGTTTCTACCTCTTCCTTTATAAAGGACAAAGGATACTTAAGAAATAATACATTTTGTTATGTAAGGAACCTTAAAATAGGGACAAAATCCAGTGATTAAAGAATGGTCCCTTCCGTTCCAAAGTAGCCCAACCAGAAGGAAGCAAACTTACAAAGAAACCCACAGCATCTCACCGCTAAGACTGGTCTTTCTTGTTTACGAGCTTATTCTGTCAAGCCCTGGTGGGTTTGGTTTTGTTTGAGGTTTAACAGGATTTCAGACTTGAGGGTGGTCTCTTTGGATTTTCTCCTTTTTCCTTTTGATGCTTAAAAATACCCCACGGCACCAAAGAAACAACCGTGGAAGAGAAGATTGGAAGTACACAGGATGTAATTCCCTTTCATAGAAATGTTGAAGTGTGTCACCTCTGGGGGGTGTGACTTTCCTGGTGCCAGAGGCAAAAAAAAAAAAAAAAAAAAATGAGGTTTGCTTAAATAAAGATGCAGACTTGGATACATGTAAGTGGAATAAATATAAGTAGATATCTGTCTCCCTGGGCCAGAATGAAAGCTATGTGAAGGCAGAACTCTTGCTTTCTGTGAGTCCCCAGAGCCCTGAATGGTACTGAATACAGGACACCTCACTGCCTAAGGCTAGCCCACCTGGACCACGTTCAGCTCCCAGGCCCCTGCCCCTTCCGGCCAGACCCGTCCCTCCTGCTTCCTCAGTTCTGGGTTCTCATCCTGACAGCCGGTGATGCTTACATCATTAGCATTCTACCTTCCACCTGGATCTGCATAATCATGCACATTTAGTGAACTTATCTGTACCATAATTACTGACTTTGTGCTGACATTCCAAACTTTACAAGTCCATGTACATCTCTTCTACTTCCTACATTTACTTCAGTGGGATTTTCAAGGTGGTTATTGCGATTCCTGGCTTTTCCAGACATGACTCCTGCTACAAAAATGCAAAAGAATCAAAGCCCCTCTATGTAACTATTTCTGCCTTTAAAATCAAGGGAGGATGGGTGGGGTGCACTTTGGTGCCATATATTTAGTATTTGGGGGGCGGGATGAAGGCTGTCATATTTTCCATACCAGCATCTGCTCCCTGAAAACACACAAGTCTCTCATTGTCCCCTGCAGAGAGAGGAAAATGTCCTGGTCCTGGTGAATCAGACAGGATGCCTTGGCCAGGATTTCCGTGACTGCCGAGACAGACAGAGGAGTTTGTAAGTGGCAGTCCTATTGGCTATGGAAAATGTAGATGTGCGAATTCTCTAGAACAGGCCTTTTCTCACTTTTTTCACTATGCTATGAACTGAATATTTGTTTTCCCCCAAAATTCACACGTTGAAGCCCTACCCCCCAGTGTGGCTGTATTTGAAGATGGGGCCTTTAAAGGAATAATTTGGTTCAAGATCATAAGGGTAGGACCCTGATCTGACAGGATGGGGACCTTATAAAAAAAAAAAATACAGAAAGCTCACTCTCTTTTCCTCTCCACAGGCACCCACCAAAAAGAGGCCACGTGAGCACCCAGCGAGAAGGCAGACATCTGCAGCCCACGAGGAGAGCCTTCACCACACTCCAACCCTGCTGGCACCGTGATCTTTTACTTCCAGGCTCCAGAGCTGTGAGAAAATAAGTGTCTATTATTTAACCACTCAGTCTGATATTTCATTTGGCAGCCGAGCCAAGACAGACTGTGACCCACAATTAGAGAAACTCATTTTATCAGACGTGGTGCAAGCACACGTGTGCGCGCGCACACACACACACACACACACACACACAGCATGGAACAATAGTTACCCTCACCACATACAAGCAGATGGTATTTCCTCTTCTACTTCATTCTATCCCTTTTAATTCTGTCTTATTCCATCCCACTTTGTATTTTTAACATGCTGATTATGACCAGCTGAACTGATTTCATGACCCATTAATAGGTGGCAAGCACAGTTTGAGAGCTTTGCTGGCACTGTTCTTCCTTTGGTTTGTGAAATACAAGCCCCTCCAGATGCTTCACTGGCAGAGACCCCAGGAAGCAAGCAGAGCGCTTTTCCCCTGGAAGCCTGGCTTCAGAGCATCACGGACCAGTAGAATTTTTCAATGAAAAATACCTGCGTCCTCAGAGATGCAGTCAGCAAACGCTACAATGCCAGAAATGACCTGGTTTCTTCGAAAAAATAAATATCAAGAAAAAAGGAGAAGATGCTATTGACTGATGCTGTCCAATACAGCAGCAACTAGTCACATGTGGGTACTGAGCACGCAAAATGTGGCTAAACTGAGATGCTTTGTAAGTGTAAGATATACACCCGATTTTGAAGTCTTCATATAAAAAGTATTGTAAAATATCCCATTGATAATTCTTAAATTGATTATATGTTAAAATAACAGTTTGGATATATTGGGTTAAATAAAATATATTATTAAAATTAGTTTCACCAGCTTTTCATTTTTTTAAATTTAGCATCTAAGAAATTCAAAATTACACACGTGGCTCATCTTGTATTTTTACTGAATGGCATGCTTGTGTGGACTAAAACAGACTCGAGACACATAAATCAAAGGAAATATATAGGCCTTGTTTAGATCCTAAATCAAAGAAATCAACTTAAAAAATGAGATAATTGGGTAAATTTGAAAACTGACTGGGTCTTTGATGATATTAAAGGGACTATTGTGAGAATTTTGAGTTGTGATAACAGTATGATAATTATGTTAAGAGTCCTTATCTTTTAGAAATGTGTATGAATAAAATGATATATTACTTGGGATTTTCTTCAACATAATAAATGAGAGGGAAAAAAATCAAGAGGGGTGGTTGCAGATGAAGAAAGTTTGGCCCCGGGTGTTGAGGGTGAGGACATGGGAGTTCATTATATCATTCCCTTTACTTTCCTGTAGATTTGAAATTTTCCAAAATAGGAAATAAAATTGTTAAAAGGCTGAAAAAAATCTACTACATGAAAAATCGTAAACGAAATCAAAGCAAACCCCAAAGAGACGACATATGTGGTTATAAGGACGGACTCTAGAGTGGGACCCCCTGGGTTCGGATCCAGACTTCCTCCCTCCCTGTGACCTGCGTGACCTTGGGCAAGCGACTTCTCCTCTCTGTGCTTCAGGTTCCTCCTTGGCAAAGGGGGATAATAACAATATCTACATGGTGGGAGGATGTTTCCAATAGCTGCTGTAACAGATGACCACAAACTTAAAACAAGACATATTTATTATCTTACACTTCCGGAGGTCAGAACTCAGTCTGAACTTGGTCCAAAAGACTGTGTCCCTTTTAGATGCTCTCAAGAAGAATCCGTTTCCTTACCTTTTCCGGCTTCTAGAGACTGGCTACATTTCTTAGTTCGGGGTCCCTTCCTGCATTTTCAAAGCCAGCAGCATAGAATCTTCTCTTTTTCTCTGACCTCCTACCCCACTCTTATAAGCACCCCGATGATCACATTAGGCCCACTTGGATAGCCCAGCATACTCTCCCCATCTCAAGGCCCTTCACGTAATCACATTTGCAAACTTTTTTTCACCGCATGAAATAACAGATTTATAGGTTCTGGGGATTAGAACAGGAACATCTTTAGGGGGACATTACTCAATAACCACAATAAGTTTGTTAATTAGGATTAAATGTGTTGAGCACTTACTAGTGTACTTGGCACATAATAATCACTAATTAAGTATTAACTATTAATAGCATGATTATTATTACATAGCATTCATAAATCAATAGTTAAAATACTGAACTCATTAGAAAAAAAAATTGTAACCAGATATGGTCTATAACGAAGGAGTCTAAGCGGAACCTTCCTTGGAAGAAATAGGATACCTCTCCTTCATCCCCATTCAACTTCATCTCTTCTTTCCTGCTGGCTGGGCAGTGGATGTGATGGCTGGAGCTGGAGTTACTGTCTTGGACCATGAGGTAACCCCAGGAAGGGAGGCCGCTCATGGCAAGAGAATAAAAATGAAGAAATACAGCTTTTTGAGAGCTTGGTAGAGCACAGCCCCCATGCCCAGCCTTGGCTTGCCCACCCCAGCCTGTTACATGACACAAAAACCAAATTTATATTGTGCTTAAGCTTCTGTTATCCGGGGCTTGGGTCACTCATAGCAGAATGTAAACCTACTGGTACTTCAATTTTAATCTCTTTCTCATAAATCGTGCGAGATGTCAAATACGTGGAGAGGCCACAAAATGAAATAAGAAAACAGCCTGCATCTGGAGACCCAAAGGGCTTTGTTGTCCTTTTTAATATACGGAGCCGAGAAGAGAGTCAGTGCCATCATCCCAGTTTATCCCAACTGTGGTTTCATTTATTCCTTTCCTTTTTTGTCATCTTGTTAAATGTCGTGATCCTTGATGCGGCAGAAACAACATGAAAAGAAGATTTAACTCCGGCTGTAAAGCCATATGTGACAGGAAATGGACAGGTCCGGGTGGCAAGTTCCCGTGTGTGGCAGTTCCACAGCGTAAGCTCAGGGGCTGCCCTGGAACCACACTAGCCCAGACCCCAGGCAGAGTGGGGACAGAGACGAGCAACAGACAGAAGCAGAGTGGCCTCGCCTCAAAAGCATTGGGAGAAAAGAGAAATAAAGATGAATTTTGAGAACACGATTTTGATTCCTTCTGGCCCGTGGATGTCCATGAGAACGAGTTTGCGTGGTTTTCATTCTTCCCATGTCCTTGGAGGAACTCTGTTTTGGAGTAGGAAAAGCCCATTCAACACCGTGTTAGACGTGTTTGGAATTCTAACCAATTCAGTCCAGCAAACACATTAAATGTGCCTCAACTGCTACTCAAGGTGATAAAGATGCCTCCGTGACCGCACGGGTGGGGTATTGCTGACAGCCTGCCCAGCATCCCTCACCTCTGTCCTCATCACCTAGTGGTCCTTGGCTTTTTCAGGAGCATCCTGCTCCCGTCCGTATCCTGTGAGCCTCGGGGAGACTGACCCCGCCTCAGTCACAAAGCTGTTCCACGGCTAGTCCCATCTTCTTTGCCTGTGATTGAGTCAAGCGCACACACGTGACCCAACTCGGGCCAAGGACATCCCAGGAAGTATTTTGCTGGGGGTGGGGGATGGGGCACGAGCAATGCCCTCCTTGCTCTTCTGGGAGAAAGTCCAGAAGTGACCCCGATTCTCCTGATGAACAGGGACAAAGAAGTCAGACGGGAACATGCTGAATGGAGCAGAAACGGAACAAAGCCCTGAGGACATCCATCTTCGGGGTGCTGAACCAACCGCTCCTGCAGCCCACCCTGCCTCTACCCTTCCAGTCGCACGAGCCAACACATCGTGTTCCCGGTTAGGCTTTATGACATTTGGGCAAACTGACCTTACTTCATGTTGGGTTTGCAGCATGTGAAGGAGGGCTGTGAGCTGGGCTTTTCGTTGTTGCTGTGATTATTGCCACCTATTTGTTTTGTTTGCCTACTTTTAGCAAGAATACCCAGAACCACGTTTGAAAGGTGCCTGAAATCTATCACCATGGATCTCATGAACAGAGAGCACCAAAGAGAGGTGAGTCTTCCATGATCAAGAATAGGTTGGAGTTGGAAAATACAAAGCTTCTAAAAAATAATGAATAAAAATCATCACAAGTGCTTCATAAGATGGTAAATCATATAAGATGATTTTCACCTAAGACCAACGCTTCTCTGACTCCATGGGCAGCTACTTAAATTTATCTTTTTCCTGGGACCTTTGCAAGTTGGCCCGGCTGACCACCATCAGTAATAAAAGTGTGGAAAGGTAAAAGCTGTAATCACACTTCCTCTCTGATTGTTGTTCGTGTGCACACACATGAGTGTGCAAGGAAGACATGGAGAGACGGAATGAGAAAAGCACAGTTCATGTCTCCAAATTCATCACCTCCTCCCCACCTTTTTTAAAAAAAATCTTGTTAAACGTCCCCTTTAAGTTTTACTCCCAGCTGTGGTGATGTGATAAGGACACAAAGAATGTCGTTATAATGTTTTAACATTTTCTCTATATTCCTATTTCCTATAGATTTCCCAGTATAATTCCCAATGTAAATCATATGGATGCATTTTGTTGCATTTTGTTTTTCCTTAAAAGAGAAAACAGGGCTTTGGTGAGAACGTCGGTCTGTCCGACCCCTCCCCAGACACTCCAGGGCACTCAGACAGGACTCACTCCGATGGAAGGAGAGAGGCTACATTCAATATAAGTGCAAACCGCTCCAGACACTCAGGATTATCTGTGCTCTGCATGAATAACGACAGCAGCTTGCTAGTGGGCAGGACTTGGCGGAGAGGCCCCGTCTCAAATCCGCAGCGGCACCAACACGCTCTCCCCGAGGTGCCTGTGAAATCTGCCTTCAGTTGCTAATTTCACACTCCAGGGACAGAGCTGTGAACAGCTCAGAGCACGTAATTCTCATTTTCATAACAGTTTCCTTAACCTTCAGACACCCTTTTGTGGCATTTATTTCCCATCTTTTAAAAATTAAAATGCTCAGTCCCTTTAAGGTTAAGTGTCAGGTTTGATTCTGCTTAATCGCCTTTTTAATTTCATGACTTTGCAAATAGCACAGATATTAGCTTGTCTTTATATATTTTGCAAAGCTTCCTTCGACTGGATTGCAATTTTTAAAATCGAAACGAACGGTTCGCATCGTCTGCATTCATGGTTCCCTCTCCTGCCATTTTTCTAAATGACGTAGGTACTTTGGACGCTTCTGTGATGAAGAGGGGATCTTTTCAAAGGCACTGTTAAAATATACTTTACATCTCCCTTCAGATCATAAAGCGAATTTTCTTCTCTGGGTTTTGCAGACCTGAGACACACTCGTCTCTTATAGAACGTGTGACAAGACACGGGGCAGAGTCCTTTGGGACAGATAGAGGGTGAGAAACAGAGCTGCCTGAACCAGTGAAGTTGATTGATGAATGGGTAGGCATCACTCCAAAGAGGAGATTTTGTAAGAATTTTGGCGGCCAGATTTATAAACCCCAGACAGTTTTATATTTGAGATTAGAGTTTGCTTGTTCCTGTTGTCAGCTGATTCGGTTGTGCTTTTCCATCAGTGAGTGACTCAGTCCAGAGGGGAAAACTATTCAGATCAGAGAATATTAGGATAGTATAGTTCAGTAGATATATCAAGATCCGCATTTGTTTTTAGTTTAAATTGGTTTAGAATTCTTTAATAACCACAGTTCACATTGTCGTACATTTAGAAGTGAAATGGGTTTGATATCAGGAAATTAATGCCATTCATCCTAAGTTTTAATTCCTGTTACAATTCTCTTCAGTTCTCAGGCTGTGCCAAGCCTGGGGATCCCCAGATGAAGACAGGAACTCTGAGTCCTGAGCAAGTTTCCTGTGCTTGTTGTTACAAATTAGCACAAACATGGCGGCTTAACACAATAGAAATTTATGCTCTCACAGTTCTGGGGGCCAGAAGTCCGCAATAAATGTGTTGGCAGGGCTATGCTCCCTCCAGACTCCAGGGGGAAATCCATTCCTTGCTTCTTCCAGCCTCTGGTAGCTATCGGCATTCCTTGGCTCGTGGCTGCATCATTCTGGTCTCTGCCCCTGTGGTCCCACGGCCTCCTCCTCTTCCGTGGATATTTGTGGTCTCTCCGTTTCTCACTTACCAGGACACTGGTGATAGCATTTAGGGCCCACCCAAATGATCCAAGATAAGCTTCTCTTCTCAAAATCCTTAACCTAATCACATCTTTTGCCATATGGGGTCATAGACACAGGCTCTGGGGATTATGATGGGGACATATCTTTTGGGGGGCCATCGTTCAGCCCACCACAAGGCCCTTGCCTTTCCTTCATTTACGACGGTGAAAATGGGGCTCCCCTGTCTGGAGGGAAGATCCAGGGATGTCATACTGATTTTCTATTTACTGTCGTAATAAATTACCACCGTTCCAGCAGCCCCATGGTTCCCTGGCACGTTCCTCTCATCTGCTTCTGACTCTTATTCCTCTGTCTGTCTCATCGGCAATGATCCTGCTAATTCCTCTTTTCTAAGCAGTTGGATTCTTCACTTATTTTTCATTGCATGTCCCCACTGAAGTATATTCCTCATCAGTCTTTGCTGACTATTGCAAACTCCACCGCACACCTGACTCTGTTTCCACAGCCAAGCCCTCCATGGAATATACTCTTTTGCTGTGGGGTTTACTAAAACGACAGTATTTTCCAGCATGTCCCTTTCCTTGATTCTTTCCTTCTGTGATTCTTCTTACTCCGGCAATATGTCCCCAACTAGACCCCTGAAGACATCCAAGATGATTTCCAGCATAACGTGGATGAATGTTTTCTAAAGGCCGATATTTATTTTAATGAGTTTTAAGGGGAAAATGTAATCAGAAAATAAAACTCATGTGTTCACAGATATGAATGTCTAGGATACAGTCATAGGTTAAGTAGAATAAAGATGGAGTCTGTTCAAAGAGATGTAAGTAAATTAATCCACAAATGGAATGCAGGCATGGAAAAACAACGGTGATGGTAAACGGATTGCTCAAGTTTGGAAAACCCTGACCCACAAGATAAAAAGTCCAAATTTGTTTGGCACAAAGATGTCAACTCTCTGAGCCAACTTCCCTCGCAGCGCTACCAGCTGCCGAAAACACATGTCTCTTCGGCCAGATCCCACTTCATCTTTCCCCTGAACTAACTACAGGTTTCCCCAGCTGTCACACCTTCCACGTCCAGCTGCTCCTCGAAATCCTTCAAGACCAGGTCACATCTCACCTCCTCCGGGAAGCCTTCCCTAAGCATGACAGCCTCTGGATCTTTTCTTCTATTATCTAGAGCACCTGTTACTTGAATGCCTCGTTTGTCCTTGATCCACAGCCCATCTGGTGCCTTTCTCCCTGATTGAAGTCTCTAAAATGCAGGCATTACTTCACACCATAGGCAGTTCAAAGGTAGTTTTGATAACCCCTACACATCCCAAAGGCACGGTTCTCTTTCTGGCCAAAAACCAGAGGTAAGTAGCTTCAGGCATGGATTTTATTAATTACCCCTAACATGGATCCAGCCAGCAAGCATTCCTGGAGCACAGACTCTGTGCCAGGCTCCAGTAGCTCGATTCATGTCTTCAGGGCTCCGTTTCTTGGCCCTGCCTTCCTCTGTTGGCCTCCCACACAGGCAAGCCCCCCTCAGCTTAGAGGGGGCCCAGTTTTACATCCCGACAGTAACAGGTCCTGGGTTCTCTCTCCCAGCAGCTTTCATTGGCCTGGTTTGGATCATGTGACCATCAGTGAAGGACTTGGGCCAAGGAGAAGGAGGACTAGAATATATTAATTGGCCAGGCTGGGGTCATGAGCCTATACCTACTACTGGAAGCTAACGGAGTCAGCTCTTCACAAAGAGTGAAGAAGAGATGGAGGAGAGAGAAATCACCACAAAGAAAAGGAGGCTGGACTTCCAGGAGAAGAAGAAACAGATGCGGGGCAGACAAAAGAAACAGCTGTGCCCCACAACATGTTTGCGAGTGACCGAGGCAGGAAAGAAACTCCTGCCGAGTGTGGAACACACGGCAGGAGATGAGAGGATGCATTCGGAGGCAGGAGAGAGTCAATGGCGCTGGGTACTTGCAGGCATTTTGGCATTGTTGTTTGGTTGAGAAAAAGAATTCTAATGATGTGTAACATGTAAATACTTAGAAATGAAGGAATATGCGCAAATAAATGTGTGTCGAGTAAGAAATATTACACAAACAAAAGGCAGTCTGGAAATTACTGCCAAAGACCGAAGCCAGTAAATCCTTATTTCCCTCGGGATCCCCGGTTTCCATAGAGAGATTAAGTTTTATTTACCTGTTTTTAAATATTAAACTTGCAGTTTGGAGCCTTCATTCCTTAAGTCAAGAGAAACAACGTCTATTTTTGTGTAATGAGGATAACTGGCTCCATTTGATCTAATGCTGTGTCTGTATCTTCAATCAGATTTGGGGCTGTTAAGCAAAGAATAATGTCCCAGGCAGTAACTGGCTAGAGAGGATGGACTTCAGTAGTGGTGCAAATTAAGAGAGAAAGTTGAGGTGATGATGGAAAGACTCCCCTATCCTCTGATAATAAGAGAGGACTAAGAAGGTGAGAAAAGATTACAAACTCTAAAACTTCGCTGTGGCTACAGGAATCAAACGCCACTACTCCCTTCTCTTCCTGTCCCACTCAACAGTTTGTGAAGTATTTCTATGTCCCCAGACCACCCCCCCCTACTCCCGAGGCATCACGCACGCTGGCCTCATTTCCAGTCCTTTGAATTCCCGGGCCTGTTTCTTCCTCTGGGTCTTTGCATTTGCTGTTCCCTCTGCCTGGCACACTGTTCCCTCAGGTTTCCCCATGGTGATCTATCCTCATCTTTCAGGACTCAGCCTATATGTCACCTCCACAGAGAGGCCCTCCCAGACCACCCAGAATGAGACAGTAGTCCTATCCTCAAGTCACCCGATCTGTTTCCTTTACTGCATTTCACCACCTGGAATTATGTTTGTTTGTAAATTGCCCATCACCCCCCAGTACACTGAAATGCCTAGAAACAGACAAATCTTGTCTACCTCTTTCACTGCTGTTTGCCTAGAACGTAGCCTAGTAGCTGGTATAAAACGGGAACTCAATCAATATTTATTGAATGAATGTAGGACTTCATTAATGGAGAGTGGTGTCATCCATTTCCTTTGGGGACATGTTGCTTTGCATTTGGATAGTTCCATTCCCTTTGTATGCCCCTCATCTCTAGTAAAATGATGAACTCCTGGAGGACTCAGCCTCTTGAATGACACCAGAGTTTCTCCACCTCGTTGACATTTTGTGCCAGATACATCTTTGCTGTGGGGCCGTCCTGTGCCTTGTAAGATATTTATCAGCTCTCCTGGTCTCCACTCACTAGATGCCTGCAGCGTCCCGCACCCCCATCACTACAACCAAAAATGCCGCAGGCGTTGCTATTGTCTCCTGGGGGGTGGGGCAAAATTCCCCCCAGTGGAGAACCCCTGTATTATACCAGTGCCATCGTAAGACCCAAGTGAGCGTCCACGTTACCTTTGTTGGGTGAGGAAGTGGGCTTCTGTTTGATATCCCTGGATTATTTTAGGTCATCGGACGAATGTACTGGCCTCCTCACTGGCCTCTAGGTTTCCACTCTGGTCCTCATGATTTATTCACCCTGCTGATAACGATACAATCCCACCCCATCACATCCAATCTCTGCTCAAGTCCTTCTGGTATCTCCCCATCGCATCTAGAAGGAAGTTCTTCGCTCTGGCTGTCACCTCCTCCCAGGTCACCCCAGCCACACTCCAGCTCAATGCCTTTTGTGCAGAAGAGGGTGACCTCGTTTGCCTGGGACTTCCTGGCGTTAGCCCTGAAAGTCCCACATCCCAGAACCCAGTCGGTCCCAGGCGAACCAGGACGGCTGGTCATCGGAAGATATGCTGATGAACAGATGAGTGGGAAAACGGAAAATCAAAGGGAGGCCAACGCCATGTCTCGGAGCCCAGGTGGGTGAGGGCCGACTGCGTCAAGGACACCAAGGAGGAGCTAGTCCACGTTCCCTCAAAGGCCAGGATGAGGAAGAAGGACACTCAGAGCCTTTACCTCCCCACTCGCAGTGGCCCCTGCCCCGAAAGCCCAGAGCCTGTGTGTGCGGGGAGTGGGGTGCACTCCCTGTGGTCGGGCAGGGGTGAGACAGGCGTGCCAGGGTGCGACCGGAGCAGATTTATCCGACAGGAGTGTGACGCTCTCTCCGCGGTAATTAGAGCCCTCAGAGCATTCCGTCACCGAGGATCTGGGAGCTCGGAGCGGTCGGGACTGGCCGCTCCTGGAGCCTCACCTGGCTGGCAGGCCGGGGCCAGGCGGCTCTCTAAAACCGCTTATCCCACTGTGTATCCCAGGGCCAGCTTTTCCGGGTGCAAACTGTGCAGACTCTGACATTCATAAAGACAGAAGATGGGGGTGGGAAGTGGGGAAAATGAAAAAACTCTCCTATAACCTTCTCTATTTCAAAGTTCACTTCGAAACTTCAAGCCTCCCTCCCAGCGTCTCAGGAGTGGGTGCTATTGGCATTTTATGCAGGACGACTTTGATTATGTGGCACTGTCTGAGATATTCCAGGACATTTAGCGTCTCTGGCTCACGCCTAGTAGAGGCCAGTGATCTACTCCTTTCTCTTGCCATTACGACAGCCCCAAACACCCCTGCTCATTTTCACTCACTTGGGTTAGCATGAAAATCTGACACTCCGCATGCCTACAAAACTCAGTGTGTGGCACGGAGGCGGGCGGGGGTCGGGGAGACACAGTCCCAGAAACATGACTTCCTGGGGAGGCTCTTTCCGGGGTGCCACGCCCTGTAGTTCTGAGCTCTGATGCTTGTCGGAGCATCCCAGTAAACCCTCGCCATTTCTGCAGAGAGGAGGGGATGCAATTTACCGAGCATTCGGCGTCCCAAATTAGACAGTTAGAACAAAACGTGAGGAAAGGAAAGATTTGTGATATCCAGCCAGCGAGCATCCGTGGAGCACAGACTGTGCCAAGCTCAGCGCCCGGAGTGAGCCACGCAAAGAAGAAAAGACGCTGGACTTAGGTTGCTGACAATCTGGTCAACAGAGAAAAGTAACTGCTGCAGCAACAGCCATGACAAAGAGAGAGAGAGAGACCCAGGACAAGGTGAGGTCTTCCATGTGCAGTTGGGGGTCTATGGTGGGTCTACCTAGTGTCTTAGACAGTAATTTGAAGATGGAATGGCATGGCATGGAATGGAATAGAACAGAACAGAATAATATTATCAGATAACAAAAGTAAGTAGTGTTCATGTTTCGTCTCAGATATATAAATAGGAGTATATTGGTTTGTGATGCAAAATTTGTTTCATACTGCGGCTAACTGGGAAAAAAAAAGAGCTTAGAAACACAGGGTAAAGAGCTACCGTGTAAGGGGCTACTTTTGCAATAATAGGTCTTTAAACAGGTATAAAAACATGTCATTAGTTAGAAACGACGTTATTTTTTGGACTGATTCGCAGGCGTGGAGCAGCTCTGTGTGCTGTATCACTTCAGGTGGGTCCCCGACAATCCTGAGAGGTGCAGGACAGGGTCATTCTTCTCGCTGCAGAGATGAGGAAATGGAGACCCAGCCCAGCTCCCCAAGGTCACCCAGCTGAGCAGCCAGAGCACCAGGTCCCGCAGCCCCAGACTCCAAATCAGGAAGGTCCTACCACACCAGCTGCTCCTGAGAATGGAGCTTCACCCACGTCACTGCCTGTCTCCACTGCCCATGACACGACACGCGTTCCTCACCCCACACCATCTCCAGCCGCCTCTGCTATGACAGGTAGGCTGAGAGGCTCAATTAGGTTTTAGAAAAGAAACGACCCCATCAACATTTCATGGGTACGAACCCCACATTCCTCTCCTGGGGGAACAACTTCCTTGCTGACTGTGACACTTTTAACAAAATCGACTGTCAACTCCTAAGGAGGCCGCCTGGTTTGAGCTCAGGATGTGACAAGGGAAGCAAATCTTCCAAGTTTGTATTCCGACACAGCCTGTGCCCATCTCTCTCAGACTGAAAGGGCCAGGAAGATAAGAAAAAAAAGTGTAGAAATGTCAGGATTTCTTCCAGGAGAGAGAAGGCAGAGGAGCTGGGGTGGACTGGAGCGCCATCCTGGCTGGGGTGGGTGAGCAGTGCCCCCCGTGTGTGTTCTGTTCCCCGACATGCAGGGGTGTGGAGGGTCCTTCCACACTGCCACCACCCCTCTCTGTCCGTCCCAGGGGTGCGAGGCTGTGGTTTGCTGATTGGGGTGTCCACGTGGACTAGATTCTGGAATCTGAGCTCAGTCTTGGGCATGGACAGCTCGCTCTTGCTGGAAGCTCAACGGGCTCCACGACAGCTCGTGGCATGTGTGTTCATGACGGGTGCCCGTGTGGCACTACAGCCAGGTGGTCGGAGGCACAGCTTCCGGAGCACCCCCTCCACTTCCTGTCAGGTGAGCAGTGGATTGGGCCATCTTGGCGATTCCCTCCAGCGCCCTCCAGCGGCCAGCGCACAGTGTTCCTCCAACAGGTCTTGTCGCGCACATGCGCCACCGCGCACAGCTCCAGGTCTGGGGATGCAGCCGGGATCCCAGTCCTGCCCCCCAGACCTTGCACTTGTGGCAGGAGACAGACAGGGAGCAGGAAATCAAAGCCGCGCTTGAGACGATGTCGGAGATGACACGTACAGGGAAGACATTTAACCAGGCTGAAGCCGTGGAGCGATGGACATGGGACTCAGGGAATGAGGAGGGGACAATTGACCTGAGTCCCGAAGAAGGAGAAGGAGCAGATCATGGGAGGGGTCGTGGAGGGGGCTCTAGGCAGAGACAACAGAGGCGTGGAATCTGAGTCACAGCCCACCCGCCCTTCACAGAGGGCCCTGTAGGACCCATGGAGAAACATCCTCCTACCTGCCCACTAAAAAATTCCCTGCAACGGAAGAGTGGCTAAGAGCATGGACCTAGCACTGAGCCGTCTGGTTTTAAATCTCAGCCCTATTGCTTACTAACTTAATTAGCACTCTGCACCTGTTCCCCTGTTTAGCATGGGGTCGGTAATAACAGAGCTGTGGTGAGGAGAAATGGATTAATCCTCATACAGCACTGAGCCCAGGGCCGGCTCGTGGTGGGGCTGGAGGGGCTGGAGGGGCTGGACACCAAATCCGCACGTGTCCTTGGAGGACAGAGCGGGTCCTTTTAAATCAGCCTACATTCAGACTGGACCTCTGGGGCGTCTTTAATGATAAAATTACTTCTTTTCAGAACAAGTAGGTAAAATAGTGCTCAGACTTGCAAACATCTGTATTGTGTCTTGACATCCAATGATCTCCCAGAAAACCAGGGCTTGCCCTCTGACAGGACAGCAAAGCCCAGGCTTGTCTCACTGGGGCTATGGGAAGGAGTCAATGAGCCACATACCCTAAGAAGAAGAAGGACCTGTGGGACTATGTAGTGGTTACAAGGCGGGGTTCTGCGGCCGAACTCAGGTCTGAGTCCCAACCTCCACCACTTACCAGTTGCGTGACCTTGAACAAGTCCCTTGACTGGTCTAAGCCTCATTCTCCTCATCTGTAGAATGGGGATAATAATAACAGCGTGGTTGTAAAGAACAGATTTCCTAAATCCATCCATCCATCCATCCATCCATCCATATATTCCTGTAGCGTATCGTCACATGAACGTGCGTAGTCATTGTTTATCTTCTTGTCATTACCCAGGATGAGAGGACATGCTGAAATTCTCGACACTGGTGAGGTTTTCAGACAGGACCTCAGAGGTGATGGAAGGAGACTGTCATGATCACAATGACCACAGGGGCCCAGAGAGAGGTCACTGAGCCACCGCAGCCTCCATCTGATACCTGTAGCTGAGAAAAAGACATATCTCCGCATTCCAGTCACACAGCAATTTGTTGGGGCTCATCGAGGCCAGGGGCTGCCACCAGCCAAGCCTCTTGCCTTGTCAACCTTTTCTTCATTATAAACTCACGTGCTCTTGTCCTACCTAATTCCTCATTCCAAACGTCCCAGTGCAAGGTCCTGTGCAAACCTCGAAAGGTTTTCTTTCCCTTTAAAAGGTGTCCTTTAAAAGGTAACCACTCACACAGCATTGTCGCTTTCTCGCTGCACAGAAGCCCAGCAGTGGAGGGAGGCTGCCAGCTGAGCGTGGACTTTGGCTCCGTCCACAAGCTCCAGAAGATGTAGAAAAGCCCCATACATTGCACAAGGATTCCACAGGAGCCGTAAAATAGCCTGTGATTAAACCAACATGTCAAAATCAGTATGCGAAGGGTGTGATTAAAAGTCAAGCATGCTTAGCACCGAAACATCACTCTTAATTGAGCTTGTGCCTACATTTTTATATGTCACAGGAAATTAATGACAGCGTGATAAACCTTCAAGAAAAATTAATTACCCCTGCTGCTTGCCTGCCCCTCCCTGTGCTCTCTGCTTAAATTGTCCTCTCTCTTCCTCCATCCACCCCTAGGGGGGTCCCTGAGGTGCCATTACACATTTGGTGCCATGAACATTCACATGACTCATCCACACAGATCAGCCCTGTGAAGAGAAGCCAATGTGCCACCCGAAGCGCTGGGCGATGTTTACTGCACAAGGGACAGAAGCCAGAAATAGGTGGGTGGGGTCTTTGCAGAGTTGGAGTGAGGGGTTGGTGCACTGTGTGGTGGCATCTGTGGCTTTCTCTGGGACGAGCCCACATTCCCATAGGACATGGAGAGGGAGAGAGAAGGGCTGGATGTAGGGGCATCAGCAGAGACAGCAGAGCTGAGTGAGGTGCCCTGGCCTTGGCGGCTGGGCTGAAGCAACATGGGTACAGGGGGTGGAATGTCACCGGCAGCTTTCAGAGTCATCAAGATTCGGGCAGAGGGTCCAAGAGCCCAGTGGGTGGGCACACGGGGAAGAAGCAGAGACGAGCGCTCATTGGCCCCTCCCCCACCCTGTCCCCGCTCTGAGAGTTCCTTGGCCCCTCTCCCCTGTCCCTGCTCTGCCCAGGACCCTGGTGGCGCCGGCTGCAGTGAGCTTTCTGCAGGAGGCGGACATCAGCCCTGGGAGGCAGCCTGGGCTGTCGCTGCTGCACAGACACCAAGAACCAGGAACAGAGGGAACGAGCGGGGAGCAAGGAATGGGGAGAGGACAGTGAGCGGGAGACACCAATGGGCCACCAGTAGGGCTGTGAGCATCCATCTTTGTAGTGACCAAAGGGAGACAAAGTGCCAGAGACCAGCAGGTTCCTGGGAGGCAGATCCCCTCCCCAGGGGTCTCCATGGCAGTGGGTCTGGGGGGAAGCCGAATGCAACGGGGCAGGCTCTGTGCAGCCACTCGAGGACTGTCAGGGAGCACAGTCTCAGGCCCTGGCACGAGCGCCCCCTGCCCTCCTTCTCTCCAGCACACGTGACCTGCACCCTGCTGTCCGATACCCTTCAGTCCTGTCTCCCACAGCGGGCCCAGCCTTGTGCCCTGCACAGCCTCAGACGACACTCTGTCAGGATGGGACGGAAACGGTGCTTCAATCACTCCTGTCACACCTGACACCCGGGGCTCCTGGGGATGCACGAGAGGGGCCTGGGCGCCACGTCCTCCTGGCCATAACCATTTTTCATAAGGGAGGAGAAGCGGAAGGGAAGACCCGGCTGATCAGGGCGGCCACGTTGTCCAAAGCGTCTCCCACCCACGGGTGAGCAGCCTGCCCCTCGATGCGCCCAGGCGGCTGAAAACCAGCAGATCACAGGCGCCGGGGACGTGCGGAGTCCTGCCTGGATCTCAGTTGTAAGAAGTAATTTGCAAGAAATACTCTGCAGGATCGAGCGGCTGCCAGGAGTCCCGGCTGTTTGGCGTTTTCTCTTGGCGGCTGTTCTCAGACGTGGGCAGCAGATTGGGGCCGGGGGCTCCTCCCTGGCCTCAGGGGACCCTCACAGTCTGCAGGGAGCGACAGAGTGCACGAGCCGATTTAACGGATGTTTATGGGGCCCTGCAGGCCGCCAGGGGTTAGCACGGACCGCCGAATCAGAGGACAGCGGCCACTTGTCCCGCATCGGAGCTCACAAAAGACGATTGCTTTGGTCCTAGGGAGCATATGGGAGCAGGTCAGATGCCAAAGTCTGGCTCCTGCCACCTGGCGTTCTTCAGAAGTGACCCTCTAAGGAGACTTGGCCATTGTGAGGGAGACGCTTATTGTGGGGCTTCTATCCTGGCCTCTTCGAGGGTCAGCTCTGCCCACACGGGGGCAGGAGGACAATGGCCCAAACTTGCCACTGCCCTGGCCTGGTGGGGCTGGGAGCTTTGCAAGAGGTGGGGAGACAACAGATGCAAACGCTCCGGGCCTGGGGCTCAGGGGACTCCTGCAGGGGCGAAGGGGGGTCTGGCCCACAGGACGAGCCCCGTCACCAGCCAGGGGAGGCCACGTGGAAATACGGGCCCAGAGTGCCAGGCCTTTCGGTAGCCAGGGCAGCTCCGGGAAAACGGGCCTCACTCTCCACTCCAGAAATGAGCCGTGTCACGACGGGGTCATGTCCTGTCACATCCCTGTAGCCCTGAGTCCCACCCCGCTTCGCCCAGAGCGCTTTCCTCGGCCACCCTCTGAACTCTGCAGACTACACAGAATTAGCTCAGTGGCAGTCACCCCTGAACATGACTGACCTGCTGGGGGGCGGGGCGTCTAAGGCCCTGCAGGGAAAAGCCCTCGTCTCGCCCGTGTCTGTAACCCCCACACCACCCAGCCCAGCACCAGTCGCACCTTGATGCTCAAGACATTCTAGAATGATCATTTCTCTCTATGGGTCAGCGGTCGCCCTGTGGACGTGTGGTCCAACACCAGCCTCTATGTCTTGTTTGTCCTTCTTGGTGTTTTTTGAAAAATGTGAACCAATATCAACGTGTAGAAACTTGGGATTTCACTGGAGAGTCTGATTCCCTGACTCTCTCGAGGTCTCAGGAGACAGGGCCACCCTGGGCCCACGTCCTCCCACAGTAGCCACTGGTGGCACGACTTCCAGGCTACCCCTTGTCACTGTGCTCTGCAGTTGGCCGCAGTCTCCACCCCTCCCCATTGCCCAGGATCTGCCACCCAAGCCCTGTTCTGTGTTGTCCACGTGCCGCTCACCAGCCGTGTGACCTGGGCAGGCCCCTTTCCCTCCCCGGTGTTTCCCCTTCCACAGCAGAAACTGTCATGAACCTCCCCACAGGGCTGGGGGGTTTGGCGGAGTCAACTCCCGGAACCCGCTGGGAGCCCGTCTGGCAGGCGGCCGTCCCTCAGGAAGGGCTGGCTGCTGGCTGCTTGGGTCTGGCCCCCTCACTCTTTCTGTTACTTGCATTAGGGTTTGAGACTCTGCTACAGATGGAGGAACCAAATTCAGCCATGTCTCCTCCGCCTGTCTCCCCCTCCTCCTCCCCAGCCCCTCCGCCCACCGTGTCCCTCACCCAGAGGGAGAGGACAGCAGAGCCTGGAGTTCTGCTGCATGGAGCCCCAGCTTCTCAGAGTCCTGGTCACTGCCGCTCACCACAGACTGTTTGGTGACACGCTCAGGTTCTCGCACATCCTGTCCCGGGATGCCAACCCCTCCTGCACCAGCCATCTCGGGGCTGCAGGGAGCTTTAATCAAACCTCCAAGAGCGTCTTTCTTCCTCCCCCTTTGTTATCAGTGAGACGCCTTAGAACTCACCAGATGAATCTGTCTTTGGGGTGAACATACCATGTGAAGTCTTCTGAAAGCAATCAACAACTGTAATCCAATTATCGCTGGCCGTATTTTTCACGGTACTTCACCCACAACCTCATCCTAGCTGTGGCCAAACTCACCACACACACACACACACACCACACACACACACACACACCATGTACACACACCCACGCCCCACACAAACACACACACACAGCAGATGCCAACTTTGTGCCTCACCGCCTCACAAAACAGTGGGATTGCTGACTAGTGAACAGTCGATCTGCATGAATTAACGTGAGAGATGGTTGAAAAGCCCTGAAGCTTTTCAACTTACAAACAGGTATCAGGCTGGGTTGCCATGGAGAGCAGGTGGACAGATGCCAGGGCTCACCCCCAGGACGTGGGGCCTCTTCTGATCAGCAGGGTCACGTGGGTCTCTGTGAGGAGGCCAAGGCATGGCCTGGCATTCTGATGTCTGACACGCTGTGTCTGAGCGTATGAGTGTGTGCGGGTGTGGGAGAGTATAAGTGTGTGTGTGTGTGAGTGTGTCTGAGTGTAAGTTTGCACGCACATATGTCCAGGCACCACATGTATGGAATGACGATCGAATGGCCCCAAAGATCTGTTGGACACACTTCCTTTTTAACGGAGTGTTTAAACTCTGGGGTCACTGAGTGGACAATCTGAGTTTCTGAGTCAGGGCGGCTACTGACTCAGCACCCAGGGCAGCTGCTCCTCCCAGCTCCACAAACGCCGCGAGCCCCTGCGTCTCTCTGTCCCCTTTACCGTCCCCTACTCTTCTCTCCTTCCTCTCCCCGCTCCATTCGCCTCGTCCCCCGCCCCCCTTCGCTCTCTCATTTTCTCTGGCTTCATCGCTCTTTGTCCCGCAATTCCCCTCCCGTCACTGTGGGTTATCGATGAGAGGACCACATCCTCGCCTCCTTGCCATATAAAACCCTTGACACAGGTGCATACCCATTTTCTGTCTTGCAAATCTGCACCAACTCCGGAAGAATATATACACGTGACACATATACTTCACACGCACAGAATGTAAACATGGACCAAAGCAAGCCTCTGCTCCATGTCTCAGTTTGGGTTTCCCAGAAGCAGACCCTGAGGCAAAGTTTCAAGTTCAAGTGCTTTATTTCGGAGGGGCGGGTGGTGTGGCAGGGCGACCAGGGCAGGGATGGCTCTGATAAGCATCCCGCCTGCTTCTCTGGGAAACCGCCGAGGGCTCGTCTGCAGCCATGGAGCCGGCCCCGGGTGTGGTCAGGAGATGGGCCTGGGGCTCTGGCAAGGTGGCCGTGCCACCTCCAGCAAGTTACCAGCGTGGGAACCAGAGCCCAGGCCCGCCGGGGAGCCCGAGGCGCAGACAGGCACGGCAGGGGTATCCCATCTGAGCGTCCAGAGAGCAGGGCGTCACCCCACCTCCGCCAGACCTGGCTTGGGGCCCCTGGGGCATTTCTTCCCCAGCACCCCAGTTACGAGGAAGGGAAAGCAGGGACATGGGGTACAGAGTAGTGACAACGAGGGGCCGGAGCGGCTTAACCAGGGAGCAAAATAGAGGTAGGGGCTCAGGGACTCGTCACTGCCCCAGCCATGTGCCACCTCACCATGGCCCCGTCCGACCATCTCTCATTCTCCAGGCCTCCCAGCCTCCTCCCGAACCAACGGGGCCCAGACCCCCGGCGTGACTTCTCGGTCCTGTGACAAGAAGGCTTGAGACAAAGGTTTTCAAACGCTTTTTATGCAGTGAAACGCATTTCACACGGCGGCCCACGCGCGTGCACGTGCACGTGCACGCGCACACACATCCACACACACTCTATTTACACAGAAACGGAAGGAAGACTCCCCGAACCCCACTTCCGCTCCCACACGCCTCGCTCTCCGATGTTTTCTAACGCAGTCGGTTCTGATCTCTTGCAGGTTTTAATGCCAGGCTGACCCCCTGTGTTGATACCGAGGCCACTAACATGTCACACCTGTAATCGGACCCACTCTGCGCTGGGGAACGGCCGATGGGAACGTGTTCAACCAGGCGTCATTCATCCTACAGTGAGGGGGCCGGGCTCATCCGGAGACACACCTCTCACCCTCCAGTGCATGGGGGGAGAACAGGAGGAGGGTTGTGCCAGCGACACCTTACAGGTCACGACCTCCAGTCAGTCACAACGGCTGGTGCTGGGGGTGAAGATGTCACTCCCAGAGGCACAGACCAGATGGCAGAACCCTGGCCTGTAGCTAGCTGCTCAGCCCTAAAACCTCCCGGGCTCGCCAGGGAGCGGGGCCTGGGGAAGAGCGTGGGGTCAGGCCCCCGATGGAGCAGCAGGCCATGAGCTGGGCCCGGCTGCCCCTTCCCAAGAACCCAGACCCATCCTCTGACCCGCACGGGGTCCAGGCTCTCAGGAGCTTGCAGACAGAGAAACGAGCAGAATGGGGCTTAGTACCATCAGCCAGAGCTGTCCTCACCGTCACCATGTGGTTACTCTAGGCTCTCTTTCCCCCAGCCGGTGCCGGGTCCCACGTGCGTCACCTCGCTCCATGCCCACGACAGCCCTCGGAGGCAGACACAGCGGTTTAGGTCGTGGTGCCAGGGGCGGCAGCAGCAGGGAGGAATGGTCATAAATAGCACCTGACATTCCAGGGCTCCCACCATGTGACTGGCACAGTGCCAAGGCCTCCATGTGACCCACAGCCAGACACGGTTCCCTCCTCGGGGGCCAGTTCTCTGTGAAATGACGTTGCTGCTGTTGGGAAGAACCTGCCCTCCTCCCATCGCCTCTGATGTCCCCTCATCTTGTTCATCTCTTGTCACTGCCATTTCCCGCCGCTGACAGCGGCAGTCTTCCTGGCCATGCTTGTGACATGGCCCTCTAGTTTCTGATAAATTTATTTACAACCAGATTTCACCCGATTTCACCTGCAAAGGCAGGCTTTCCTCTCCATCTTGCTGAGCGGAAGGCAGTGGGTCTTGTGCTGGCCAGGAGGCCGTAGGGCTGGGAAGCCGGCTCGGGAGTGGAGGAGGGTACAGCAAATGACAAAACCCCCACCGAGCAGGGGGTGACAGAGCTGGTTCCATTCCTGTGGTTACCAGCTCCCTGTCCCCCGGTGCCAAGCATCTCTGGGCATTAAAGGACATTGGTCATCAAGCCTTCGAACAAAGCCCACGGATAACTAATGACCCTCAGGCGGCCCCACCAGGCACCCCCGTGGCAGAGTGGTCACTAGAACTTCAGTCTCGTACAGGCAGAAACAGGCCCGCAAGGACCTGGGGCAGCAGAAGCAACATTTCCGCCTTTCATCCCAACTCAGTGGTCTGCAAACCTCACTCCCACTAACTGGCTATTAGAGGTCCCTCTGTGTCCTCCTGGTCGACGGGACCCCATACTGCTGGGCCCACCTTCCTTTTCAGAGAGGATAATTATGTGTCCAGGGAGACAGATGCCTCTTGTTACCTTTTGTCGTTTTCCAGAACTGTCCACACAGTTCCTTGAACAGGCCACTCTCCCCTCAGATTCCAGGTTCCTACTGTGGCCGTGAAGAAGAATCTCGTAGCAATCGGTGTGTCATCAGTCAGGCCCTGTTGTCTTCCTTCTGAATTACGTTAACTTCTGACATTTATCGAGTAAATATTTGACAAGCACCTACTGTGTGCCAGGCACCATTCCCGGCACCAAGGACAAGCAGGGAACAGGCACGGCCCCTGTCCTGTGGAGCACAGGTAATAGACAAACGACACAACAAACTCAGGTTTCTCTGACAGTGATACGTGGTGTGAAGGAATTCAAGAAGGCCAGCTGATGAAGAGGGCTGGGTGAAGGCGATTTAACTGAGGAAGATCTCAGAGAATGTTTGAGACCTGAAAGTTGAGAAGGAGCAGACTGAACAAAAAGAAAAAGACCATTTCTGGGGATGAGAACAGCGGATGCGAAGGCCCTGAGGTAGGACGGAGTTTGAGGGATTCTGCTTGGGACACGGAAAGTCGTGTGAGGCTGGAGTCTGAGCTCAGAGGAGAAAGTTGTGTAGAGATGGAGGAGAGGTGGGCAGGGGCCGGGTCAGGCAGGGCCATGGGGTCATGGCGATGTAAACAAGGGGCTGACAGGACTCCGTTTCTGTCTTTAAAAGATCCCTCTGGCTCCTGTGCAGAGTGTGAACTGCAGATGCAAAGGTGGAGCCCTGGACCACTGAGCAGGCTGCTGCTGCCGTCTCTGTGTAGACGATGGGTCTGGGCCTTTGACTGTAAGTAGCTCTATTTTCCCCTCTACACCCCAAATAGTGAATAAACTCTGTACTGGAAAGAAATCCCCCCTTTCAGAACTCTGCCATTCAACTCCCTGAATCTTTACTTTGAAGTTGCAAAGGCTCCCTGCCCCACCAGCCCCTCACCTCACCCTAAACGAGACTCACTCTAGACTTTTAGGTCCTGTTGTGGGTTGAACTGTATCTTCCAAAAAGCACATACTAAAATCCTAACCCCCATGGAACCTGTGAATGTGGCCTCACTCTGATTATATCTCTGCAGATGTAATCGAGTTAAGATGACCTTATACTGGATTAGAGTGGGCTTCCCTGTGAAAACAGGCAAATTTGGACAGACACCCAGTGAGAAGAATGCCACATGAGGAGAGGGGCAGAGATGGGTCTGATGTAGTTACAAGCCAAGGATCGTCGGCATCCGCCAGAAGCTAGGAAAGAGGCATGGGCCAGTTTCTGCCTGCCAACTCCTTGACTTTCGACTTCTGACCTCCTGAACTGTGAGAGAAGAAATCCTGTTGTTTCGAGCCACCCAGTTTGTGGTGGTTTGTTATAGCAGTCCCAGGAAACCCACACAGGTCCCTCAGTACTTCTTTCTTGTCACTCCAAATCCTGTCCCTCCTTAAATTCTTTCCTGTGCCCCAACTCAGGGACCGGCTCCCCTGCTACGCAGCTCCCACTCCACCCACTTCTGTGGCCTGGTGGTGGCCTGTGCCTATGACGCCTAAATCCTGCTCCCTCATTCTGGAATGCAGGACACATCAAGGCCACCATCATGATATCCATTAACAGAGGTGGCGAATTCACAGCCTGAAAGCCAGGCTTCATTCACAGATTTTTTTTTTTTTTTTTTTTTGGATACAACTTTACTATTTTAAATCAAATGCCAAGATTTAAAAATCAGGAAGTTTCCTATTAAAATTAGGATTTTCCAGGCTTTCCCCATAAAGAAATATCTGTCCACAGTGGACTTACCTTCTCCAGTGACTGTAATTAGCTGGACTGAGTCACAGCTGCCCCTGTGGGTAGAGTACCCACTCGTCCACGTGTCACTGACCCCACACAGTCTGAGTCAGTGAGACAGTGACCAGGTACCTACTGGGGCCCAGCACCATGCTTGGCAGCAGGACCCAGCAGTGAGCGAGACAACAAAGTCCCTGCCCTCACAGAGTGTATTGTCCAATTGGTGAGACAGACAACAAACGGATAAACAAATGCCCACCAAGGTATCACTTAACATCAAGGGCTGGGGGATTAGAGCACCAAATGGGTGGAAAGGCAGAGGCAGGCATTATACCTGACGAGGTAGTCAGGGAGGGCTGCTAGGAGGAGGGGGAATATGTGCGGAGAGCTGAACGCACTGAGTGATGGACCACACGTTTCTGAAGGAAGAGAATCCGGGCAGAGGAAACAGGAAGACCAAAGGCCCTGCGGTGAGAATGAGCAGAGTGGCCGGATGGACTGTCTGACATAGAGCCAGGGGGGAGGGGATCACGTGGGGGCTTCCTGGCACAGTGAGAAGGATGGATTTTCTTCTTCTGAGTGGGAGTCTGTCTGGGTAGTTGCAGAAGACTCTTGAGGAGGGAACTTAGAGCTGAGATCTGAATGATGAGAAGGAGAAAAGCAAGGGAGATAGTGACTTGCGCTGAGTGGGCATGAGGGTGACTTAAATGCAGAGTAGAGAGGAGGCTGCTGCGGACACAGGGCGGTGAGTGGGGACATCTGGGGATGATGAGGCAGAGGAGCCAGCAGGATCCACTACGCGGGCCCCGTCACCATGGTCAAAAATTTGAGCTTCATCCAAAGTGTAATGAGAGAATTTCTAGCCTGGGAAATTTAAAACTTCCCTCTGGCTACAGTCCTGAGAATTTCCCACAGGGGGACAAGACAGGAATCCAGGGGACCAGGGAGGAGACTGTTGGAGTCAACCAGGCAGGTGGCCCAGACCAGGTAACCACAGTGGGGATGGGAGACAGAGAAGGCTGGTCTTTGGGGCTTCCTCGTGTCCAATTTGCTTCCTATGGTCCCATCTCATTCCTTCCCTTGTTCTGCAACAAATGCCCTTTTGGACAACTGGCCATCAACCTGAAGACCCTATAAAGCCCCTTCCTCTTCACTGACTCTCTCGCAGACTGCATCTCACACGCAAGCTACCATCAGCCCTTTCGTTGGTGGAGCGCTCAGGGGAGCCCTGACAGACTTTTAAATTACAGGTACATTTAAATGCCTCATTCTTTCCCAGGCTTTGTTAATCACTGCTTTCCACCTACACATGAAATGGGGTTATGTGGAATATTTACTTGAAATTACCTGTGTGAAAAAAAAAAAGAAAAAAAATTGCCTGTGTGTAACAAATGTCAGAACATTTCTGAAGCCGTTCTCTCTGGAGAGAGCGAGAGAGGCCCAGCTCAGTGACTGGCATTAAGTGGGTGTATTTGTTTTCTATTGCTATGTCACAATTTACCATAAACTTAGCAGCATAAAGCAACGCATGCTTATCATCTCTGTTTCTGCGAATCAGGAATACCGGGCGTGGCTTAACCGGGCTCTCTTTTCCAGGGTAAGGGTCTCATCTGAGGGCTCAGTTGGGGGGACCCAGGTGGCAAGGAACTGAGGGTGGCTTTCAGCCAACAGTCAGCTAGGAACTGAGGCCCTCAGTAAAAAGACCCAAAAGAAACCAGATCCTGTCAATGACCATGTGAGTGAACTTGGTAGCGGGTCATTCCCATGTGAGACTTCAGATGAAACCCCAGCCCCGGCCAACACCTGGATTACTGCTTGCAAGAGACTCTGAGCAAAGGACCCAGAAAAGCCTTGCTGAGGCCCGACCCACAGAAACTATGAAATAATGAATGAGTATAGTGTAAGCTGCTATGTTTATGATAACTTGCTACTCAGCAATAGATAATTAATATAGTGGGTATTCAATAAATCATCACCAGATAACTGAATGAATGAAACAGTTTAGGAGGACACCCAGTCTGAGTTTGGTGAGATGTGGCCAGGAGAGCACTCAGGCTTTTGCTCCTTGCCCTAAGCCACTGAGCAGGGCTCTGTCACCTGAGATCAATCCAACACCTCCCACCTGCACACCTGCCATGGCTGGAGCAGGTGCCAGGCACCCTGAACAGACTTTATCCCTGCCCTCCCAGAGCTCCCTGGCCAGAGCATGGAAACTTCCAGAACCACCTCTCCACACACAGAGCTCACTCAGGCCAAGCAGGCAGCAGACAAAGCTGAGGACCACCTGACCCACTCCCTCTCCCCTGGGAATAGCTTATGTAACAGCACTTGTAGCTCGCATGGGGCTGACGGTCCCAGCCTCCCTCCAAGACACCCTGAGGCCTCCCTGGCTGCTTGGCAACCAGACCAGGTACCTGTAAGGAGGCGTGACTCTCATTTCACTTAATTGAAAAATCCACATCATCAAAGAGAGCTTCCACGCTCAGTGGCCCTTTCTTCCCTTGCCAGTGACCATTAACCTTTAAAAAGATGCTTTATGAGCCATTCGCTGAGCCTCATTTTCTATGCCAAGGTGTAATGAGGCTCATAAAGGGCCAGACTAGGGAAAGGGGGACATGAGAAAGGCCACAAATGAGAGGCCTGGGCAGAGCAGTCCCTGGGCCACCCAGCCACACGGGAGCCAGGAGTGGACGTGTCAGCAGCCACACCAGGAGCCCAGCCATCAGCCACAAGATGCTGGGACAGTCGAGGCCAACTCCTGTTAAGGAAGTGAGTTCAACCGAGCCAACGGTGGCAGAAATGAACAAGTGAGGTCCTGTCAGCCCTCTGGTCAAAGCCCTCTGCCACTCCCGCCTGACAGAGTAAAAGCCAAGCCCCTGTAGTGGCCGGGGGCCTGCCTGACCCGGCCCCTCCTCTCCACTCTGATTCCCCTCCCCTCTCCCCCTCTCCCTCTCCCCTCCGGCCACACTGACCCCCTGGCTGTGCCTGGAAACACCAGGTCAACGCACCCCAGGGCCTTTGCACGACCATTCCCTCTGCTGGGAAAGCTCCTCCCCAGAGAGTCTCAGGCTGGTCCCTCTCTGTCACTTGTGCAGATAGGCCTCCCTGACCCCCCTTTTTAAATAACTCCCTTGACCACATCCTCCACACTCACTATCCACCTCCTGGCTTAGTTTCTCACCAAAGCACTGACCAAGACCTGACAGACATGTCTCTGACTGATTGACACATCAGCGTTCCTCTCTCGACATTAGGACATACGCGCCACAAAGCAGGGAGCTTTCTGTTTTGTACACTGTTTTGTTCCCAGGACAGTGTCAGACACGTAGCAGATACTTC
>NW_024342471.1:18054302-18066850 GCF_902729225.1 Pteropus medius
AAAGAAAGAAAGAAAGAAAGAAAAGGAAGGCTCATACCTGAAGGACAACCCCAGGCGCTCGGAAGAACTCAATTACGAAAGGATTGGAGTCCTGGAAACCACACCTTTCCGTTTGCTGAAGGGAAGACTCAAAAACATAAATTGCCAAACGGGACAGCACAGGCCCAGGGCCTGACTGGCAGCAAACTGGTCACAGGAACGCCCCGCTGGAAAGGGATGGGGACACCGGTGGGGAGAAGGAACACCTGGGAAGTTGCCGCTCCCCCAGCAGCCGCGTGCTGCCCACTCAGAGTTTATGAGAGCGTCTTGCAGGGCGTGTTGGTGCCGCCTGGGGTCCTCTCCTCACCAGCCGTCCCCGTCCCCGGCAGCTCCTCCCCATCATCTGGGTCTCAGCTCTAATGCCGTCTCCTTAGAGATCCACCCCCAACCTCCAGATCTAACTAGGACCCCCTCCCTCAGTCACTCTCGTGACAATGCACTCGTGACTCCGAAATCCTCGGCTTCGCTCATTTATTTCCTGGCTTATTCTCTGCCAGGGCCTAGTGAGGGTTCAGTACCCTGAGAAGAAGGACTTTGCCTGTTTTGTCCACCGCCAAACCCCTGTGCCGACCACAGGATCCCACAAAGAGTAGATGCTCAATAGACATTTATGGAATGAACGGTTGGAGGAAACCATTCGGGGACTTATAGTACTGGAAATTTTCATTTCTTAAAGCACTTGCAAGTACCACTGTTGTCATCTCAGGTGGGTCGGATGTGGCTCGACGTAAAAATAGTTATGAAGACAGAAGGGTGGCCAATTAGCTTCTCTAAACCTCCTCGGTCTTATCTATACTTCAGTGAAAATATTACGTTTCTTTCTTTAGAGTCTGTGTTCATTGAAGCGCTCACTGAAGACGGACTACAGCAATTATTTCCTTTTTCTTCTCTCCCCTTTAGCACACAACATGATCTTTCAGAACGGTGGTTTGACATCTCAATCCCCTCCCGCACCTTGGGAGGATCACGGCACAGCATCGCAGGGTTTGGGCCATCCAGGAGTCTGGAGGCAGGTAACCAAGACCCTAGGCCCCCTTCTGCCTCTGCTCCCTGCCCAAGTCACATCACAGCCCAGGCCTTGGTGCCACCGCCAAGGAGTGTGATTGAAGCGACCCCTGACGTTCCCACCAGCTTTGACCTTCTTTACTTAGGCAGGTCCCCGCCAGGGGTGGGATGAGGAATTGTGCTGGGGACAGGCTCCTGCAGTGAATGCTGTTGCTTTGGCCCTGGTTCCTCCTGAGGATAAGAGCCCATCAGTTCTCACTGGAGGGTTTAACTCACCCTGCTTCCCACCAGTCTGCACTGACAACACGCCCTTGCCGTTTGTTCCTGCTGACCGGAGCCCAAGGACGGCCTGGCTGCTGCCCTCCGAGGCCTGGTGCCCTGCTCCCCCACTCCTTCTGGCCAGTTCCTCTTGTCCACACCTCAGAACTTAGTATGGATTCTGTCACCTGGAACTCAGAACCCAAGAGATGCAGCTACCATCCTCACCTACAACAGGTGCGCCTGAGTCTCCAGTCCCAGGAGGGCCCTTCCTGGCACGCTGTGGATGACAGAGCACCTCCAAGGAACCACAGGCCCTCGAAACCCTCAGAAGCATCAGGAGCTTCAGGAAGGAGCTCCCCATGGGTGACCACCATGGAGATGTGTGGGGCCCCATGCAGGAGCATTGCTCTGATCTAGGCATGTTGGTTCAGGTTCATGGCTTACGTTCCCCTCCCTAAAATCTCCCACCAATGGGCAGGCCCCTGGCTGTCCCGCTCACACCGTGTGTCACCCTGTATCACCCTGAGGGCTGGCCAGGCTGTCCTCACTGCCCTCCACAGAAGAAGGGAGGGTGGCGGAAGGCGGGGTGGACATTGATGTGCACATAAACATAAGCGTGGACAAGGTCAGGAGCTTGAAGTCGTCTGGGGCCAACAACTGCTCCGTGATAATGTCCCACTTAACATTTAATTAAACAGGTATCAGATGCATTTCCATGGGAACACCATCTTAAGTAGAGATTGAATTCCTGTCATTTGTGAGTGTCGCTTCACGCATCACTTGCATGAAATGAGTCAGATACACTCTGCTCCCCCTCCCCTTCTGAGCCTCAGTCACCTCGACCAGATGTCCCCTAGGCCCTGTGGTGTGACTACTGCTGGGAAACAATGCAGAGCTTGATGGGTTTGGGGGCGCCTTTAACCAGAGTGGTAAATCCCAAACGACCCAGGAATCGGGCTGTGTCCGGATGCCTGTGTTGACCAAGTCCCTTGAGAATTAAATCATTTAACAGATGAAATAGAAAAAGCCTTCCTCCCCTCCTCATCTTCCTCGGGAAGAGTAAGCCTGAAATAAGCTCTGGGTTTACCTCCAAGTTGAAGCAGGTCCGGTACCCAATTCATCTAATGAGGCATCAGAAGAAGGGGGTGCCAGCAGCACATGGTACTCAGAGGGGACCCTGTCACAATGTGCAGTAGATGAGCCCATGTCAGCAGGCACCCCAAGCTTGAGAGGCTGGAGTGGATGAGTCTGGGGGCCCTGGGGTGCCCGCTAATCACATGCTCACTGGGGCAGACCCACTGGGGCGTCCGAGAACCAGAGCCGAATTGCTTAGCCTCCCGTCGTCGGAGGGGAGCAGGTCTGAGTTCTGGGGCAGAGCAGCCTCGCCTGCGCTCCGGGTCACCGACCACGCTTCTCAAAGCGAGCGCCAGAGTTTCCTGTCAGACCCGGCGCAGGGGCGCAGACGCCTCTGGGTGGGGCACAGACTCGTTTTCCTCACTGGCTGGGAGGCGGGTCCAACCTTTCCCCGGGAAGATGGAACCCAGGACAAGCTGGTCCCAGCAACGAATTCTCTACAGATTAAAAGAACGAAGCACATCATGTCAGGTTCACACAGATACTCTTCAGCATGTACTTACTCTGTGCCTGCGAGGACACAGTGACATGGGCACAGAACGCCCACCCCTGGACGCAGGCTCTCAGGAAACACCACTTTCCAGTCCAGGGTCTGGAGGCAAAGCCAGCGGGCTTGCTGTCAGGTGCCAACATGACCCTCCCCGCCCGCCTCCTCCTGCGGTGCCAGGGCAGCTCCACGTCCAGCCGCAGCTCCTCTCTGAAGTGGGCCAGGCCAGGACACGCTCGGGTCTGCGGGTTTCAGGTCTGACCCCATCCCCGGCATTCCTTGAGCCACCAAGAGTCTGTTTATGTTCCCAGTTCATCGAAAATGGTCCCAAATTATTGCAAACTACTGATGAGAAGTAATGAATATCTTAGAAATGTTCTTTTTAAATGAGTTTCTTAATAAAAATATGGACACGACTTGATTGTCCAGGGGCCCATTATCCACCAAAGAGATGGACGGTACCCTTGGCTTCTCTCTTATTCCTCCGAAGGAGAAATGAGGGAGAGTCAAAACTGCATTCGTTTTGGAATCAGACTGCCATGGGTTCAGATCCCAGTTTGGATACTTTCTGTGTGACTTTGGGCAAATTACTTAACTTTTCTGGACTTTAGTTTCCTCATCCATAAAATGGGGATGATACCTACCACGTAAGTTGACGTAACACTAAAGGAAACAGGACAGGTAGGACACCTCATGTCACACCTGGCACTTCCGCTCTCTTCTGTCCCTATGCCTGGCTGGGACACCACCAAATACGGTTTCGCAGTCCAGGAGGAAGTCATTAATTCAGGTGACGCTGTCAAAAGCCTCCGAGGGGGACATTAAAGACCAGTCATCTTAATCCATTTTGTCTCCTTTTTATTCCTAATGTTAGCGATTTATAGACAATATAAATGTAAGTGTTTGTGAGAAGGGCCGACGCTTTGTGTTCCAGGTTCTCGTGTAACTCTTACCCATCTAGAAGGAACTGTGTGACCAGATAGTGTTAGTGGCAGGTGACATTCACTGAGTACTTACCACACACTGTGCTAGGCACATATTAGTTTAATCCGCACAACCACACTTGGAGGTCGATGTTACGATCAGACCCATTTTATAGATGAAGAAACTGAGGCAGAGCTTAAGTGACTTAGCCAAGATCACAGAGCCGTTAGTGGCAGAGGTAAGACCTGAAGCCAGGTGCTGTGACCCCAGAGCCTGTGTCTTTCACCTCTAGGCTCCACGAACGTGGGCTCAAAGGCCACACTTCTGCAAGGGTGACGTAGCCCCCCCCATTGGTCTTCATTCCAGCTACACTGTGTCCCCCTTACATGAGTCTCAAAGACGCCCCCAGAAATGGTTAGGAAGAGTGCACCCTGGAGTAGAGGGTGAGTTGCTGCCCCATCGTGGAGCACTCAGAGAAGGGACACTTGCAGGATGTCCGCTCAGGAGATGTCATCGCCCTCCAAAACCCACAGCGAGTGTTCTGGCAGCGGAGGTCAGAGCTGGGGAAGCAGAGGATGAGCACTGGTCCTCCAGACCAGAGGGGGCAACACACACACATGTGCCGCGAGCAACGAGAGAGACAGGGGTGAGTACGGGACATAACAGGTTTGCTCACCAGCGTCCGTCATCCCTTCTTCTGATTGTCAATTCTCCTTTGGAAAAGTCGCTTCTCCCCAACTCTGGGTTTCTGGGGTCTGGGTGGACATCGGTGCTTCTGCCTGACTGCTGCAATTGGTTCAAAGAAGAGCATGTGAAAATAATTGTTCAACTGAAGCTCAATCAAGGGGTTTTTCTGGCACAAACGGAAAGCGGGGCTCCCTTTGTTCTGGGATAACGAGGCTGGGAGAAGGTAAGCCTGGGCTTCTGCCTGCAAATGAAGCCAGCACCAAAGAAAATTAGACTTGAGAGATGCGGAGAAACCAAGTCTTGATGACACTTTTGAGCACCTGGATACAGCAATACCTGAAGTCACTTTGCCTCTGAATTTATCAGACCCACTTAGGTGGGCCCTTCTATTCATCTTTTTTTGTTTTGTTTTATTTAAACAATTTTGAATCGATATTCTTCATTTCCCACCCACAGAGCCTTGACAAAACGAAGACCAAGAAAAAATTATGGATCTGTCTGGTTTGGAATAGCCGAGCCTAATCATGCCATCTTTTTCAAATGTGAATTCTTAATGATGGAATTCATCCCCAAAACGCTTATCTTAAGCTCACAAATCTCTGGGAGGTGGAGGGAATAAAATTAATTTTTAATTTTTATATTATTGAAAGTTGGCCAGGCACACAGCATGTGAAAACTCTTGCTCAAATTGCGTGTAATTTGATTGGCTTATGAAAGAGGATTCCTTCCGGAGGTTGGTCTGGGTACTGCTCTTCCTGCAAAAGCACAAATAATGGCCTCTGATGAATATTATGAATCAATTCTTATCGTGAAAGGAGAAAGCCTCTCACCTCTCACTGTGAGAGCGTGGGCTCCTCCGTCCCCTGAGCACGCCCCCAGAAGACCGCTTGTTAAAAAGTTGTTGACTTTTCCTCTCCTGACTCAGGACTGCAGTTTCTAAGGAGGGGTCCTGCTAAGCGTTGGCACCAGAAGGTTATCATTTCCTCTGGAATGAGGTAGGATGTTGAGAGGTGTCTTCATCTGGATGGCCAGACCGGCCACGATGCAGTCAAAGGTCTTAGCTGTGAGCCACAGAGGCCCACCTGACTGACGTGAGCACAGTGGGCTTTCTCTGCCCCACAGACTGGACGGGACAGGGAGGACCAGGCAGGAACCATGGGGATCCATGGGGCCAAGAGACAGCATCTCACACCCAAAACTGGCTAATCAGGGTGCTGACCTGGGAGAGGTGACCTCCCTCCATTCCCTCTTCCTTCCTTCACTTGCTCAAAACAAAGTACCAGGAAAAAGTGTGTGAGGGGCCAGGCTTGGACCAGTGCCCACCCCTCAAGAAACAGGGAGAGAGAAAGGGTCTCATCCTTCAACTTTCATGATGGGTGGGGTCACCAACAATTACCCCCAAAATGCTCCCAGAAATGATCCCTGTCCCCATGTGTCACTTGGGATGGGACCGCAGTGAGCCTTGAATGATGGGCTAAAGACTCTCAGCTCCACTCTAGAGACAGATGGGGACAGGGGACACGGGAGCAGGATAGACATTTGTATGGAAAAGGCAGCTACCTCTCAGGACTATAGATTCCAACCAAACTGTTGCAAGCCTATACTCACAGGATCATCTATTTTTACAATGACTATTTATCGCTTTTATAATAAAAATGATTTTTCATTTAAAAAAGAAAAAATTACAGGTTCCGAGAAAAATATACCGGAAGTGGAGTCTAATGGGATAGAAATGCCTTCAGTCAAGTCATCTTCACACTTTGGTCCCCATTGTGGCTCTGACACTGTGGCCGGTACCTGAGAGGTGTCAGAACAGCGGGTCTCATGGAAACGCCCACCTCCAGTGCCCCGCTGGACTTTCCACTCCACTGCAGACTGTCCTTAAATTGCCCATCATACAGTTAGATCAGGAACTAATTACTTGCTGTATCATCTGCCTTGTGTGGACACAGCCAACACACACACACACACATCTCACTGCCAACTTTTCTTGGGAAACAGTGTCATTTGTCAGATTTCCATTTTCTCTGCAATGGTCTCTTTCCTTCAGGCCCATCATGTTTGGTGCCAAGCAGCACATTTTCAGGGACTTGCACCCCATTCCCTGAAGAGCAGCCCCGAGGCCGGCAAATGAGGTCATGTGGATTGTTCACCGCGTACCCTCAGGGGGCCCAGTTCCCCAAGGGTTGTAGTGAACGGTGCCCTGGAGGTGTGCGGTGTCACCTTCCTCAAGCCCTCAGAGAAACCCCTACCTCACCCCAGAAAGTCAGATCTGGAAGGCGCCTCAGAGACGTCTCATGTAGAGGTTTCACCTCCTTTCCATCTGGGAGGACTTTGCTCAAAGTGGCCCAGAGGTGCTCCCTGGCCTTGGCTTTCTTGACAGGTCCAGTCCACCTTCCTTGGTCAAAGGATGAGGAACTTGATGCCTGAAGAGGAGGCACAGCCGCCAGGGACGCCCACCAGACAGAGCTGGGATGAACAACCACGTGGCATTTTACAATTTGCAAAGGCCTTTCAACACCATGTGGTCACATTTGACCTTCGTAATAGCTGGCCAGTGGCAGATAATACTGCGTTTCACACGTCTAACACAAAATTGATTAGAGGATGGATCATCGTTTTATGTGCCACTGAGAAAGAAAACATTGACAATTAAATTAGGACAAAATGATAAGACTCTATAGATTACATGACACAACCAGATTAGAGAAAAAGGTGCATGAGAGAATCAGTGTGGTTCAGCGCTCTTTCCACCTTATAGGTTCAGAAACTGACTCCAGGAGACGCCCTGAGAGGGAAGACAGTCTGCCCAGCTCACAGGTGCTGCCAAGACTGGAACTCGAACCTGCCTTTGGCTCAGGGGATTTCAATGATGCTTCGACATTTCCACTAAATGTTGGCATGAACCTTGAGCTTCCTTCATTCACGAGAAGAAAGGATGGATAGCAGACGCCACCAGCTGTGCCTAAATGACTATGGTGCTTCTAATAAAAGTCTTTTTAACCCAAATTACTGGGATATCGACCCAGCTTTCCTTTCTCAGTCTATGCTGGTTCTCACAAATACTTGGGAATTAATTCACATTCGCATCTAAGGTTCTGTTTGTTTTCTCTGCCTGTTGGAAGGACAGTGAACAAGGGGACATTTAATAACCTGTTTCCACTCTCTGGTTCAATGATATTAATTTGACTACACAGGATCTTTAATACTTCCCCATCACGAAGACTTAATTTCATACATGAATGAGTCAATGTCAAATGGTGGGAGGAGGAAGAGGGGGCCCTGCCATGTTTTCCTGACACCTCTTAAATGGTTTCTTGTTTCATACCAATACAGATCAGGGGCCGTGGATTATGCTGACAAGCTTGTATATTACCTTCTACTCACCAACAGTACCAAGGTCTTGTGTTCCTGTTGGGACAGTTGAAGTTGACTGCAGCGGATGTCCGTGAACTTGAAATTGTGTTGTTTATCCACTAGGGACCTTGAACTTGAGAACTCCCTACTCTACACAGAGATACAGATGACATGTCTGGTGGGAGCATTGTCGAGGGACATCAATTAGAGCAATTAGAGTGTGTTGGGAGAAAGAGACAGCTGGATGACTAACTGGGCATCATTACAGGGCTTCCAAGAGGCTAAGAGACCTGGTGTCAGCATCGAAACCCCAGAAGTGACAGGAAGTGACAGCATTTGGAGCCAGAGGTCATTAACATGAGCAATTGACAGGCTTTATGACTCTGAGGGGGAGGGAAACTGACATGTGACAATATGTTAAATTGGGCATTTTAGTATTTTTCAGAGGCTATAATTTTCAGATGATGACTTCAGGGATCCTTTAAGGGAGATAATTGATTACCTGACAAAGAACTTGTAGCATTTCCTCTCCACAGTGGAAGAGGGAAAAGCAATAATCCAGCTCTGTTGAGTAGAAAAGGAGCATTTTTCAGAGAAAACATTGCAACGTTTTTAACTATGGGAGCCTGAGGAAACACAAATGCATCTCGCCTTTTCTGACAAATAAAATTTAATTAAGAGACTCTTTATGCTGGAAAACAAAGTCTTGCCTATGCCGTGTAGGGAAAAGCAACAGGTGCAGACGAGGGTCTCCTTGAAATACAGCCACACGCCAGTCCCTTAATTATTCATAAACATCCTTGTGGCTGAATTTCACTGCTTTACCTATTTTTAGTTAATTCTTTTTTTTTTCCCTCCAAATGCTACTTGCATTACTTAATGAGTTAATTCATCCCACAGGAAGCACAAATGAAACAGAAAGGCTTCAGTTTATCCCCTGAAGGAATTTTAATAATGTAAGCATTTTGCAGGGATGTAAGTAAACCTTGGTTGGGCACTGAAGTTATTTGCTTGGAGGGGCACCTGTGTCACCTGGTTCCTGACGCAAACCTGCGGCTCCAGCAGAATCTGACCTTCCCGGCCAGCTGGTGCTTGCCAAACAATGCTCCCAAAGCAAGTACGTCCATTCTGACCCCTTCACCAATCCATCCATGGCCCCTGTGACTCAGGACATGTCCTGAGGCTTCTCCCAGAAGCCCTGCATTGGGCTCAGTGCCTGGAACGAGATGTCACTGCGGACAGACTCAGATGCCCACTGCCCTCGCCAGAGCTCCTTGCTGAATACTTCCTGACCACCTGCTGTGATTTCCTTCCCAAGGCATGACCAGGGTCCTAAAACATACCATATTATCACCCCCATTTTATAGATGAAGACACTGAGGCACAGGAAGTTTGCCCAGCAAGTAATTGGTACCCTCAGAGTTTCTGCTGTCAACTGCCTGTTCTGAACAAAAGGCTTTTATCTACCCAAAATAAAACAAAATTTGATGAAAAATAAGTTCTCCTCTCATATTTAACAACTTTTAGTGGCAAATGTGCCCTAATTCTTAGAGTAATCGAAGAATGAATCAAGTACTAACTTTTCTGCATAATTTCTCTGATAAAATTGTAGCACAATCAACATTTTTCCCTCCAGATTTAACTTTACAGCCAGATCAAAGGAGCCATTTTTTTTTAAAGCCTTCAGGTCTTCCGGAGCCTCCCAGGGCCTCTCCTAGTCCTTTCTCAGAACTCACTCTCCCAGGAACTGCCTGCCTCACCCTCTTCTCCCGTGCTAACTGGCCTGAATCTTCTGGATCCTCAGTGTCCGTGACTTGAAGGGTGATCGAAAGAATGCTCCTTGTCGTGTGGCGAGATGTGCAAGCTCACACACAGCCCCGTGGTGCCCCCACCCCGCCCCTGCAGCGACGCCCGACTAGAGACTCACCTGGTCACTCCCACCCAGTGGTGTGCAGAGGACACACATCTCTGAGAGCCGACTGTGAAAAGTTCGGAAATTGTTCTAACTGGTCGCTTGGAATCAGGTAGAATTTACGTCACGGAAGTCAGCAATTGCTACGTATCAGGGTCGTTTTTTCCCCTGAAGCACCAGTTTACCCACATGCCACTGTGATTACATTTCATGTGTGACCCTGACTTTAGGGTGAAAACCCCTATCATCAAATTTGTGGGTCCTTCCCAGTGGCTGCCATGTCCAGACCCCTGCTTTCTCCTCTCACCCACTTCACTGAATGGGGATCATGAGCCCCAAAACCACTGTGCTGAGACCACTTCTGCTCCTCAGCGCCGTCCACTCACAGCACCCTGGGTTTGTTCTGAGATGTCTCTTCACTCTGGACACAGATGTGTGTTGAGGGCTCACTATGTGCCAGGAGCTGTCCTGGGTGCTGAAATGACTTGTCCCCAGAGCAATCACACGCTGAGTGGTTCAAAGACCTCAGACATCTGACTCTAGCCGAATGCACCTCGCAGTCAAGGAAGAGGGTGCTGCTGTCTGTAATAAACAGGCCCAGCCTTTGCAGGCCAAGCACACACAAAAAGAAGACAACAGAGTCAGTACTTCACTCCGATTCGAGCAGCACATCTCAGCCGTGTACTTCACATACTTCACGTTGTCTGAGAAACGGGTGGAGGTGAGGTCCTGTGGTCACATGCTCCCCCAAGCTGTCCCTGGCAATGCACCCTCAGTCCTAGGGAGCCACACCTGAGTCAGCAGGGAGGCTGACCACACTCTCTCCCCCATGTCCCCTCACTCCCTCGTCTCCAGCCCCCGACCCCTCAAGGTCCCTGGACTGTTCACTCCAACCCAGAGGCCCCACCTCCTCTGGTCCCCACCATGGCCGAGTGGTCAGTCACTCCTGCCAGTCCAGGACTGCTGATGGGGTGGGAGAGAGGAAGACAGGAGCCACTGGGACAACGCGACCTCAGAAAGGAGGCTGAAAACAGTCAGACCCACCATCTTGTGAGGCTTCAACTGCCGACAAAGCCACTCAGCCTGTTGCATCTGCTTTGCACACACGTGTCCACCAGCTTCCCAGCCTGTTGATCCCTAAGTCTCCAGTGACGCCAGACCCAGGACATGTGGACAAGGGCTCAGATCCTCTACGCCTGTTTGACTAGTTGATTACCAGCCTCCTTGTTCTATTTTCTCCTGGTTTTTTCATGTCATACCTGACACATCATAGGCCCTGGATAAATATTTTCCCAGAGAAATGACAGGATCTTTGGTGTGGGATACGGCTGTTGACTTTCGACCTTGGAGCGAGAATCGTTTCAGAAGCTTAAATAATCAAGAGATCTTTCACTTTAATTTATTCTTCAAAGATATATTTTTTTTTCTGAGATGTTGATTTGGTTCTTTTTTTAGTTTCTTTGTCCATGTGGGAAGTAAATAGCGAACTGCCTGAATGTGGAATGTAGTTAGCAAAGCTGCCTTAATTGGCTAATTTGCTTATATCGCTACTGGAGTGCAATCAGAAAGTGTCTTCACGGAATGCCATTTAATTTATCGTTAAGTGTCCTTTCCTTCCATAGCTGCAGGTGACATGGAGGAAGGGGCGGGGGAAGGTAGAATATGTTCCCACCCATTCACCCTGAATAAAATATCCCAATTTTCACATGCCAGCCACTACACTGTAATACATGGAAGGCGGACACCTGCATGCATCATAAGATTCGTAGGAGCTTTTCAAATTGCGGAGGAAGCCCCTTAGTTTCTGCCCTTGGAGCTTTGAATCTTGTGGAGCACTGGCCAGGGGTCCAGAGGCTGCTCCCAGGCCAGACCCACTGCCTGCTCCTGGCTCGCCCCTACAGGCCACAACCCCAGGGACCTCCTTCCCTGCTGTGAAGCAAAGGGGTTGGAGCTCCTGATGGAGAAGGTCCTGCCGGGGAAGCAGCCTGTGAGCCGTGTATGGAACAGAGGGAGGCATCACCCGTGGGGCCAAGATGCAGCTTAGATGAGAAGTCCAGCTGTCTCTGCTGCTGTTTCAGCCCAAAAGACACAACCCTTCCTGCTTTGAAAAACAGATAAACCGTGGTCAGGATTTTTAAAATCTCAATGTTCAGCAGCTTTTGACCCTTTTTCCTTGTGACTAATTAGTTTAATCAAGTTTCTTTATCTGAGATGGTGGGTTTTTAACCAGGGACAGGTTTGTGACTTCTCTAAGCCATGATTCTCTTGTCATCTAAAGGTTGTTGTTGGAATTAGATAAAGAACGTCAGAGCGGGTACCTGAGCCCTGGGCCTGGCTCAGATGTTTGATTAACAACTTCCCGCTTTCACTCCCTCCTTCGTTTCCTCATTCGTTCTTTGTCTTGGATGAGACAGAAACGATTGTTCTTCAGATCTGTCTAGATTTTATCTTCTGGAGGTTAAAATTAAAACAGGCCAGTTCCTCATGTCGTACAGTTAGCAGCAGCGGTGGCACATGATCTCTTAGGGCTAAAAGTCCAGCAGCCCACAATTCTGACCACAATTCCTGTCCCTTCTGAATTTTTTAACTTTGTTTTATTTCATATTCCCCAACTTCTTATTTTTTAAAGCAGCAAACCTATAGAAAATTCAAAGCAGTACAGTGAACATCCACATGGTCTTTACCTAGATTCGCCAGCTGGCAACACCAGGCCACATGTGCTCATCTCCACGGGCAAGTGTG
>NW_024342471.1:18066861-18118264 GCF_902729225.1 Pteropus medius
ATCTCCACGGGCAAGTGTGTGTGTGTGTGATGTGTGTGTGTGTGTGTGTGTGTGTGTGTGTGTGGTGTGTGTGTGTGTGTGTTCATGTGTGCAGTTTTCCTTTCTAGCTAACACATTTGAGACAATGGTGTGAAGATCATGATATTTCATGGTCTTAAACACTGCAGTGTGTATCTCTTAAGGAAGTAAAAGACATTTTCCTACATGATCTCAATATCGTTTTCGCACTCAAGATAGTCAATGTTGATGCAATAATGTAATCTAATGTACAGTCCAATTTCTTTTTTAATTTTGAGATCCCCCATTTCATTCGGTTGCCATGGCTCTCTAATTCTCTTTCACGTAGAAGAGGGTACCATTGTTGTGTCTCTTATAAACTTTTTGAAGATTCCAGCCACTCGTCTTCTACCAGAAAGCCAAGAAGTACTCAAAGATGGGAACAAGTTAAAAGGAAACAGAAGCTTTTGTAAAAGTGCTTTTGCCAAATAATGTAAAAATATTTGAGCATAAAAAGAATATAAAAATGGATAGGAACATACTGAATTTTTTTAAAAAAAGAATCTATGAGTTTATAGTGATACTAAGAGATGATGATTTGGGCCAGAGACAATTCTTTACAGAATGCCACCTGTTGATATGGATAAGGAATGATAGAACTTAAAAATATTACTATGAACTAAGTTGCAGACAATTGGTGAATGCCAGAATGACTAGGGAGAGATTTTGGGGAACAGGATAGCCACAGGATCTCACAGTATCGCCCCACGTGTTACTTGGCAATTACAAAGGGAAAGAGGATCTTTTACAACAGAGAAATCTAGCAAACACCGCTTTTACCAAGGGCTCAAACCTGACATCCCGATGACAGGTGAGCAGACATGACAAGTGTCATCCCTGCGATGGGCTGGGCAGAGCCCCCCTCTGCAGCAATCCCGACAACAATGTTTGGCCTGAAACTACAGAGTAATAGCCGTGCTCATCCAGAGCATAGGATGTCCCATAGGCCAGCTGGCCCAGCTCCTGTCTGACCTCACCTGGGCTGTCCACAGACACTCCTTGCTTTGAGCTCTGCCTCGTGCCAGGCCCTGTGCTGGCACCAGGGATGCAGAGATGGAACCTTGGCCTTCAAGAATAAAGACGAAGCTCAGGAGTCTGTGTCCTTGGAGTCTCGGCATTTGGACAATCTCCACATGATTTCCGGATGATCGCAACTTCTCCACCTAACAGAAAAAAGAAAAATACACTTTTTTATGGTTTTCTTCTTCTGGTCAAACCAAGCGGGCCAGTTTCAAAAAAACTCTGTTGTTAGCCGGGTGCACTCAGAAACTGTCTGTGGGCTCTTGGTCGTCCCATCAAGCGAGATGGCCCGGTAACTGGGACCATTACCGCCACGGCTGCCATCAGGATGCGTGGTGCAGCGACATCAAAGGCATCTCCCCAGAAGCGTCATCCAAGCACCCGCCAGACAAGGAGCTGTTATCAGCATGTCCGAGGCCCTCCGCAGCACCGCTGTCGCTGAGAGAGCCGACCTGGCCACCAAGGGCGGCGGCAGCTTCAGAACCAGCCGAGAGGGCGGCGGGGAGTCAGGTCTGCAGTGGCCGAAGCAGATCATTTGGTCTGGAATTGAGGTTCTTTAGGGTTCTACATACCCAGCTCAGCAGCCTCCGGGGCGGCTCTCTAAGGCGTCATTCACTCATTCTGTGCATAGTTCAAGAGGACCAACTATGTACCGGCCACAGCCCAGGTCTTTATGCCTTACAGAGGGCCTGAGGCGGGAATCTTCCCAAAGCCAACCCTGAGACTGGGTGTGAGTACAGTCGACAATCTAGAGGGAATCCCAGGGTCAGGAGAGCAGGGAAGGGAGACGGGAAGGAGAAGGATGATCACTCCAACCCGGTGGGACCCTGAGCAGGTGACCATCGTGGGACACTGGGCTCAGTCTCCCCGGGCTCTGTGGCAGACGGTGTGGAATAGACCTCGGAAGGGATGTGCTGGGAGGAGCCCGCTGTGGCGGGCCCCTCCAGCTCCCGTCTGGCCTTCGCCGAGGCCACTTCCCGGGATGTCAGCTCCCACCCCTCAACTCCCCGCACCTAGAGCAGCGAGAAGCCACCTTGGTGCAAAATGACGAGGAGCGAGGGGACAGGCTATGCACGGCACTGACTGTCCTAGGCTGTCGCTAGCCCACAAAAACCAAACTTAAGGAAGGATAAATGAGTAGGTTTTAGAGGCTTTAAACATAACTTACAGCAGAAATAGAGGAAGCTGATTTTGTGGGTGGAAAAATTTGAGTCCTAGACAGATGAAATGAATCATTCGCCAGAGTTAGAAGCAAATTTTGTTACTAAAGTGTGCAAGTTAATAGTCTCCTCCAGATGGTGGGAGACAGACCACAGGCCAGGAAATAAGTCATGACCAGCCCACAACTCGTGGGTCTGTACAGCTGGTTTTTATCGTTAAAGATGAGAAGACTCCACAACGTATATGTATATCAAATCATCACAGTGTACACTCTAAATATCGTACAATTTTAGTTGTCAATTGTACCTCAATAAAGCCAGGGGGAAAAAAAAGAGATTTCACGTAAAAATCTAGATTTCCAGCTTCCTCTGAAAAACCAAAGACATGGCAAACTGGATGTAACTTCCCCCGGGTAACTCCTGACCTGACAGGTCATGGCCACCCTCACTGGGCTGGGCCATCAGGTCAAACTCACCACAGTCCTCTCTGTTGTCCCCTCAGCAAGGAAGCTCAGAGTCATTGCTGTTCCTTATCTCTCAGACCGCTGAATTTTCCTTCCCTCATAAAAAACGCATCTCTCTACCCATCTCTCTACTAAAACAACAAAACATAAGGTAGATCAAGAGAGCCATATGTTTTAAGAAAAACGAGAGTTTATTTTTTTGTGTGCAAATGAATTCCCTGTGTATTTACTGTGCAAACAAAATACAGTTGTGTTGAAAAGCCACAGCCCACGGGTCGCCCTCACCTGCAGCTCCTGCTGGGCCCCCGTGGGCATGTGAGTTACGGTCCCGTTCACACAGTCTCCGGGCGCAACCTCCGTTCCCCTTTTCACAGCTCCCCTGACCGGAGCAGGGCTCCCCGGCCCCTCCATTCAGGAGGATCGTCCTGCTCACATTTCCCAGATGACATCATCCCTGTGGGAGCCAAGTCTCCATTGGGAGGTGTTTTCTTCCACGCTCTGTTGTTGTTTCTCTTCTTGGACCCAGGAACCAATCCAAGCCACGTTTGCTTCCCCAACACGTTAACACAAACAGCCTGCCTCGCAGATTGAACAGCACATGTCCCCTTAATTACGGTGGGGGACGCTCGGCGCTATTGAGACACTCGTGTGGTAGACAAAGCCCCCCATTTGGGGGAAAAATTAGTTGTACACAAACAAGGACGCATTTCATCTTGAATTAAAATCCTCAACGCTCCCTTGGCAGAGAACTGGGCTGTTTCTTTTCTTTTCTTTTGGGAGTTTCGTCCCCTCCCTCCCATGGGAGATTTTCTTGGCAACAGGTCAGGCTTGGAGGCCCTGGGGTTTCTCCCGTAATCTCCCTCCGTGGGTCATTGTCTTGCCTTTGTTGAAGCTTCAGTGGCTCCAGCCCACCCCAGTGGAGACCCTCCCCCCGAGCCCTGTCCCTTCCTGCTCACGGTGCCCTCCCCACAGGCCCTGCGAATGAAAATGTCATCTGTAACAAGCCACTCCTCCCCGGCACCAGGCTCAGCCCAAGTGAATGAATGATTAAACGTGATGAATAACAGTGAGCGGAATAGCAACGTGGGCAAAGTGCTTGCTTGGGCTGAGACGCCCAGATTTACTGCCGAGTGCCGCAAATAATGAAATCATCAATCTTCCACGGACTGAGAAAAAGGAATCAGCTGAGGCAAGTTTGAATCGGGCAGTGGGGAAAATTCCTGCCTCCTCACAGCGATTCACGCTCTGGGACCTCTCTGCTCCTGCAGCCCAGCTGTCCCTTCCCGGCACCCTGGGGACTGTGCCCAGTGGATGTCCCACCCTCTCAGATCATTGGTGAGGACAAGGGGGGTTGCCAACACCCTCACCCACCACCTATGGGAGTCAGGTGATCCCTGACCCTAAAATTTGCTAACTCCGGACTTAGACCCTCGGCCCTGGGGAGGAAACCAGGACCAGCAGCCCCTGCTTCCTCAGCCATGGTCACGAGACAACTCAATCTTCATTACTTCGCTGAGAACATCTCAATAACACTCTCCCTGGAATCTGGGATGGAAGTGCATTTCAAGGCTGCCGGAATCTAGGACACACTTCTAGAACCTTCTTTTATCTTCATGACCCAACCATCCCAGCATTGGCAGCAGAGAACAGCTCCCACCTCACCTCTACTGCCCACAGGAGCCTAGGAAACGCAGGCCTTAGCTTTTGGGTCCCTGCAGCCCAGGAAGCACACAGGGCAGAGGCCCGGCTGACCGCGTTCGTCACACACTTACCTGGGCTGCAGCTCCCACTGCCCTTGACACAGGCCCAACCTACTCAGCTACTCCCCTGACCTGCAGCTAGTGGAGTTTGCGCTGCACACCAGCATCTTCACTTGGCATCCTTTTCAGTCTCGAGATGGAAGGAGGAGCCCAGAGGTCAGCCACGTGGTCATGGCCGGGGGAGAAGCGAGGTCGGCTGGGCTCAACTTCCCAGCTCCACTCCAAGGCCAGCAGCAACCCTTCCGTAGCTCTCCCAGATTAGAACTCAACCTAAGATTCTCCTTGATGGCAAGCGTTTGGGGGCTAAAAGAAGTTTAAAAATTATCAATCTACATTGCCCTCCTAATAGAAAAGCTATTTAGTTATACCATACGGTTTCTGAAACTGTGGTAGGCTCCCCACAAAGACGATTTGGGGACCCTTAAGAGACGGCCATTGTTTAATAGTATAAGACTCTCTGAGGTGTATTAGAAAAAAACAAAGCCTATAAAATCTATTATTTCACTAATACTATTGCCTAAGATGAATAAGTCTTTTTTTCAAGTAATTCATTTAGAATAAAAAAAAAATTATAACATTAAGGGTAGTTCAACTGACTCTCAAACAACGTGGGAGTTAGGGGTGCCAAGCCCCTGTGCAGTTGAAAATTTGCGTATAACTTTGAGTTCCAAAAGACTTAACTACTAATAGCCTACTGTCGACCAGAAGCCTTACGCATAACATAGACGACTAACGGATATTTTGTATGTTATATGTATTATATACCGTATTCTTACAATAAGGTAAGCTAGAGAAAAGAAAATAGTAATAAAATCATAAGGAAGAGAAAATACATTTACAGAATTTATTGAAAAAAAATCTGTGTGTAAGTGGACCCGTGCAGTTCAAATTGAACCTTGTTAAGGCCCAAGACTCAGGAAATGAGATGGAAATGTGTATGTAAGAAAGAGCCCACGGGGGTTTGCAGAAGAAGCATCCCGATGACTTAATCACATGGGACTTTTCATATAGAGTCTCTTCCAGCTGCATCTCATTTACCAGCCTGGAGAGACTGGTGAGTCTCATCTCCACCACACTTGATCGAGTGCCCATGCTAAGGAGATCACGTTCCTTTCTTCCAAGTCTGACTTGGTAAATTAACGGCTATGTAAGCAGAACCCCAACTACACAGGGTCCACAGGCCTCCCTGCTCCCCGAACCCCACCAAAAGCTTTAAAAATTCAAGACTGAATAAAATGAGCCTTTGCATTAGAGCAGAAAACATGGGAACGTCCGTGAAGAAGGAAATGCAGACAGAACTGGGAGACGAAGCCAAGGGATGCGAGAAAACAGGAAACGCCAGGCAGAGCCGAGGACGGGCCGAGGACGGGCCGAGGACGGGCATGGGGTCGGGGGGAGGTCGTGGCGTGTGGGCCAATGACAGGAAACGCAAGCTCCCGACGGATTTAGGGTTGCCTGTGCTGGGAGACACAGGAAGCATTTTTCAAGGATATAAAAAGGAAGTGATCACTAAAGTGAGTTACCAGGGCTTCCGAGAGACCGTGGGAGTAATTTCATGAGAGGAGAGGCCTTGACATTGCAAAGAGGCTAAAATAATTCTTTGCTCGGCTCTTCACGGTGGAAGAATGATGAAGTGGTGGCCAGAAATAAAAGATAACCAAAATACGTTGTCTTTTTAACAGAGGCAAAATACGGGTGTGTGGGGGTGTGTGAATACGTAAATACACAGGGAATAAGAGCGAGAAAGATAAAGAAGTGAAAGTATGAGATGAAAGGGGAAGTTGAGGTTATTCATTTCCTGGTGTTGTCGTGGGACTTCCTATGACACAATTACGCCTGAAAAGCCACCTCTGGCTTGCCCTCGGAGCTGTGGCGGATACCTACCTGCAGCTTCCAGCCCTGGCAGGGACATGCGGAGACCCCACAGAGCTCTCAGGGAGCCACGATGAGGCCACATCCACCGCCCTTTGTCCTGTGAGTCCTGCATCCCGCCCCCCGCCACGGCCTGCACAATGCCCCCCAAGTCACGGCTCCCGTATGAGTGCTGTGCTTCCCCACACCCCTCCAGGCTCCCTTCACCTAGTTCAGTTTCACCAACCGTAGAGCACGAGACCGTGTCACAGGAGGAGCAGAAGTCACTGCAGCCCATACCAATTCTTCTTCTTCGCTTCTCCCAATCGCCGGGAAGGCAACATCTTGATTTGGTGCTAAGGCACCAAATAAGCCTTGCTAATCACCCCCTGGAACAAAGAAAGGCCGGGACTTAGTGCAGAACGCAGCACCTCCGTGCAGGTCTGCGGTTTCTATTTCTATGGTGACCGCCCTTTTGTAGCAAAACATGTTGATTTTCCATTCACTGCTGATAGTGTGCCTTTCAAATAAAAGTTTCTTAGTGAAAACAAAAATAGATTTGTTTAAAGAAAAATAATGAGTGCATCAGGAAGCAACAAACCTAGGCCCACGGGCCGACTACCTGTTTTTATAAATCGAGTGTCACCGTCACAGTGCCATGCTGATTTGTTCATAGATTGTCTCTGGCTGAGCTGCTCTCATGATACAGTAGCAGAGTGGAGAAGCTGCAACAGAAACCTTGTGCCCACAAAGCCTAAAAGAGTTACTCCCTGGCCCTTCAAAGAAAACATTCGTCCAAACCTGGAGTCGAGGATTGTCCTGGTGGTGTGCGGGTGCGGGAAAGCTAGACGGTGGCCTGAGAGTGATTTAAACTGGGTCAACAGTGAGCAATGGTTAGGAGCTGGGACCCCAGGGTGAGACAGCACCAAGTCCCTTCTCCTGACCCCTCCTCGGCTTCCTCGTCTGTAAAATGAGCACCTCCTGAGTAATGAGATAATGTGGAAAGGCCCAGGCCCAATGCCTGGTTAAAGCAGATAGTTGGGAAGTGGCCACGATCATTATTACAAGTGCAGACGGGGAGAAAAATACCTTTGCTGGAATCAGAGTTGTTAAGAGGAAGAACTTTCGAAGTGCCAGGAAATTATACTGAGAAGCCATTTGGGCTTGGAAAATGTGGGGCCACAAAGAAATAGCTGCTCTGACATGAGGGACGATCAGGAAGCAAGATTGTGAGGGAGGAGGTAGAAGGTAGAAAGGAAAGGGGTTGCTAAGCAACCCCTCCTGATACTGGGGTTGGCAGGAATGGCCAAGGGACCAGGGCATCGATAAAATAACCGGAATCACCACCTCTGTGCTGCTTCAGAGTCATGAGTAAAATGTGCCCATCACGGCTGCCACCAGGACGTGGAATTTAGGGGACTGAGGGCCAAGGAGAAGCCGCCCATGCCGAGTGGGACGACGGGCTCCTGCAGAAGTGAGAGGAGCATCGACCAGACGCAGAGTGGAGAATAGAGCTCAGCAGAGGCCGGAGACGAGAGCAGGAGAAGCAGGAGAAGCTCGTGAGTCGCAGGAATCGTGGGGACGGCTCTGGACTCCCCACAGATGCGGGATTCCAGCACGTCCACCAGCCAGCGCCCGGGTTCCAGCGAGAGTCTGTGGCCCTCGCGAGCCAGAATTGTTGGTGTCCTTAACAAATTTACTGTGAAAACAACAGACGCAGATATGACGTGCTGGTCCCTGGCCCAGGATAAACAGACAGAGGTGCGTTACCTGCATCCCATGAGTTCTCAGAGCTGTGGGTGCTCTGACCATGCTGCCAAGCTCCCCACCCATCTGGTGTGCTCCTTTGCCAAGGTTCAGCTTGTCCATCACTGTCGCCATCACCAGGGTGACCGTCTGGATGTGCCGCAAATCAAGAGACAATTATTTGGAGCCCCGGATGGAGTAAATGCTTATCTTGCTAAAGAACTCCTCCCTTTGGTTCTCACATCTTCCTAAGTCAATCGGCTCTTTCTGGAAACTTCTATTTGCCTAAGCCAATAAATCTTTTTTTGCCTTGGCCTTCTGGGTTGGGTTGTCTGTCCTTTGGCAAATGAAAAATTTCTAATTTATGGAAACCAGAGGAGGTAGATACAATTACTTATCAGCTGTAAAGATAAGGAAACTGAGGGTCCTTCTCCTTTATAACCCTGCATCCTTGTTCGCTCCCAGCCAATGGAAAGAGAAAGAGAGTTGGTGCTCACACCCTACTAGCCACATTTCAGTCACAAGGGAGCCTGGGAAATGTAGTTTTTATTCCAGGCAGCCAGGTTCCCTGCTTCTATGAGGGACGTGAAAGAGGAAACTGAGGAACACCCCACAGTCTCTGCTGCAGCTCATAAACCCCTGCCCTGTCCCCCTACAAGTCAGTTGTGAGTGGGGCACGGATGACCTGCAAGGCCAACACCAAGGCGACACGGCATTTTTATCACACTAGCCAGGTCATCCCCATAGGATGACATCGAGGCAGGATGAAGCCTTCTGCAAATGGACAGGCCAACAGGGGACAGGCAGTGAGCGATGCTGGGGAACAACACCCACAAAGGCCTCCACCCCCTCCTGGGACTCCCCAGAAACCCCGAGATCTTCCCTCAGGTGGCTGGCTCCTTCCCACACCAGACACCAGACAGATGCGGAGGTGAGGGGACCCCCAGGACAGTCACTCTCAGAACTGGGTTGGAAACTCCACCCTTTGAATGAGATGCTAATTATAACAGCCCTGCGTGGAGTCTGCCACCCACTAAAAATAGGTTGTGCTGTGCTCTCGTCTCCACAGGTGCGGCTGAGTTTGGGGAAACAATGCCGTTTTTAGCACTGGTGCGAGTTGGAAGTGGCTGACTCCTAGACGCTGGGGAACGAGGTCTGTCTGCACAGGAACTTGCAAGAACAGGAGGGGGCCCCACAGTTAGAAATTCCTTGGACACTCAAGATTCAGCTCTGCCATAAGCTCAATCCTGGGAGCCGCCGCTGGGCTCCGCGTGGTCCTCAGGGTTTGCCATGCTGTGTAGACATGCGTGTGGGCACCACACCCCCAGCCTGCAACATCCAAAGGGCAGGATTCTGCTCAGCAAGGATCTAATCACCTGCTCCCTGGAAATTACGTTTCCATCTTTATTACCTGTGGGTCGAATCACTGCCAGGCTCCTCAGGTCACGGCACACATTTCTGGTGAGGGGTCGGGAACAAGCCTCAGAAGGCTGTTCCAGCCCAGCTGGAGGCAGATCTATCTCCACAGCACAGAATGTCCGGCTGGTGGTCAGCTACTTACTATCTGGCCCCCTGGGAAGGGCCATCTTTGCTGTCATCTCTGGTTTTATAAGAGAGGAGAAACCTCTCCATCCGGGAACTATGGTTCAAAGCCCCTCATTCTCCCACTACATTGGATCCCAGTGTGTAACATGAACTTGAGCACAGCCCATCTCAGGTTGTAATGATACAGATCTTACTGATTCTCACCTGGAGGTGGAGTCCCAAACCCCCACCTGTCTGTTCTCCAGCCCTGCCCCACAGGGTACTCAGAGGAGAAAAACCTTGAAAACGTTCATGCTTTATCCTAAAGATTAGCCCATAGCAGAGTGTCAGGAAATCTATAGTAATGGAGGCTTTGGGATATAATTTTTTTTTTTTAAGTTAAAAAGCAGAAGGAGAAAATGCAGCAGGCCCTGAGCCCAGAGCCTTGGAAGGTCCATCTGCGTCTGGCCACCTGACGGCAGCTGGCAGACCGGATGCATCTCGGGGACTGAGGCCACCGTTCCTCCCCATGGCCCTCTCTGCTCACGGTTTAAGGATAATGGACCTTTTCTGGTCGTCTCTCAAAAGCTGCTAGAAGCAAAGCTACCAATTACAGGCTACATCTCAAAGCTACTGAAATCTCGCTTCCTAAATCCAAAGCCCTGATTCCAGGGCAGCCCCTTGACCTGATTCACCTGAGCTCCTGGTTGGCGACTCGTGGACAGTGGGCCTACGTGGGACTTACCGTGTGCTGGGCTGGGGTTCTGTGTGCTCCGGTGCATTACCTCGCATAATCCTCACCTCGATACAGTCACAGTTTATCAGGAGCCATATGTCACAGACCAGAGTCAGGGTGGTCAGGGTTGACACTCCCTGAGGCCCACGACTGCAGGGCCACAGAGCCAGAGTCCAAGCCCACACCACTGACCACTGACCACTGACCACTGACCACTGACCGTGCACTGTCTGTGCCCTCGCCGGCGGAAGAGGGGCCTCAGCGACAGCCCCAGACCCTGATATAGTTCCAGATGCCTCTTTCCAGGAAAAAGTCCTACTCTTCTGCGAAGGCCGCCCGACTCATTTAAATAACTAACTGCACGTTCACGAAAGCTGCCTGGTGCGTCTGTTCCGCCACACAGCAAAATCCACGCACTTAATCTTCTTGCCCACTTATCGAAAAGAGAACTATCGGTGAATGGTTAAGCGACTAGACAAATTGTCCGTGTTCTGATTAAACTTCCTTGGTTTCCAGGACTACGAGCAAGCAGCCCCCAGGAGACAGCAATTACGCATGTTTATGTTTTCCCACCTCCCCAACTAACCCTTTATTCCTGAACATGCACTTCGAGGCATTGGACATTAGTATAAATTACACTATGCAATTATTTGTAATTAAGGGAGAAATTGTGTACTGTGCTGCAGAGATTAGCCCTGTTTCGCCGGAGTAAAGCTTGTCTGTGTCGGCGTGCTAGACCAGGGAGACGGCGTGAAACACAATTAACTTTCTTCTGACTTAATGGGAGTTTACGTCGCCGTTTTTCATAATCATAACATCTCAAGGCATATAAACAGTTTTTCTCTAATGTAATTGCATTTCTACCAACGAGACAGCTTGGGTTTAACTATAAACTTGGGCAGAATTAACCACAAGAGTGTGTTATATGGATGACGCTGGAATTTTATCAAACCCATGTATGACTGCCCCCACTCAGGAGCTGAGAACTTTGATCCCAAGCCCCCAAGGGAGACCCTGCAGCCCCTTCTGCTCCTCTGCAATCAAGTTTCAGCCCAATTTTGGGAGCCATTAAAGCCACCTATGTCCCAGGTCTGTGTGCTTGTGCCCCTAGAGACTTCCAAATACATCCCGGGCCACATTTTCTTTACTCTTAACGTTTCTTCCTTACACATCGATTTGTTGGAGACCCACTTAAAGCTTGACTTTTACAACCCTGAAATAATCCCATCTGCTCTAAATTCTGACCCAGACTCAGCCAGAAAGTACTAGGACAAGACCAGTTCAGATTGTATTGCAGCCTCTCGATGGAGAGATAAACAAAGCAACAACGATTCATTTTATCATTGCGTGTAAGTCAAGTATTCTCCACAAAACGCCTCCTGGAAAGATGCAGAAGGAAGAAAGGTAGAAAGGTCCCCTCAAGGTTTAACCAGCAAGGGGTAGGGAGAGTTAGCAGCGGCAAGAGGAGCCTGAACGGCCTGTTATCTACCAGGATCATCCTGGTAAGAGACTCAGGGACAGGGTGATGAGGAAGGAGAGGAGAAAGCCTGTCCCAGATGCGTGGTTGGAGATGGACAGGGGCTGGAGAATCAGGAGGCTGGGAAGGTCCTGAGAAGTCTGCTGAGGCCCCACCCAGGCCCAGTGGCTGGCGACTTCCCAGGCTGGGGGACATCTGAACCCCTGAGGTCCTTTGCTTACATTCCTGGAAGGAACCTGGAAAACTTAGTCTGAGGCTTGGACCCAGAGTACTGAATTATGGGAAAGAAATGTGGCCAGAGGACACTGCAGACCCCTCCCACCCGCTGAGTTAAGGCCTGAGCTAAAACGCCATCCACAGCACCTGCCCATAGTAAATACACACATGCCTGCACGTGCACATGTGCACACACACATACAGGTACTTACAGACACAAGACACACAGGCACGTGCACACACACAGAGGCACTCGCAAGTGAGATCTCTTCCCTCTCCCTAAAGGAAGAATAAGGTGCAAAGCACAGACATCACCATGTTTGGTCTTTGAACAGCAAGAGTGGGAAGTTAATCAAGTGACATCCACTCAGCCCGGCCCAGGGCCCCCACTTCTATTGTGAGTCTGTTCGCCCTGCCTCCATTGTTGTGTTTCCTTGATGGAGGGAATGGGGTGGAGCAGAAAACTGTGGCCAGGACCCAGTCCGGGGAATTGAGGCTTCACAAGCTTGAGGCCTGAAGGAAGGCGGTGTGTGGTAATACAGCGGTTTTCAAAACCTTTCTGCCTCTATAAACACACATACCCAGGTTTGCCAGATTTAGAAGAAAAAAAAATTGTATTGCAAATAAACAAATAAATTTTTAGTATAAGTATGTATCAAATATTGCATGGGACTCAGTGGTACTAAAAAAATTACTTGTCGTTTATCTGAAACTCAAATTGAACTTGGATTTCTATATTTTATGTGGCAACCCTGCCCCTCCCCTTTCCACCACAGAGCATACGCACACACTTTTTTCCCATGGAAATCTCATCTAGCGTCCAACTGGTAAAAGCCAGTTAAAGGTCAGATTCTACCCCTAGGCCTTTCCATCTGTCCCCTGCCTCTCTCCCACAGTGTGGGCCCCCTTCTTTGGGACAGAGAAGGGAGGCTGCTCCTGAGCAGGTTCTCTGGGGGGACAGAGAAGCAGGTAAGATGGGCTTTTCCTGAAGGGCTCCTGGCATCTCTCCCCGGATTTGTTCATCTTGTAATTAACAGTGAAGGGGATTTCTCACTGCGACTCCACCTGCCATTACGGAACCACTGGAGGGTTTTAATTAAATTAAAGCCATTCATTAACTATAGAAAGGGGGTGGGGAGGACAGACTGGAAGACCCCCAGCCTTGTTGTTGTTCTTTTTTGTCATAAAGGAGAGAAAGCTCATCAAAACAGCCTGTCTGGGTGTGTAATTTAGTGTTCTAATAAGCAGCTCTAAGGCCATGGTGGTGGGCTTGGCTGGTGGCATTATGGACATTTGTACGTGAAGAATCTGCCTCCCTCAGGGCAAGTTTATGTACCTGCAGCAGCTGAGAGGTGGGTGTGAGGTTTATTTAGGCTTTGGGTATATTTGCTGTTTTGTTCTATTTTTTTTTTATTTAAATTTATGAATTCTCCTGAAACATTAATAACATGTTAAGTTTCCAAACTTACTGCTCGAATGATGAGTTAACTATAAAAAGCCTGGCGGCGTGCCCTTGTGTGTGTGCGCGCACACACGTTCATGCGCACGTGCGTGCCTTTGCGTGTCTGTCTGCCCAGAATGTAGCTTCTATTCAATGATCTTGAAGATCCGGTTCCTGTATTTGCACAAATAAGTACAGTACAGAATATAGTAAATAAATAAGTACAGAACCCCACTGATGTTTGGGGTTCATGCACCTTGATTTGGGGGTGATTTTTCTCTCCATTGGTCTAGAGTTGGTGAATTTGTGTTGAGACCAGCCTCACTAGGATATTTTCCGGTCTATTAATTTAGGCTGGATGGGGACTATTCCTGTCCCTTCCTGTCCAACAGCAGTTATGACTTGCTCTTAGACATTGTTTCCCACAAAAGCCAGGAATACTTTCCAGCCAGAGAACACTCCGTCTTGAATACTTCATGCTTTCATATGACTTTGAAACATGAGTCCACGGCCCTGGATTCTGACTCGTAGCTTCATCCTATGAAAAACCTGGTCCATAGCTTTGCACACTTCAGCCCTGCTTGAGACTCAAGCAAATTCTATCCCAGCCCTAGACTCATTTTAAGAGCAGCTCGCATGTGTGTGAGATGACCGGAAGAGCCATCCCCCAGGGACCAAGAGCCATGAGCGAGAAGTGTTCGGCCAGGTGGAAGCCAAATGTGTTAGGAGGATTTAAAGACAACATCACCTTAGTTATCTGTCACACAGGCTCTCCTGTGTCACCTAAGTCCAGAAACTAGTCTGGAGGGTGCACCGTGTCTATCTGCTACCCAGGTGAAGCATGTCTCTTGGACAGAAGTTTCTGGACTGGCAAGTCAGATCTTAACCATCAAAATATCTAGCAAATGCCAGGTCCCCCAAAATAGTGACTGTTTGGACCTAGTCCTTTAGAATACTGAGTTAATTCAGCATTTCCAAAAATGGGCGACCTCAGTGACCAACACAAGTACACAAGATAATTTTATATGCCATGTCCATAAATGTTATTTATTTTTAAGGTATGTATTTGTTTTAACATATATTAGAAAAAAATAGAATACATGAATATATGAGCTCCATGATTTCACAGCCATTAATTGTATGAGTTGAGGTGTGATTTTTTTTTTAAAGTGAGTCCATTTAATGAAGAATATTAAATAGTGGCCCAGGTGGTGTGCAGAGATGGCTCAGAACAATCGTGAGGGGGCGGGCAAATGGACGATGCTTGGGAAACGCTGAGTTTCTGGCAGGCTGGGTGGTTTGGGCACTGGGGTTTAAGTCCCATCATCGTGGCTGGAGGGGACCCTCCCCAGCCCACTAGAGTCACAGAGAGGTGTCAAGGTGACTTCACCCCTGGCCCGACACAGTGGGAAGGTTTGGTCATGGAAATAAATAAGGTCTGTTTTTCTCCACGTGTCCCCAGGCTGAAGTCAGCAAAAAACAAGTTCGGGCTGGCTGGCCTGGCTTCACTTAAAATGCTTAAAACTTTTAAGCATGAGGGCTTCTTTTGCCCTCGTGGTGATATTTTTCAGATTCTTACCTCCCATCCAAGCTGTCCGTCTGCATCAGAGCTGGGCTTTACAAGGAGTTTAGATCATATGTTTTTTGTACAAAAGATGCTGATTTATAGAGCCTCTTCATTATGGCTGTTTTAATAAAGCAGGTTACTGTCCCCAAGGGGAGGCTGAACATGTAGGGCTGCTTATGTGTAGACGCTGCTGTCATTTAAAAGGACTGTTAAAATTGCACTATACTATTGAGTCGACATAAATCTTTTCACTGAGTCATTTGGGTAGGGATGAGTGCATCTAACAAGTAAGTAAATGTGCTGAGGAGCTTACAGGCAAAAGCACCCAACAGCTAATTGCCTCTGAAATTAGTAGGATGGAAACATAAGCAGTCAAGACCCTGATTTTATGCCCAGTAAAAATAAGAAACTGTTCCACAGGCTGCTTGCTTTTTGCCAACACAGCAGTCGGAGCTGCTGACTACAGCAGGTGAATGATTCACCAGGTGGCAGCTTCTGCTGCGTTCAGGGAGGAGAGCCTGACAGGTCAATGGGCAGCCAGCTTTTGCTCTTTTTTGCCTTTAAGGCAGTCTCTGGAGAGGCAGAGGGAGCCAGTTCTCATTATCAGCTGCTCTCATGGTTTTTGAAGAGTAGGCAAAGCCTTGATTCTGCCTGAAATGCTCCAGATTTGTGTGTTCAATAAATGTTAATTGAGCACCTACTATGTGGCAAGCACTATACTTGACCAAGCCTCTCAGGGGCTTTTAGTGGAGAGATAAGTGGACTGAAATACCCTCTTGGCTGCAGGGTGGTCCCTGGGAGATGGAAGGTTAGCGTAGACTTGGTGAGATGGTTCTGGTGGTTGCCATGACTGCGCTTCCTCCAAGGAGCTACATTCAGCTCACTTTTACTGAGCCCAATCCCCCACGGCTGGTGAGGTGTGGTTCTAAGTCATCTATCTGTATTAATCACCTTATTCAACCTTCACAACCCAAGAGGTGAATAGCATTACTAATTCCATCTTATAGGCAAGGAAACTGAATCACATAGAGGTTAATCAATTTAACCCCGTGAGTAAATTAGCACGGTCGGAATGTAAACCATAGTTCCTTGATCTTCACAGTCTCTGTGTTTATCACTCTGCCATCTTGCCTCTTTTTCAAAGAGCTGCAGTAGCTAAACCCAGATGCTGAGTTCTAAAATTTCATTTACTTCTGAACCATTTGTCAAAAGATTTTCTTTTCCCCATTGAGTTACCTGACCATCTCTGTTGAACATCAGTTGAATATACATGTATTTGTGGAGTCTCTTGTGCTCCACTGATCTAGGTATTTTTCCGTAAGCCGCTACCACCCTATCTTGATTTCTGTAGCTTTATAGTAAGTCTTGAATCAGATAGTATAAATCCTCCAACTTTGTTATTTTAAGATTTATGCGACTATTCTAGATCCTTTGTATTTTCGCGCAAATCTTATAATTGGCTCATCAATTTCTAAAATTATCTCCTGGAATTTTGGTTGAGATTGCATTAAATCTCTAGATCCGTTTGGGGAGAATTGTCTTCTTAAGGATAATATCGAGTCTTTTAATCCAGGAACCTGTTATCTCCTTCTGTTTATTTTGGTGTTTAATTTCCACTGACAACGTTTTGTAGTTTTTAGAATACAGGTCCTGTGTATATTTGGTTAAATATACCCTTAAGTATTTTAAAGTTTTTCATACTGTTGCAAATGGTATTTTTAAATTTTATTTCCTAGTTTTTCATTGCTAGTACATAGAATTTAAATTGATGTTTTCTATCGATCTTCTATCCTGCATTCTTTCTAACTCACTTTGTACTTCTTGTCAGTTATTTTGTTGATTCTTTAGGACAAGTGTCTCTTTTACCCAACCTTGGTCCCCTACCTAGAACTAACCGCTGTGATCTGTGGAGTGCATCTTCCTAGATCCTTTTTCATATATTTTCCCCACAAATATATGGGCCCATTAAAAAGGCATAACGTTTGATCTTATTTCGTGCAAATGTGACCGAACCGTGTTGTCGTTTTTCAGCTGGAGGTCATTCTCTGACTCACTTTCACTCGACATCATTCTTGAAGATGTTTCCAAGACAGTAATAAAGATCTACAAATTCACCGCGTAGTATCCTATAGTTTGGAGAAAGCCATATTTATTTAGCTCTTCCTCCACTGAGGGACATTGAGGTCAGTTCCAGGTTTTTGCTATTACAAGCACTGCTGCGGTGAATATCCTCGGGCATGCCTCCCTTCCCACGAGGGTAGAATTTTACCCAGGGCAAGTGACCGTGGGTAAGGGTAGACCAACAGGGGCATGGGAGACAAACGCCTAACATTTTCCGAGTCGATGGCCTCCCTCCGCCCGGAGGTCCTGATGAGACTCAGATCCACGGAGCACCATGCTGAGTCCACGTTGAGTCCCAGAGGGAGAAGATGGAGGAGGTGGCCCTGCTGGGGAGAGGAGGGATGTCTGTGTGCACGCACACTTACGGATGAGGTGTAGACTTGCATCAGGTGTGATGGGGGGCGGTCACAGGGCCCTCACAGAGCTCTAAGGGAAGCCGATGTCCTCCCGGCAGCCTCCCTCCAGACCCTCCTTCTTCCTCCCTCCTCCCCACACTCCTCAGGCTCTGTAGCTCTCCTCCCCCTCCTGCTGTGTCACTGCGGGTCCCCTCAGTCGGGGAGGAGGAAAGCAGCCTGATGCTGCTCATTTGTGTTTTCCATACTGGGGGATGGAGCACTGCTGGGGTGTCACCGGCCCCTGGGGATGTGAGGGGCTGGAGAGATGGCTTCCCAAGGCTGCTCATATTTCACAGGTTGCTTTTATGGGTGCACATATGAGGCTGCTCTACGGAAACAGGGGGTGCAGTTCCGCAGTTCCAGAGAGAGGCGTTCACCCATGACCCCATGCCTTCTGTGACCTTTACGGGTGCTGCATGTGAAGCCCTGGGCTGACAACTCTTCTCTGGCTGGTTGGAGCTCGTGACCTTGACTGAGGCACCTCCCACCTCTCAGACTCACTCTCTCACCCTGGAATGAGGGACCACAGTGGACATCTATGATCTCTGTCTCTATGTGTCCATCTCTGTCCACCTTTGATTTCCCACTGTGGACTCAGCCCCTATTCACTTGGAGCCAAAGCATGGACTGGGTAGACTGTGACCCAGGCGTGGCCAAGAAGACCATCCATCCTCTCAGATACTCTACTCGGCTCTTGGATGGACATGTCATCCACAATGGGCCAAGGAGAGCCTGTCCTGGGCTTTTGCTGGATCTGTTGGGAAGATACTCTCCGTGCGTTGGGCCCGCTGGACTGGTGAGAGAGAAGCCGGTCATCTTGCTCACCTACTTGATGGAGACAACCTACTTGACAGTGAAGCCAACTCAGAGGGAAACAGAGCCCAGAAATGGAAAGAAACTGACCATGATTAAATTGTTGGAGTCCCTGGATCCAGATGGGTCAGAAGCCCAATACACCTGACTTTTAATTACATGAGCAAGTAATTTTTTTTTCACTTAAGTCTGTTTGAATTGAGTTTCTGTCACTTGCAATCAAAAAATCCGACCAAGAGAGCCCAGAGTTTGCCCTTAGGACATCTAAATGGTGGAACCAGGCAGACCCTTGGAAGGGGGCTTCTTCAAGAAGGCTGTGTCCTCAGCGTCTGGGAACCAGGCCTGCTGAGGTGGTTTTCCAAAAGGGCAGGGCTATACTGAGTCCCCTTTCCCACCCCCAAGATGGCCATGGGTTTGGAGTACCAAGGGGGCCTCAGCATTGGCTCACAGTCCCTCTTTCCATGGATCACACAGATCTTGCCACCCATTTGGCTCAGCCGGGCCTAGTTGGGTGGCTCTAGACAGGGAGAGACAGCAGTGGCTTCCTGGAGAATAGAATCTAGTGGGATGAGGGAGGACATATGCCACATGTGACAAATAGAGTATGTGCTCATTTACCCAGTGGCAGTCCTCACACCACCCTAGCCTGGATCCTGAGCTCCATGAGGGCAGGGAGGTGTGCAACCGGTTCACCATCTGTAGGGGGCATCATTGATTAGAATCTAAGTCAGATCTTATCCCTCCTCAAACCCCCAACATCCTTTCTGCTTCCAGGAAATTCTCATTTTGCCTCAGTAAACAGACTTCGTTTCCGATGCCGGAAGCTAAGCGGCTAGCTCACATACTTGGTCCTTATGTTTTGGGTGGGGCGTGACTCCCACACCCTACCCCAGGTTGGGCGTGCGACCTAAGCCAGGCCAATCAGAGCAGCCAACCCTTTGCCAGGGTGAGTGGTTCTCACTTTAGTTCACTGAGAGTCAGTCTGAGATATTTCTGAGACTCTCACATATGAAATTGTCATTCCACTGGGGCTGCTGAGCTGGTGGGACAGCATCAAGGGATCAGGGACGAAAGAGAGATAAAAACCTTGATAGTAACATTCAAGCTCCCATGTTCGGCCCCTCCTGAAACCCCCGGACTTGCCCCTTGCCGGGCCCATAACTTCCACTTTGGCTTAAGTCAGTTTGAATTAGGTTTGTCATTTGCAACCGAAAAACCTTCTGTTTAATACAGACTATACCACTCTAAAGTGAGTGACAATCTTCATGTTTCTTCAGGGACAAATGGCTTCATAGACAAACTGAATGTGAGAACACAACACATGCAAGATCGTCCAAATTTGTTACTCACCTCCCATCTCCCAGGTGGACTCCCACATGACTTCACCAGCAAGAAGAAAGGACAGGGGCTGTCGGCTCTTTTTTCAAATCAACATCCCAAGGTCAACAACAGGAGTTTTATATCCTCCTGCTTGCTAAACTCACGCTCCTTCCCACATCAGCTTTTAATCACAGTCTTGGGCCACCCGAGCTGTTCCAAAATAGACACACTAAGTTCTAAGAAGACAAGCAAAGCTCTAGTGTTAATGAAATGTTTAATGTCTGTTATGGCTCATACGTTAGTTTAACATCAAATTTATGGGCCTGAGGAGGTACATTTATAATGTATGACGTGTATATTTTTATTACATCGGAGGACTCACATATAATTAACAGGGGCAGAGATGGATGACCATCTTTATAAGACATGGAGTATAATGTCATTACTTTTAAATATTTGCAGAGGTTTCAAGCTATAGCTTTACTTCATGGTGTATTGTGTTATAACGTGGCCTTGTCTGCGACGTGTTCCATGCTGAGCCCTTGGTTAGCAAACAGCCCCAAAGAGAACCTAGGGTCTCTGGGGGATGTGAGCAGTGGGGACCACCCAGAGGAGGAGGTGTCCAAGGGTAGGGCCTGGGGAGGAGGGAGGACATTCCCATGGGAATACCCCAGTGAGCGGGCAGGCGGGGCTGCCCCGGGGCTCAGAGGAGACCCATCTTGTGACCCAGGAACCGAAGAGCAGACTTCGGGGAAGAGGTGGCACTGGGCTGGGCCGTGAAGGGCAGGCAGACGGGGCCTCAGGGGACAGAGGAGCTGGGGGCGGACGCCTCAAGGAAACCAGGTGATTTTATCCAGGTGACGGTTGCCATCCCTCGGAAGATGTTGGGGTTGATGTCCCCAGTCTCTAAGAGACTCGGGCGTCATTCTGCTCTTTCTCCCATAAATCCTCCCCAGACGCTCTTGGAGAAGAGAAATGAGCAGGACGAAGCAGAAATCCACAAAGGGTTGACAGTCCTCTGTGCGAAGAGGAGGGAGAGTCCACATAAACACCTCGCTCTAGCCCCAGGGTCAGCGGGCCCTGCGGGTGGGCACCGGCTCCGTGGGGGGCTCCATTCAAAGCTCCTCCCAGGGAACTGTGTCATGTGACTAAACGAAGGGTTCCCACCGTCAGGTGACTGTGTGTGTGTGTGTGTGTGTGTGTGCGCGCGCGCGCGCGCGCGTCTTGAACGTGTGGGTGTCTGCACACTATATAGTCATCAATTCTTCCACTCATTCAGGCAATATTTACCAAATACTTACTTCGCGCCTGGGGTGGCATAAGACTCTTAAGATTCAGTGGTTAAAATGGCAGGCAAGAGACAGATGAAACCAAGTAGTGTCCACTAATAACCAATAAAGTTGACTTTATGACATTAGGGTAACGAGGGAGACTAACCTGGCCATGTTTTAATGATTAATAGGGGAGCAGCGCCCCCACAGACAGGAGGGCTGTGGAGCACATCCTGGAGGTGGCGACACCGAAGGATGCACACCTGCCCTAAGGTCTGCCTCCAGCTCAGACCCCTTGTCACGGCTCCAAGCACTGAGCGCCAGATGCCGACTCCACATCTCCCGTGAGGTCCACGCTGCCCGCAGGTCCGCGTGGCCGAAGGGAAGCTCCTGTGTCTCTGGCCCAAACCTGCCCTTCCCCCCGCAGTCGTCCCCAGCTCCGCCCGCGGCCCCACTACTGACTGAAAGGTGGACGGAGCCAGTGTGGGAAGAGCTGGGCGAGGAAGCGCTCCCTCCCAGACGGGGGAGCGGCAAGTGCAAAGGCCCCGGGGCAGAGAGATCTTCCTGTGGAGGAGAAATAGGAAGGAGGCCGACCCGAAACTCATATAATGCTGTAGGTCGACTATAACTTAAAAGTTAAAAATAAATAAATGAATAAAAAGAAAGGAGGCCCGGGCACAGCCAGCCCCCGAGGAGGGAGCCACGTGAACCAGCACCCCAGCATGACGCCGACCTCCTGCTGGGGCTCCCCCTGGGCGGCCAGACTCAAAGCCAGAGGCAAGAGAGCACTGTGGTGTGGACCACCTCAACCCGCCGTGTGGGTCACACACCACCTCAACCCGCCGTGTGGGTCACACACCACCTCAACCTGCCGTGTGGGTCACAGAGCCGGGCATGGGCGGGGTGGACACGAGGACAAAGGGGAAACGGGCGGCACAGGCCGCGGCCACGGCCAGGGCTTCGGCATCTGCTCTGAGTGAGGTGGGGAGCTGGGGGGCCCGGCTGCGAGCAGAGGGTCGACAAGATCCGACTTATACATTTAAACTGTCATCTTACTGCTGCGGGGACAGTGGACTCTAGAGGCCCCGTGGCGGAGACAGGAGGCCAGTGGGGAGGCGTCTGCAGTGATCCAGGGACGGGTGATGGTGGCTCTGGAGAAAAACAGGGCAGCTATGTGGAGGTGGACCTGTGTTGGGGCTGAAGCTGAAGAGCCACACTGGGGGACCGCAGGTGCCATAAGCACCAAGGATGGTGCTCAGGTTTGGCTCAAACAGGTGATCGACACCTCAGTCCTTATACAGAACCGGCCTGGGCATTGCGAGACCGGGGAAGTCAGAGCTGGGAACGTGGCCAAGAGCCGCTCTCGCCGTGGGCCACCCCAGAAAAGTCCATCTCTGGCCTCAGAAGGAGCAACGATAGGAATGAGTGAGGCGCCCCAGGACGGCCCCGTTGCAGGGCAGTGCCGTTCTCACGTTTCTCCCCATCCGTTAGAAGAAATGCTTGAGGCAGAGCAGGCACTGATGGAAAAATCAATGGCTCATTAGAGTTCACCTTCGCATCCCACCCCTGCCCTGAGAGTCCGTTAATATTGGCCAGGACAGAACCAGACTCAACCCACAGAAGAACCACAGGCCAAGCCCAGGTCCCCTCTACAGGAACTGCTCCAGCAGGGCCACCAGCTCAGTGCCCCCAGAGTCCCAGGCAGCTTTGCCAGGGCCTCACAGGAAGGAGACCCACTGCAGCGTGTAGCAGAGCAAGAAACACAACTTTTGTTATTCTCCAAAACTTAGCATAACCTTGGCTGCATTAAAGCATAATGATTGGGACACAGAATCTGGATCCAGAACTCCTGGATTCCATTTACTTTCTCCCAGCAGAGTGACCTTGGCCACCTTTACTTGAATGCTCTGTGCCTCAGTGTCCTCATCTATGAAATGGAGCAATAATAGAATCTTTTCTTAGTGTTGCTTACAGCAGGGGTCTCTAACCCCTGGACCATGAACTGGTACCTGTCTGTGGCCTGTTAGGAACCAGGCCACACAGCAGGAGGTGAGCAGCTGGTGAGTGAGAGAAACTTCATCTGGATTTGCAGCCACTCCCCAGTGCTAGCATCACTGCCTCAGCTTTACCTCAGATCATCAGGCATTAGATTATCATAGGAGCACCAGTCCCTGGTGCCAAAAAGGTTGGGGACCGCTGGCTTAGAAGATTAAAAACATGTTCCCATTACAGCACTTACAACAATGCCTGCCATTTAGCTATTATTTCCATTTGAGTCCCTATTTTGCACAGATGGTGGACACTTGACCCCAGACAATTTGGTGCTGATCCTTCTTTTCTGAGGATTTACCTGGTACCAGGTAACAGCAGGAACCAACAGGTTCCTTGGGCATCATCTCTCTGAGGCGATACTGGCTGAGACACATTACCCTTCAGCCTGGGTCCTGCGTTGGCTCCTGTGTTGCCATGGAGATGCTCCTTATGCCTGTCGCTCCTCACTGACTGTTCGCTCCGCTATTTCCATGACACCTGAGGTACTTGGAAATCACCCCACAGTTCCAATACCGAGAGGGACAAGCACTCTATGCCACCCTCCAAAACGTGACTGCTCAGGGCAGAGGTTACAAACGCAGATGGCTTAAGAGTTGGGCTAGTGACCTATGTGGGTGAATGGGCTAGTGAGAGGATGCAGGAGGACATGTGTCCCCCGTACAGGCGTGGCTGCTCCTCAGCTCTGCCAAGTTGTTCTACGAGGGAAGCCAGGCCCCGTGCAGTTTACTGTTCTTGTTTTGAATGAAGCCAGGGTTTTAATGTGAAATAAAACTGTTTTTTCTTATATTGGCAAAAATATAATATTTAAAAACAGCATGTGAAGGCAAGGATAAAAGGCATACAGATGGGAAACGAAAAAACAAAACTGTCCTTATTTGCATTTATACGATCTGTTTACATAGAAAATACCAAGGAATGCACATACACACACACAAACACAAAAACTCCTAGAAGTTAAAAACCAGTTTTATTTCTTTACTACAGCAATGTACAATTAGAAAAAAACAATTTTAAATACCATTTATAAACTCTCTCCAAAAATGGAATACTTAGATATAAATCTAACAAACACGTATAGGATTTTATGCTTTAAACTATAAAACAATGATGAAAGAAATCAAAGGAAACCTAATTATAGAAAGACATATCATGTTCATGGATTGGAAAACTCAACATAGTAAAGTTGTCAATTCTCTCCCAATTTATTTACAGATGTAACACAATGTCAAGCAAAATGCCAGGAGAATTTTTAAAAGACACAGATAAGCTAAACTTAAAATGTTTAAGCAAAGGAACTAGAATAGCTAAAACAATTTTGAAGAATCACTACCCTGTTTTAAGAATAACTATAAAGCAATAGTAAGCAAGACTGTCTAGTGGCATTGAAGAAGGAATGGACACATAGATCAATGAAGGAAAATAGAGTCTAGATTAGACACACAAATATATAGCCAATTGATTTTTGACCAAGTACAGAACAAGTCAATGGAGAACAGGCAGTACATTCAACAAATGGTGTTGGAAATGGTCATATCCTTAGGAGGGGAAAAATGGACCTCAACCTGAACCTCACACCTTGTATAAAAATTAACTCAAAATGGATCATAGACCTAAATGTGAAACAGAAGACTACAAAACTCCTTCACCGCCAGTGAAATGGTGGGTTGGAATAAGAAAGTAAATGGAGGTGGGAATGGCAAACAGGATGGACTTCCTGCTCGCCCAAATATGGGGACCTGGCTTCAGCCCAAAGTCTGACTTATGCTCAGACGTGTGGTACTGGGACATCACCGCTGGTGGGGGTGGAGTCTGTTTCTCCCCTGTGTCCCCAGCACCCAGCACAACCCTGGCCCAGGGGTAAACACATAATGCCTCTGTGGGGCACATCCCAGTGACCTGCTTCCTCCCTTCAGCCAGGGCATCCAGGAAGTCAAGTCCCTAGTGTCCCTGCCTATCCCAGTTCTGGGAACATGTCCCCTACCGAGAAGCTTCAGCTGACAGGGTATTGATTAGAGTAATGGTCGATGGGAGCCTTGAAATGCCCAGGCTTCCTGCCAGAGCTCTTTTCTCCTGGCTCCAGGAACCTGTGCTTTCCAGGGCCAACCAGAGCATCCTGAAGGCATCTGCAGGAGGCAGGCGGGGGTGGGGGCGGGAGGTCAGTGGGGCCCACAAAGAGGAGGACCTCAGGGGAGTCATGACCTAGGTTTCTTCTCCATCAACATCTTGGCCCCAAAAGTTGGCATTCTTACTTTTCGATCTCTATTATTAATAGTATCAGTTTACAAATCTGTATTTACAAATAAATGTGTGGAGTCCCGGGCACAGTAACTCGCGCATCCTGGCTCTCATGCTCTGAGGCTGTGGCTGACACCGGGGTCACCTCACTCTGCAGTCGCCCTCCCTCTGCTGCCCAGGCCACATCCTACTTCGGTTTGGAGCCCCGTGCCCAGCTCCAGAAGAATCACCTGGACAAAGCCAGCCACAGGATCCGCCCCTTGCCTGTGATTGGTGGGTGTTGACCACGTCTGACCAATGGGTGTAAGGGGTGTGTCGTGGGGGTTTCTGGGAAAACAAAGTTTTCAGGAGAGGATGAGGCTTGCAAGGAGAAAACGAAACAAAACAAAATTAAACGAGAGCCCGCGCACACTTGTTTTTGCCCTAAGCTCTTCGTTCCTGCTTTGCACACTGTTACCTGGCCCCGTGTCCCACCTCCCAGACCCCGCTCTGGCGCAGCAGGGTCATATCCTAGAACTATGGTGACTCCTCCCAGGCTCCTTTCCACGCCTCCCTACTGTTCGTCTCTGCTTCCGGCCTCAGAGAGATTTAAAACCCCTCTCGTCTCATTCATAGTAGAAGCCAAACCACTCGCCAGAGACCATACACCAACCTTGCCCCTCCCACTCACCTCTGCCCACCTGCCACCTGCCACCTGCCATGCTGGCCCCTACAGCGTCTACGACTCTCCAGGTTATGCCACTCCAGCCTTTGCCCGTGCTCTGCCCTCTGCCTGGAGGCCCCTGCCCCATGCTCATGTGCACCTGGATCCTCCAACTCCTCCAGGTCACCTTCCTCAGAGGTCCCCTTCAATCTCCCTTGCTAACGAAGGCACCTCCATTACTCCCTGTTCCCTTCCCCCAGATTTTTTCTTCCTAAGATTTATTCCAATCTAATATTATATTTTACAGGTAATCATTTACTTGCTCAATGTGTATCTGCTGTCACCGAAATGTAAACTCCAAGATGGCAGGAATTTAAGGCTTTTTTTCCCCCACTGCTGTGTTCACTCAGTGCCTAGAAATGGCACCTGGCACTAAGTAGGCCGACAGGTAATTGTCAAATAAATGAATGGAAGGAAAAGAATGGAGACGGGCAGCAGGATGCTGATGGGCAGCGCTGGCTAACACGCCTGTGGAGCCTACTATGTGCAGTCACCCTGAGAGCTCTACATCCCACTCATTCATTCATTCATTGATTCACCTAGCCATTCATTCACTTAGTACTTCACCCAAACAAGTCTTTACTGAGCACCTACTATGTGCCAGGAACTATTATGGGTTCTAGAAGTAAAGCAATGAGCAAAGCAGACAAAAAAATTTCTTTATTCAAGGACTTAAAATTTTGTGGTGGAAGCCAAAGAGCAAGAGAGAGTAAAATGCATGGTGCGTTCGTGATGGCAAGTGCCATGAAGAGGATGAGGGGGACAGGGACAGCATGCGGCAAGCGGCTGGTTGGGATTGTTTCGGTGGGGTGGCCAGGAACGGCCTCACTCAGAGGGGACATTAGAGTCCAGGCCTCAAGGAGGTTGTGGAATCCTCCCAACAGCCTTATGAGGGAGAGACCGTTATCATCCTTGCTTTCTATGTGAGTAAGTGAGGCTCGGAGGGGTTGGGTAACTGGCCCACAGCCACACCGCTGCTGGGTGGCAGAGCAGGCTCCGAGTCCTGCAGCCTGGTTGTAACTCAGCTCCTCCTGGTCTCGCCCACCCTCAGGGGCGCTCTGGGCCTGGGGGTGTCCTGGGCTGCATCTTCCCCAAGCTCAGGGGCTGCGGTGCCAGCTGCCAAGGAAGGAACCTCACACTTCCTCCTGGAGCCTCCCCCCTCCCCACCCCCAACCTTCTCACAGTGGGGAGAAGAGACGCTGGCTACACGGCACCGCTAGAATTCGCTTCACTATTAATTCTGGAACCTCGTTTTCAGTGGATGATTAAATCACTTTTTAATTACAAGCAGAATATGCGCGCATTCTCTCTGCGTGAGCTCAGGCGGGCGTGGAGGGGAGTGAGATGCGGCCTGCTCTGCAGGGATGGCCGTGGCCGGCGGCCCCTCCAGTTCCTGTTCCCGGGACATCTGAATCAATACAGCTGCCTGCTGGGGCCAAGCGTAAGTGTCACCTCCTTTGTCACCTCCGAAGGGAGTGAGCATGTGTCCAGGACACCCTCCTGCCCAGTCACCAGACAAACCCCTGCCGGCGCTCCCACTGGTCCTGCTGGATACACATATTCTTCCGGGCGCCTCCTCCCCAACCCCTGAACCTGCTCGAAAGCGGGCACACCAAGCCTCTGCTAAAATGAGGAAAAGGAATCACTCCGAGGTTCAGGCCGCAGAGAGGCGTCCGCAGTGAGGCAGTGGGTGGTCCTGACACTCAGGGCCCCCTGCACCCAGCCAGGGTCCACCCCGGTGCGCAGAGGCCCTGCTAGAAGAGACGACCACAGACTGCCCCTTCCTGGACACCCAGGACTGCAGTGTCACTGTCACTGTCGAGGACAGCTCACCTGTCCCCTCCCGCTGCCTTCCCAGGAGAGCCCCTCCTTGCACTCTCGTCCTGGGCCACCTCTGGCTGGAGTGTCCAGGTATGCGGGCCCAGGAGGGTCGGTGCCGAAGGGACCCTCGAAGCGGGGCAGCTCCTGGCCCCTGAGCAGGTGCAGCCTGGGGACCATCCCCGACACTGGCCACCACAAGATCGAGGCAGGGTGGCCTGGTGGGCAGACCATGGAGCCAGAGGGAGCGGGTTCAGATGCCGGCTCCGTGGCTGCAGCTGAGAAAGGCTGAGCACCTGCTGCACAGGAGCCGCCTGGCCCTGGCGGGGAGGGGCCCATCTGAGCTGGGCCGAGCCCAGAACCGCCATGGAGGGGGTGGGCACCGACGGTGACAGCAGCCCAGGACGGCCCTGCCCTTCGGCGCCCACCCTCCCGCAAGCGCCTTCTGTTGGTTTCCTTCTTCTCCTCGCCCATCCGCCCCAGCCTGCCCCCCACCCCTGTCCTGGGACACATGGCTCTCAGCACAAAGCCCTCCCAGGAGCAGATGGCGGTCCCCAGACCCCGTGTCAGGTCCCTCTGCCTTTCACATGGAAATGGGGGACATGGCCGGACAGATGTCCCCCAAGCCAGCCTGGCTGGGCAGAGCGGACTCGAGGCCACGTCCACAGCAGGCGCCTGGACAAACAGTTTCTGGCTGGTGCCACTTCCTCTCAGGACCTCGGCCCTTCTGAGCCTTGTCCACCCATAAAAACTCACATCTGTTTTCTCCCGTCACCCCGCCTTCTGAGGCCACAGGCATGGGAACACCCCGCGAGCCGGACTGTCCAGCGGCCTGGTGAATGGGCCTTCGATTTTAAAGTGACACCCAGACCCCAAGGTGAAGGGCGGAGCAGGGCACCGCTGCTGGACCTAGGAGGACACCTGCCAACCCAGCCGGGCTCAAGGCCTCCTCTGCGCCCTCACAGGACCTGGGGCAGCGGAGAAGGGGGTGGTCATCCCACTGTTCGTTCCTGCATTCATTCGCTCCTTCATTCAGCAAACACCATGGGGACTCCCCAGTCAGAAATGGATGACGAGAGTCCTCTCTCGAAGGTAGACAGAGGATTACTGTGACGGTGCTGGGAGTGCCCGGCACGGCCTGGCTCAGAGGACGCTGTCACTGGTGTGTCCTCTCAGGGCCGGGCCCCCCTGGGTGCCGTGGGGGCCATGGGAGGTCCTGAGCAGGGATCCTTATGGCTGTGTGGACAGTGGAGTGTGGGCAGTGAGGGCAGGAGCGGGAGCCCAAGAGGCTCCCACAGACGGGAGAGCAGCTGCCCAGAGAGCCTCCGGGGGCCGGGGTCAGAGCTGGGGTGGCAGAGCCAGACACGCCTGCTCTGCCCTCCACTCCACAGCCAGGCCCCTGCCCGCCACCCTGAGCCTGGGAACTGCATCCCCACTGCCCACTGGGGCCAGGAGAGGAGGCCCGGCCTCGTGGCCCCAGAGAGCCCTCAAGCCACGCACCCCCGGTGTCTGCCGTGTGTCTGGGGGATCCCCCTGCCTGGCTGAGGATTCTCCTCTCCCAGAATCCGGCTGCTCCTCAGGTGCGGCCAGCACAGGGCCAGGGTCTGGGCACGGCCTCCCGGGCAGGAGACGCCACAGGGTGCTGCTCATCTAAGAAGCTCCCCACAGCCCCATGCTGGCTGGACAAGGGGAAGGGAATTCATTCTGCTCCCCGGATTCCCACTCCATGGACAGAGACCAAAAAGCGGGAGCCAGGATCCCTGCTCTGCAGGGGCCTCAGTTTCCTGATCTGCTAAACGAGCTTCAGGAGAAGCAAGAGTCACTAGAGAGAATTCCCCCAAGACCATGGGCCTGGAGGCCAAGGGTGATTGGACTTCCCTGCCCACCTTCTCTCCCTTGTCACCGTTAAGTCTCCTTATCACTCTCTGAAATTGCCTTATTTACATGTTAATTTGCTTATTCTCTATATTCCCCCCAGAATGTGAGCCCCATGAGAACAGAGTACTGCTAGATTTCCAGACCAGAACAGCAAGCTCTGGCACATAGTCAGGCTACCAAAGTGTTTGTTGATGAATAGATTTAGGTATGAATGGAATGATGGATGGATGGATGGATGGATGGATGGATGCTGGACGGATGGATGGATGGATGGATGGATGGATGGATGGATGGATGGGGTGGGTGGGTTTTATATGACCTTGGCCCTGCTCCTTGTCTGGACTCATCACCCACATTCTCCCCATACTCCTGCTTCAGGACTGCCCAGGAACACTGCTCTTCCTGTCCCTGGAACACTCTTCCCCAGATATATTTCATGTGTCACCCCTAACTTCCAGGTGTCTGTATAAATGTCACCATCTCAGGCCGTCTCTGACCGCCTTGTCTAACACTGTAAACCATCCCCAGCTCCTGGCATTTCCTATCCTCCCCTGTGGCTTTCATTTCTCCATAGTTCTCAGCATCTTCTAATGCAATAATAATTTTTCTATTTTATTTATTGTCTCTCACAATAAACAAAAGGGCAGGGATTTTTGTCTGTTTTAATGACTGATCTACCCCATGCTCTTAGAACAGCGAGTGCCTGGCACATAGAAGATGGTCAGTAAATACTTGCTGAATTAAGGAGCTGGAGTTGGGGTAAGCAGGGAGGACTTCCTGGAAGAGGGGACTGATGGGGTTTAGAGAGCCATAAAGTTGGTGGGAGGAAATTCCAGGTAGCATAAAGAATTCAAAACCAAACAGTTTCCCAGGGCCTGGAGCTGGAATATTACAGTACAACCTTGTTTTTTGTTCCTCCTCAAAATACTTAAGTCTTATGCTGCCTGACAATGGTTCTTAGAAATTTATTCAATGTTTTATTCATCCTTAAATTCTTTAAAGTGGCAAATCAACAGTCACTGTGTGCTTTGCTAACCATGTTCCAGGCCCCTGTGTTGCAAATAACCCTGCTCTTTTGCATACCAAGCAGACCTTTCTCTGTCCCAGGAAAATGAATATCTCCTGGTGTTCATTGTTCTAAGTGCATCCACAGTGAAACACAGCAAACATCTTCTCTTCCTGATTTGCATTATGCAAAACCTTAATCTCCTCAAGTTTCTAAAAGCGCTGTGAATGATTCATGGAGGCCAGGAAATACACTGCTTGATCCCCTGGTCCATATAAATTAGATTTATTGAGGGAAAATAAAAGAGGGTTGATACTATAAACGATTGGGGAATAATCACCCCTGAGCGTAGATGTTCCATGACTTGCTTCTTAGGAAAAAAATTGGGGCAGCTGACCACACACATATTGCTGGATTTATGTTCTTCATCCCATTATCGAAATGGAGGGGACAGTGGACTTCTGCCTTGAGCAAGCTCCTGCTCTGTCTGGAATGGAACTGGCCCCCTGCGAACTGGGGGCAAACTGCCCAAGAAAGGCCGCTGGAAGGCACGGCAGGAGAGCAGGGTGCTCAGGGCGCTGGCAAGAGCATAATATGAGGGGTCTGACTATGCACATTTATTACTTTGTGACATCGGGCAGGTTCCTTAACCTCTCTGGGCTTCCATTTCCTCACCTGTCACTGGGGATAACAAAAGCAACCAGGTGGTGGAAAATTAAATGCAGTCCTGGATGGAATCTCTGTTGGGCACCTTCTGGGTGCCCGGCTCTGGTCCGTGCTCTGGAGAAATAGTGGAGACCAAAATGGATGAGTTCCCTGGCCCCAGGATACTTTACGGAGAACAGACCTGTGGGGAAGGGAAGAAACCTGTTGCCTGAGTAAGCTCGGGCAGTGATAAGGTCTGTGAAGTGAGTGAACCAAGGACTGCAACAGTGACCGAGGTGATAGCTAGGTGATGCGGTCACACCCAAGGCCGTGACGGTGAGTGTGGGTGAGAACGGCCCCCTTGTACTCTGGCCTGGGTTGTTAGAGCCAGTTAGCATCATAAGTCCATGCGGATCTGACCTCCAGCAAATGCAAACCCAACTCTGCCTCAGGGGTCCTCTTGGCACCCTTCCCAGATACCCACTGTGACTCAGTGGCAGCTAAGGGGCTGTGCACTGGCAATATGTTTGACGTCACAGGTGCTAAGCCTATAGCCGCTCCCAGCTTTTAATCTCAACTCAATTCCAACGCGATTCAGGTGCCAGGAAGCCACCAGTTTCAGCCCACGGGCTCTCCTCCCAGGACCGGGATGTGACTTTCGATGGTGTCACACCATCGAAAGTGGTGTCAGTCTCACCAGACCCAATGACCTCTCCAGAGAAGAAGTGCACTTAATAACCTTCCTACTGCCTTGAAATGAAAGTCATAAATAATTGACCTATAACATCACACATACTTAAAAACCCATTATAATTCGCTACATGGACTACAAAAAAGGAACAAAAGGAAAATAATTTGTCATAAAATAAATCCCAATTCAGTATGCAAATGAACGGGCGCAGGCACACGAGGAGACAAGATGGAGAGTTAGATCCGCACCAACACCTGGGGAATGCGTTCGGATGAAAAAGAAGTCAGATCAGGAGTCGCCCCTCAACGGAAAAATCGAAGGGATACTTGACTATAAAAGGTATATTACTAAAGGTGTATGCATTAAAATCTTGCAAAAATATTTTGTTTCTGATATAAATTGACATAGGTTCTAAGGGAAAGTGGTTAAAATGGCTCTTCACACACGTGAATGGCCAGTTTGGCTTGTGTGGACTGTCCTGGACGTCATGGAACAGCCAGCATTCCTGGCCCTGTCCTCTTAAATGCCAGCAATGTCACCAATCATTGAGACAAGCCAAAACATCCCTATTTCTACCCCGTCTCCAGGGGGCCTAGTTCCCTGGTGAAAAAAAATCACTGGTGAATCATGTCGGTCCATCTCCTCCATCAGCAACTAGTGTGAAGAACAGGCAAGGGATGCAGTTTTGGCCAAAGTAACACGAGAGAAAATCTGCTGGGGTTTCTGGGACAGGTTTTCTGTCTCATAAAGAGGCCATAGGAAGAAATCCATGTTTTTCTTCTATTTCTGCCTCTGGGCGTTGTTGCATGAGGAGGTGACACGTGCAGCTGTGGAACCTTCTTGCAATGGTCGGGGTGAAAGCCTGAGACTCAGGCCTGGGAGAGGAGGACACAGCATGGCCAGAAGCTGGGAGGAACCTGGGCCACGGCCGCCGAGCCGGCCAAACCCAGAGCTGCCCGGAAGACCCTCTGAATTCCTCGGTTTATGAAATAATAAAGTGTCCTTATTATTCAGCCACTTGTTTGGAGGATTTTCTGTTTCTTGAAGGCAAAAATGTCCCATCTGTAACAGGCAGAGTCACCTTTGCTCATTACTATAACCCCTTCTGTTTGGTGAGCAAAGACTTTAATTTCCAAAGCACTAGAAATACATTCATATCATCAGAACCTGGCACCTCTGCGAGGCGCGGGTTGCGATCCCCATTTATAGACAGGAACACTGAGGCCAAGGAGGAGGGGAAGTGACTGGCCCGGTGTCAGACACACAGGCGGTGACTGAGCTGGGACTCGGCCCTGGTCCTGGGCTGACTCGCACAGCACAGATGCCCTGTCACCCACACTGCACCCAGGAAGTGTCTCAATCCTGTGATTCGATGCCTCTCCCGGGCCTCTATGCCATCACTATCTACACCCCCTCATTGCCATTGTTTACATTCTCATCATTGAGGTGACTTTCCTGGATTAAACCTGAGTCTCTAGATGTTTATTATTAAATATGTATATCTCCTCTTTAAAAATCAATACATATTCATTAGCACAAGTAAGACCTTCATTAGTTCTCAGAGGTGGCAGGCTGCGAAAGAAATAGAACGTGGGACAGATAAGTCTTGAGCTAGTCTACTCATAGTACCAGGAGGAGCTTCCACTCATTCATTCATTTCTTCACTCACTCAGTCACTCATTCACTCACTGAATACTCATTAAGGGTGCCCTGTGTGCTAGATGCTGTGCTCCGTGCTGGAGTCACAGCCTTGGGCTAGCCACAGTCCTGTCCCCATGGAGCTGGCTTTCTAGCGGAAGGAGAGAGTCAACGATCACATGAGTGAGATGATCGCAGATTTGATAAACCTCGTGAAGGAAATTGCACAGTGTGATGGAGTAGGAAGTGACTCTGTAGGAGACCGGGGCTACCTTAGACAAGGTGCTCAGTGAAGGCCCCCGGGTAGCGGAGCTAAGACCCATCTAATGGGATAGGCCACTTCTCACGATAACATGGGTCTCTGAGAATGGCTCCTTGTGCCCAGGTCGAGGACAAGGGAAGCCAGATAAAAAGGATGAAGCAAGAGGCCAGAGATAAACACCCTCATCTACACTTCTTGAGGGGGCTTACAATGTGGGAGCACTATCAAGCCAGCTGGGAGCACCAGGGTAATCCAGAGCCAGGCTGAACTGTCTGAGCCCTGGGGTTCTCTTTGCCCAAGCTGCCGTTCCCTGGAGCGCAGGATGGAGACGCTTGAGCTCACTGTCCCAAGCGAGCAGGAGCGAACACCTCTTCTACACGGGGCCCCTTTACCATGTGCTCTCGGGGGCCTGTGTGTTTAATCAGGCCTCTGAGGGACAGGGGCACTGACGGCGAGGTTTGTGTGAGCTCGGGAGGCTTGAGAATGTCTCTGTCTCACACGCACATGCACACATATACACAAACGCATACATCACACACATACACACATGTACACACATACCCAGAAACACGAACATACATACACACATATATACACATACACACTACCCACACATACACACATGCAGACATACACTCACACATCCTTGAGTGAGACAATTATTCATTAATGCTGTAATTAATGAATAAGAAGCCCTTTTTTTGCAGCCAAAGTTTTTCTCTGGGAATTGAGACATAGACAGAAGCACGATTTCTGCAGAATCAAACAAATTCTGTTTTTACCTGCTCGCAAGTTTAATTTTGTGATATTAAAGGGATTGTCTAGAAGAGAAGATCTGAGAGGGAATTAGCTACAAGCCAGGCTGTTCTCCACGGAGGTGTCGATTGTTGAACCCGACTCATGAGTGAGAAGCTGGGGGCATCAAACCGCCTCACCACTCCGATGGAGCAGGACCTCCACCACCGGATGTGTTCTCGGAGGCAGTGACCAAGTTCCAGCTTCTGGGGGAATCTCTGGAAGTCACTGGTGGTGTCCGCCCTCCAGGCACACACACAGCTACCCTTCCTGGTCCCCATGGCCAGTTCTGGCTAATGAGTTCTGAGCACAGTGATGGCATCACCACAGGATAAGGCACTTAACTGCCAGCTGGAGACCCCCGTCTCCAAGCTCATCTTCCTCCTGCCAAGGCAGTGGTGACGTCAAAGGGGGTGGCTGCTCCTTCACCCTGGGTCACAAGCGAGGAGACTCAGCACAGCTCCCAGCCACCCCTCTTCAGACCTGCAGTTTGAACACAAAATCAACCTTTTTGTTCACGGCCTCTTAGTTTGGGGGGCTGTTTGTTATGCAGTGTAATGCAGCCTACCCTGACTGTGGATCCGGGTATTCATACTGATTCAGTCTCCAAGAGAAGGACCGCTATCATTCACTGAGTACTCCACATGGTGCATGCATTATGCTTTTTTGTATAATGCATGTAATATACATGATAAATCTGAACATGCTGAATTATTCTCCATTCAACAAAGGAGGAAATAATAATAGCTAGCATTCACTGAGCATTTAAAATGTGGCTGGCATTTGCTAAGTACTTAAACATAATAACCTCTTCAAACTTTGCAATCATCCTGGGAGGCAAGTGCTTTTAATTATTCCCATTTTACAGATGAGAAAACTGAGGCTCAGAACAGTCATGCATATACCTAAAACCGCACAGCCAATAAGTGTCAGAGATGGAATTTGAACCAAGGCCCATCTGACTCCTGATTAGGGGTTCATGCTGAAGTCATCTCGGGGCACTGGTGGTGACCCCGCGGGCCTGGGCAGGATGTGGGACACATAGGCCCAAGGTCAGTGTGTTCTACGCCCTCTGCCACATCCAACCTCAGGGTGCCTCTAGGGAGCGCGAGTGTCAGAGCCAGCACAGGCTTTCGGCACAGGCAACTGGAGGTTACGCCGGCACAGGTGAGGTTACGCCGGTGGTGAGGGGTTCTGTGTAGTCAGCACAACCCTTTACCCACTTTGCATTCATCCTTCAATGGACCCTCTTGGAGTGAACTGCATTGATTCTGCCTAATTTGCTTCTTAAATAGGATCGTCATTATTGGGGGAGCAGCACCCTCACAAAGGTTTCCACGGAGCACTGAAGTGGGAAGCGCAGGTAAGCACACCTCTTCGTAAAATCAATGGATATAGTTCCTCCCAGGGCCGTAGCCCATCCCAGCTCCTACCCTTCACTGTCTAGGGTCCAAAAGAGACCCCAGGCTATGCTACCGAATGACCACCTTGAACCCTGAGCCTGTGACCCAGGGCAAAATTGAAGGCTTGACCTGCGCTCGCTCACCAGCCCCACTGCCCGCCCTGTAAGGAGCACGCTGCTGGGATCCTGCTACAGATGGGGACACTGAGGCACAGAAAGGTCACGTGATTTGCCCAGGGATTTGAACCCACGAAGCTCATGCACTTAGTCACAGGTGCCTTCCTACATCTCCAGGATCCCTCCGTTCTCATCCTTGCGCCCGAATGCACCTAGAATTATTGTATTTTTTCAAAAATCAATGGAGTTCTATTTGCTGAAACACATCACGATAAGGGGTTTGTCCGCTTCAGTACTTCAGCCAGCCCGTGGTTTTCATAACCTCGTTTTGACATTTCTTCATTTTTTATATACCAAGAGCCCCCCAAGAGGTAAGTGTCCTGGGGTTCCCTTCACTAACTGATCCTGCCCTCAGTGGCAGGGTCTCCCATTCCACAAGCAGTAGCAAGCCTGGGGGTTGACAGCGAGGACCCGGCACCAGTCACCATGTACTCAGACACCAGCTCTGCTGCCCCTTAACCCGGTGACCCTGGGCGAGCCCTGTCATCCCTCCACCCTTCATCTCTACGACGGGAGTGTGGTGACAACAGCACCCCTCCTAGGGCTGTTGTGAGGAATCAGTGAGGTGACAGGTATGTGAATACCGTTCCCGGCACATAGTAGGTGTTCAATTAATACTACACAGCATATTGATTCGTCAGTCCCAGATGGGCACCAGGATCTCTCGTACCTGTTACCTGGGAGGGGGAGGCTAGATTTCCCATCAGGTAGGGTCAGACATTCTAAGCCTCTGCCACTGAAAGAGAGGAGGGGTATGTGGGGAAGGGTGGCACGCTGTTCCTAGTCCCTTTTTATAGCTGAGTTTCTGCAAAGAGGACCCAGGTCTGGTATGGCTGCTGCCAGGACACAGGCATAGCAGCCTCTGTCACAGCCCCTACCCCAGGCAAGAGCGCCCAGCACCCCCTGCCCGCTCCCTGACAGTGGGTGGTGTGATAGATGAAGGCACAGCCCAGCCACCCACACCCGAGCCTCCTCCCGCCTCCTGACGGGCTGTTTCCAGCAGCCTGGAGCTTCATTATCCTTGAATGTCAGCCACACGCCAAGGAAACAAGTCCCACCTGCCAGGGCCATTCCTGTGTTCTTTTCCAAAGAATTATTTAGACCAAAAGCCAGAAGAGAGAGTGGCACTTTCATGCAGTCCCACGGGGCTGCCCCAATCCAGCCTACTGGCCTGCAGTGTTCCGATCCCCGGAACAGCCCATCCAAGCCCTACTATGGGATCTGAAAAGGCCCCATTTGTCACCCCACAGATCTCAAGGGGCTCTGGTGAAGCACAAATAGGTACCTGGGGGCCTCTCCCCCTTACCCATTGGCCCCCTTGGCATGCTGATGCACGTTTCCCTCAGCAGGGAGCAGGACCAGAGACAGAGCAGTGGGGACAGAGGATGGGTAGGCTTCGACTGGAGAGCGGGTGACATGCAGGCAGGATCTGGAAAGATCTGGAGGCTGAACCCAGAGCCCTATCATGGGACACTGGGGCAGCCCTACGCTAGGGACCTGGGCCTGAAAAGTGCTGGAAGAGAAACAGCAGGGGAAGCAGGAGGATATGGCGGTGCTCCCCCTGCAGGCCGGGCAGAAAGGGATTGACCGGTGGGACTGGGCCCCTCTGCTGGACCCCCTGGGGACTTCTGGGCAGGAAGGCAGAATGGCTGAGCACTGCTGTGGTGATCCAGGGAGAAGAGCCGAGGCCAGAGCCTCCTAACCCCATATACCCCATATACCCAAGGACCTGCCCCTGGGTATAATGGGGTGTAGCGCTGGCTACAGGATCCAAAGCCAGGGAGCCTGTGCTCAAATCCCAGCCACTGTCCCCATGAGAGGACTGCAGCCACAATAGTGGGAAACATGGCCAGTGGCGACGCTCGCACCCAGGCACTTCCTTACCTCCCTTCAAGGAGCATCCTGGAACAGGAGGGCCAGGGCCGGCAGAGGCGCCACGGAGCCGTTGGGTCTCCACCCAGGCTCCTCCTCTGGCTCCGTCAGCCTGAGGAGTTCCTCATGCTCACACATCGTCACACCCTCCACGATCCATTCATGCACTTATCCTGTCATCGTTTATTAACGTGGCCCTGTGCCCACACTGCCCCCGGGGGAAACCCTCATGGAGCTGATGTTTTGACTGGGAGAAATAGACAATAAAGCAAATAACTCAGTATATTATACAGTATATTAGACAAATAACACAGGGAACAGATAGGTGCCCAGGGCACAGGGAAGGTGACAGTTTTAGAGAAGGGAAGGTCTTGGTGAGCTGCTGACGCTGAACAGAGACGGGGTGAAGGGGAGCCATGGGTATTTGTAGGGAAGGGCCTTCCTAGCACAGGGAACAGCTCGTGCAAAGGGCAGGAGAAAGCCACTTGGTGAGTTCCAGGAACGATGAGGCCAGAGGGGGTGGAACGCAGTGAGTGAGGGGGAAGAGAAGCAGGGCGAGAAGCAAGGGGGTGGCAGGGCAGGGACCCAGTAGAGTCTTGTGGGGAGGGGGTCGTGGGCTTTTACTCAGAGTGAGAGCGGAAGGCCCTGGAGAGTTCTGAGAGAGGAGGGACATGGCCTGACTTAGATTCTAACAAAATTTCTCTGGCTACAGTAGTGAGGTAAGGGTAGGAGAAGGGAGATCAATGAGAAGACTGGAATATTCCAGGCAAAAGACGATGGTTTGGATCAGGGTGGTAGCAGTAGATGTGAAGAGACATATCCAAGTGTCCAGTATCCAAAGCTGGAAGACACAGGGCACGGGGAGAAAAGAAATGTTCCTGATGAGCCCTCTTTTCAGGGAGAAATATTTTCCCAGAATCCTCCAGAGCACAACCGTTGTACCTCACTGGTCAGAAGTGGGTCGACATCTACCAATCACAGGCAAAGGGGCAGAATCCTGTGATTGGCTAACATCCTCATGCAAGACCAGCTCTATAATTTGTGGGGCCCAGTGCAAAATAAAAATCTAGAGTCCCTTGTTCAAAAATTATTAAGAAGTTCAAGACTGCGACAGCAGAGCTCTAACTAAGCCAATCATGAGGCCCTTCTGAGCACAGGTCCCTGTGCAACTGCACAGGTCACATGTCTGTGAAGGCAGCCGTGTCCCCATGATTCACCTCCTGGCCTGAGCATGGGACATAGGAAGTGAGGAGGTGACCCAGTATGGGCCACTGCTTCAGCAGTGTGAGATCCAGGGTATGTGAGTTACTGTGCCTGGCTTTGCTGGTCCCTGTAATGGGGACAATGGCAGAAGGAGTTGTTGGGAAGATGTGGGTAATACATACCAAGTACTTAGAACAGTGTCACTTGTTATTATTCTCCTTACCTCTAGGGACGAGATCCTCCTTTTTCCCAGTCTATGGGTGTCACACAGTTGTAACCCATTGACTCCAGAAGAATTTCTCTTCCCGCCTCCCACCAGCCTGAGTGTCTGCAACTCCCCTTAAGTCACATACCTTATCCACAGAAGCTCCCCGAAGCCCCTGCTTTGGAGATCATCCGAGAAGCAGCTGTGAATAGACAGAAATACCACGTATGTCACCTTAATGATGCACATTTCATAAAACACAATAGGAAAAGCACAACATATTATAGAAATAAAATGTCCTAATATGACGTTGGCTCTGGAGAGTACTCTCAGCTTCCTTTTGAAAGCACGCAAACGGGCAGGCCTGGTGGGCGGGGAGCTATGATTGCTCTGTTTTATCGATGAGAACTCTGTCCTCTGCTCAACACTCATCAACGGCTTCCTGAGTCTAGGCATGAACGCCAAAGCCTGCCAGGCACCTATGTGTCCTGGTCCCTGCCTGCTCTGATGTCATAGCCTCCCACCACCCTCAAGGTACAGTGGCCTTCTCACTGCTCCTCTAGCTCACCAGGAGAGCTCTCGCCTCCAGGCTTTTACACCTGCTGCTTCTTCTGCCTGGAACCAGCCATCTCCATGGCGCCTCCTCCTCAGGTCTCCTCCACCCAAGGGTCGGCCCCAGCGACGCCTTCCCCGACCATTCAGTAAAACAGCCCGCACGTCTGTCTTTGTTCTCCCGCCTGCTGGATATATCTTATTGGTACTGATCTGATAAATACTTACCCATGTGTTTATTGGCTTGTCACCTTCCAGCGGAAGATAAACTCCACGTGCACTTCGCTGATGTGACTTTGGTCCTAGAATGGGGCCTGGCACCCAGTAGGCCTTCAATAAATATTTGTTAAATGATTTCAGGGAGGGCCAGAGGTGGGCCCAAGTGGGTGGCTAAGCCAGACCTAGAATCACATAAGGGTTTCTGCAAATCTCTTGCGTGCCAGAATGCTGGGTGAGGACACATTCGGGACAGGGTGAGTCTCCGCGGCCCAAGGTGGCTTTGCATCATCCTGCCCTCCTGCCAAATCAGACCCAGCACCCAGTGACTCAGACCAGGCCTGACAGAAGAATCTTCTTATGGGGACATTTAGCTCCATCCCGACTTCTTACAAGGGATGAGGCCCTGGCAAGGGTGACAGCGAGGGAGACAGAGCAGAAAGCCCACAGGCAAGGCCAAGTCAGGGCTAGAACTGTCACAGCCAGTGAAGGCGTAGCCGCTGTTGGGGCTTACGACCTTTTCCACTCCACAGTCACCTCCTTCTTATGCATATGGGGCTGCTGGGCCTTGAGTGGGTTTCCCCTCCCACCACCTGGACAACAGGCGTGTCATTTGGGACATATGGGGGGGCAGGTCAGAGCCAGCGTGGGTCTCAGCATTAAAGTCACTCAGCCCGCCTCCTGCACCTTTAACCTCCATGTGCAGAGAAGAGGGTGTCGGGACCCAGGAGGCCGCTCCGTCGTCAGAGCCCCCTCCCACCACATCCTGATGATCTGGGTCACTAATGAAGGAGACAGACAAGAACCCCTGCCTTTGCAGGGCTTAACTTGTCACGCAAGAGACAGAAAATGAACAAATGATAGATTCTGCCAGATGGTGGTAAATGCTTCGGAGAAAAAACAGGTAGAGAGGCGAGACGGTAACAGGAAAGGATGGAGGAGGTGAGGACATGCACGCAGACCTGAGTACAGTGAGGGAGCACAGCATGAGGCCATCCGGGGGAACAGTGTTCCAGGCCTTGGGAACACCACGTGCAAAGACCCCCAAGGCAGTGCTCACGGCAAGAAGGCAGCACAGCACCCTCTGTTTGCCTGCGACAGCCTGCAGTCCTTTTGCTGGTAAGGCAACCTCTTCAACCTTCCCCTCCTCTGCCCCTAGTTCTGCCAAGTTCTAGGATCAAAGCCGGATTCTCCCATGCTGCGCCTCGGCAGGGAGTCTACAAAATCCAGTGGCCACTGCGCTTCCCACTTGCTAAAGGTCATGTTGATGCCACAGCCCTGGAACTGCACCAGGGGCCAGCATTTCTGAGTTGTGTGGTCATGCGTAAGTCACTTAAACTACCTGAGCGTATTTCTTCCTCTGTAAAATGGGGCCTTAATAGTACCTGCCTTGAAGGGCTGGTCAGAGGATCACATAACATGCCTTTAAGTGACCCAGTGAAGTACGTGATAGATATTAAGTGCTCGACACACGAGAGATTCTGAACATTGCTATCGGTCCTTCGGAGAAGTCTGGGAGAGGCCAGCTGGCCAGAGGATGAGGAGCTGAGTTGTATGCACTCTTTACATAGGTGGAGGTACTGGGGCACAGAGAAGGGCAGGGCCCTATGTCACACAGCACGACAGGGGACTCTAACTGAGGCCCTGCTGCCTGGTCAGGTTCATCCCTACAGCCCTCTCCTGAACATCCCCACCTCTCTAGGGGATGGTACCAGTGTCCAGAGAGCAGCAGCTTTCTCCCACAAAAGCCCCAAAGCTCTGAGACTTACAACAACGGCTGCCCAGGTGCTCTGAGGCCCCGCCTGGACATCCTGGCGCACAGCGCCACCTGGTGGTCAGCGCTTTCCACGCGGGTCGTGATTTCTGGGAGAGGTGGGGCGGTGCACGTTTGGAGTTGTGGGTTCCTGGTCACCACCCTCAAGCACCTCACTTTACCGTTTACAAAGGCTTTTCGCACCCTTTTCATCCACCCAATTGCCGTGGAAGAAAGAAGAGAAGGAAAAGCACAAAAGGAAAAAGGAAAGAATGAGTCTAGCTCTCAGACATACGTTATAGGACAAAGAAAAAAATGGAAAGTCTAGGAAAGAAACGGAGGGAAAATGACAAAAATAATCAAGAGAGAAATGAAAAATGAAAAAACAAATGAGAAAATGTTCACACTAAGTCAGGCCGAGCCCAGCCTAGAAGGGCCAGAGCTCATCATCGAGACAGCCCCAGTTCCTGCCTCCAGGATGCCTCTGTCTCAGATGTGGGTAACTGGGAGCCAGCGTTTGGGGTGGAAGCTGGTAGGAAGGACCCTGCAGGATGAGGACAGACATAACCTCAACCTCTGAGCACTACATGATCCCTGGTGCCACCTGCTGGACAGACAGGGAACCACATTTATTCCCTGGACGTTAAATTGGGGGCCCTGGAGACTTGGTCTCCCCAGCAAGGTGGGTGTGAACGTGGCCAGGTGGGTGTAAACGTCTCCATTTCTCATAGAAGGAGACAGAGAGATAGTGATTTCCCAAGAGACGGCCACTCAGTAAGTACCAAAGCCTGGCAGTCCAGGGGGCAGGTGAGGATCTCTGATTTCAAAGGTCTTAGTCTGGGCCCTCATTACTCTGAACAATACCGCCCAGTCCTGGTGCAAAGCCAGGGACAAAGCATGTGGTCAGAGGTGCAAACTTTGGCCACTTGACAGTCGAAGAAACTGAGGCTTGGCTGGATTCTGATACCTGGCCCCCGCTATTTATTGTCCTGGGGGAGCAGAGAACTGAAGGGCCGAAGGGCCGAGAAACACATCAGCGTCAGGGCTTCACCAGCTCCTTGTTGTCCCCTTGGCCGGCACAGCGACTGCTGGTCACCAGGTTCTCCCTCAGCCAACATTGCCATAGCGACGCCAGAGCCGAGGACCTGGACAGTCAAGAGGCTAGCACTGGCCACACTTGCCTGGGCAGGGCCATCCCAGAGCCAGGCAGGTCAGGTAAAGGAGTGTGCTGGGCCAGGAGGGGCTGTGAGAAGCTAGAGAACTGGAGCCTTGCCCAAAGGCTGTGGCCACTTCCCAGCTGCAGCCGACAGGTGGCCAGGCAGGAATATGGGTCAGTGCAACCACAGCTTCTAATTTTTCAAGAAAAAATGAAAATTGGAATTTGGAAGTGAAATCTGCCGGTTCTTAAATGTGAATGTCTAATTCAAAAATATAAAAACACCACATTAGGAAAAACAAAAACAAAACCTACATCTATTTCCAAGTTTCGGCCCATGGGCCAGCAGTTTGAGACCTCTTGTCTCCTGTAAAATGCCCCCATACTCTGAACTGCGATTTGAGCTCCATTTTGTAACTTCAATAAAGGCCTTCTGGAGAGGCAGGCCCCAGGCTTTCACCTCTACTTCGCAGATTCATCTCTGTGTCTGAGAAGGGATGTGACTTGCTCAAGGCCACAGAGAGCCCACTCCCCAGGTCCAAATCAGAGCTGCCCCTGTCCATCATCACTCACCTTCCTCCTCACGGGATCCCAGGATGAGAACTGGCAGAACTCACTGCTACTGTCTGCCTGAAGAAAGCATCAGACTCTCCCTGCTGACCCCAAATACAGATTGAGGTGACAGCCCCTCCCTTAGAATGATTTTCCCTGGATCTAAAAACTGACCTGAGATAATTCCAAATAATCAGTCCATCACTGTGCTAAAATCCCACAGGTTGTCTTTTAAACCTGTCACTGAAAGGACACAAGGCTGTCTCTGGGAGGGACTCAGTCTGGGCCTTGAGAGGGTGAGATCTGGGACAGACTAGTTTGGAAGGGGCTCTCGTCTGAAATGGCGGGACTGGGAGGGGACGTCATGGCTCAGGGTGGGAGAGAAGGGAGAGAAGGGACGGAGGGAGAGGGAGGCAGGCAGGTATAGGGCAGGCCTAGCAAGGCAGGTCTGCAAGTCAAACTCGGCCCAGGGAATGAAATGTGCTCTGGCTGGGCAGATGGACCCAGGCAGCTTCATAAAGACAGTGGGAACCCAGGCAGGTGTGAGAACCAGCTCACTGCCTGGGACCTAGACTACAGATCCAGATGCTCCTGCAGCAGCAGCTGCACTGGTGCCTGTTCTGATTGGTCTGTTTGAGGCTAGCGTGGATCCTGATTGGCCAGGAACCAGCCCAACCACGTGCGGAATATTTGGACCTCCATTTCAGCGCGGAGCCTGGATCCCAGATCCTGGATCCCGAACCTGAATGGGCTTTAGGGGGTGGGGCAGAAGGCAGCTCACTGACTTCCCATGGACCTAGCCTTAACGGGAGCCCTAGTATATCACCGAGTAGAAGGCGGGGAATGCCTGGAAAAAGCCCCATTTTTCCACCGTCGTGGGGAAATGGGAGCTCAAAACCCAAAATAAACGTGAAATACAATATAAAGACCATTATTTTCTTGACATGCCTGAGGCGCAGACTCGCAGGGCAATCTTGGGTAGTCCTCACGAATCTTCTGCCAGAGAAAATATATAGTGTCCTCATTTTAGAGGAGGGAACTTCGCTCAGGGTGGCAACGGTCCTAAGGGTGGCTGTGTCAGCGACCCCGGCCGTGTGGGTGGAACTGCCCTCCGTGCGGTCTTTGAAACCCCTGCTCATTCACGGTGAGGGTGACCGTGCCACCCCCATACCACCAGGGTCGGCCCCAGAAGGAACCCACGACAGGTCATGATATTTGTATTATAAACTGACTTTTAATAACAATAAAAAAATCTATCATGAATTTAAGGAGAAGAATCTGTACATTTTAAAGTAAACCAGTGCACGAGGCCCCTGCCTTCCGGGGCCCCTCTCTGTCCCCTCCCCCCACATGGCTAACGCAGGTCCTCGTTTGTGTCTGCGTCGCCAGTGTCCAGCAATAAGCCTGCCTCTTGCAGTCTAGTGCTCAGGAAGGTGGCCCCTGGGGGCCCCAGGTGGGGCTTCAAACCTCCGGGGCAGTGGGAAACCCACACCAATCTGCTGGGGTGCAGGAGCTGGAGGGGACAAACTGCTGAGGCGGTCCCTGGGTGGGTCCTCGTGCCCAAAAGTTGCCAGGTTGGCTTCCTCTCTCTGGCCGGCTGAGAAGTCCCAAACACCCTGCTCTGAACTAACGTCAAAAAAATAAATTACAGAAGCCACCACCCAACGTTTCCCAGTGGCCCTCCTACTTGTAGGACACACCTGTGTGGGACAGCATCTCAGGTGAGTGGTTCAACTCCCTCCAGTGCCCAGAGCCAGCCTAGACACCTCTCAAACCCCTGTAGCCAGTCATTCGAAGAGAGCAAAGTAATTCAATCTAATACTTGACCGACTGCTGGAGAGTTGGGGGTGGGGAGAGGAGGAATCACAGTCCATAGCCGTGAGTGATACCTTATGACCCTAATATTAAAAAAGATGAAATACTGATTTTTTTCGAATTTTCAATAATTTAGTTTTTTTTTCCTTTTAGTAGCACTGGGAAAAGTTGTCAATACTACCTTATGTTGGTCCCCTGTTAGACAATATACCTTTCTTTGAAATTTAAAATGTCAAATATATAATCACAAAACCTGGAAAAAAAAAAAAGTCTTGACAACACCACCGACAACGTAAAACTCCAAAATAAACTATAGCGATTTCGCGCCATATAAATAAAGTCAAAGCAAATCTCGTGCCAGGCCTGATGGCTCAAGTTCCAATGGCGGTGCTGCCAGAAGCTGGTGTGGCCGTCAGGTGTCCTCTTGGTGACAGGTGATGTGCCCTGTCCCTCTGTGTCTCCTGGCAAAGGCCCGGCTTGTCCGAGTCCACCCAGCAGGTTAGTACACAGTTGGGGGGGATCTGGAAGTGAAGGTGAGGAGGAGGAGGAGACGTGTGTGTCACCTGGAATGTGGACTTACAGGGAAACCAGCGGTTTCAAAAGTGCAGGTTGAGCCATCCCGAGGGAGCCAAGTCTGCGGGCCTCCAGCTGTAGCACCCACGACTTCTCTGCGGTGTCCTGGAGCCCCGGCCCTGGCTGTACCCATCAGCTCTGTGGGTTCCCAGCACCTCTTGGACGTTTGGCACAAGTGTGGAGAATGTGCTGGCCCCTGGCCGATTGGCCCGCTCTTCTGAGAGAGGGGACACTGCTTGTCCTTGTAAGAGGTGATGGAGAGGGCTAGGCAGACCCCAGAGCGGACGGGGGCCTTGGGCCAGCTCTGGAGAAGGCCAGCGTGGGCCCGTGTGTCTTCTCAAATCCCAGGTCCAGAGGACGCGGCCAAGCACCGTGCGTCTCGGCGCTCAGAGGTCTCCGTCCACCGGCGGCTGGCAGAGGCGGTAGAGCCTAGTGGTTGGAGGCAAAGACAATGAGGAGAGGCTGGGGCGGGCTGGGGCCTGCCACTAGTATTTCCATTTTTATTTAAACACATAATCCATTCCCAGAAAACAAAACTCAGTAGGTATAAAAAAAAAATGCAGAGAGAAAAATGTTTATGCTGCCCACACTTTCCCCGAGCTGTCTGGTCCGCTCCCCATAGGCAGTCTCTGCCCCCTCCAGACTCCTGAGGGCTTTGCAATTACAGACGTGTCTGCGTGTGCGTGTTTGTGCGTTAAGATACGTGTGCCAGGTGTATGTTTACAAGTGTGGGGGCGTGTATATTTTTCCAACTCATGGGGGCAAACTAGACGCGGCGCTCTGCCCCTTCAGTTTTCTCACTTAATATGTTAGGGGCCTCCCCTCGCCGTACACGGACTGCTGCCGTGCTTTACTCAACGTCTGTGCTGGGCAGAAATTGAGTTTCATCTCCGAGTAAAAAGGAGCCACTCACGGGTTCCAAGCAGGAGAGACAGGCAGATCTGCTGTGGGGCGAATGACAGCAGGGAGACCAGACGGGAGGCAGCTACGGTGACACGGGTCATACAGAGAAGCGAGGCGGCACAGTGGTTAGGAGCCTGGCCCCCAGGCCTCCACGGCTGGGTTCAGAATCCCAGCTCTGCCATTTGTTAGCTGTGCAACCTCCGACAAGATACTCAATCTCTCTGTGCCTCCGCATCCCCCACCTACCGACTGGGGACAACAACGGTATCTTGGTCACAGGATTACTATTTGGAGCAGGGTCAGTTAACATATAAAAGTATTAAAAAGAAGCGAGGCTGAAATTGTACAGCTAAGAACTGGTGAAACACAGTGAGGTCGGCGTGTGCGCTGCCATCGGCTGGTTTTGACGAAGTCCCGCGGTCACGCGAGAGCTGTGAGGGGCGCCCGGGAACGCTCTGTGCCACTTTTGCAAATTCTTGTGATCCAAAATATTTCAAAATAAACTGTTGTGGACAAAGTGTAGGCAGATGCTGACGGCAAACTGGGGCAGTAGGGATCGAGAGAGAACATGGACTGAATTGCTCGCGGGGAAAGGGTCACACATGGTGCCGTGGGCTGGTCTGCAATCGACGTGGGCAGATGCTGGGGTCGTGAGGACGGGACACAGCAGCTGGACTGCGGCTCGGAGGGCAGCAGGGTGGCAGGGAAGGGGAGGTGAGGCACGTGGGGGATGGTACCAAACCGTTGCCCACGGCTTGTTCTGGGGCCTCATCTCATCTTCAGCTAAAGCAGGAGCTCCTCTGGGGCCAACGGCCTGAGCATATTTGTTGCTCCCCAAAGTGGGGCGTGAAGGCCCATCGAACTACCAGGGGGGTCTGCCTGAGATGAGGCCAGGAGCTTGATGCCGGCCCAGGTCCCGGCTTTCCCGAAGAGAAAAGGGAGAGGAAAGTGCAGGTTGAGCCATCCCGAGGGAGCCGAGCCTACTCACCGCGGTGCACCCTGGGGCATCTGATCCTTGACCCGCAGATTTTTGGCCAGAATCTCCACCCTGGGGCCCTGGGAAGAAAGAACCCGGAGGCGGTGACCTGCCTTTGCAAGGAGTTCAGGGTACTTGAAGGGGCACAGGGGTGCGGTGGGGTGAGGAAATGGGGTACTGGGAGGCCCCAAAAGCGGAAATCCCAGGCCCCCTCCACATGGGAAGAAGGGCCACCTCTGGGACTGATGACCACCCAGCCCCCAGAGGGCCTCTCATCCAGCCCCAGCTGAGGTGCATCATGCCCTCAGCCCAGGACACCCTGCAGCCTGGGGGCGCCTGGCGGGCAGAGCCACCTCACCTGCTTCCGCATGATGTCCGTGGCCTGCATGATACACTTGGGCAGCAGCCCGTGGCTTCGAGCCAGGATGGCTGCCTGCTCTAGGGAGACACTCAGGGTGCTCCTGCAGGCGAGGGGTGAGAAGGAAGGCAGGTTAGATGGAGGTGATTTCCTGTCCCACCATGGCCCCTGAGACCCCACACACCTGGGAACCCGCCATCCCCCTGACCACCACTGCCTGGCAGGCCCTCACCCTCATGGCCTGCTGTCCCAGGATGAACTCCTGCCTCAGAACCCAGAAATGCCCTGCTCCCCAGATAACTGCTGGACTCGCGCCCTATCCCCAGGTGTGGGTCTCTCCAGGGGACCCCAATACCCGCCCACTCGCCCCAAGCCCTCCGGCTGCTGTTCTTTCCCTTGTGCCAGCCCTCAGCACCGTGTTTGACGGCTTCCTTCTCTGCACCCCGCTAGCATGTGAGCATCGCACGGCAGGCATCTCTGCCACTTTTTCTCTGTGGCACGCCCAGGGCCCAGCTCAGAGCTCACCTCTGCATGCCCGTGCCGCACATGGCGATCTGGCAAGCCCCCAGGCGGTAGCAGAGCTCGGAGGAGATGGGGATGAGGCCGGCGCCCAAGCTGCCAGCAGCACCAGGCTTGGGGTGGACGGAGGACTTCATGAGGCGGCAGAGCTCATCCAGGGCATTGATGGGGCGGATCAGCTGGGAGGCGCACATGCACATACCCGGACGGTCAGAGCGGGCCACCGCCCAGCCTTCCACCCCGCCGTCTCCCTCCAGGTCCAGCTCGCCGGGGGTTAGAACCCGATTAACCTCCATAACCTGCACTCAAGGACCGTCTGTGGCTCCCCACTGCCCCAAGGCTGACATTCAGTGTTCGCAATACCTTTCAGGCCTAACCTTCCAATCTCATTCTCTTCACCTGCCCAGGTGTGCCCCCGTCTCGGCCTCAGTGAAGCGGCACAAAACGGTGGTTTACAATTCCTCCTGTCACCTTAATATTCTCCCAGCCAAACTCGAACCCCTAAAGGGCTGTGCTGATCACTTCTCTTAGAGGCCCCAGCCTCACGGTCCCGAGGCCAGTACCCCAAAACCATTGTCAAATTTGAGGCCTGCCGGAGCCTGGGAAGTGGGTGAGAGGCCTGGAGCATGCGCCCTCAAAAGGCCAACTGTGACACATGGGGATGTGGGCCCTGGGCAGCCAGGTCTTCCCATGTCTCAAGAAAAGCTAGAAACCTCCATTTCCTGGGAAATGTTTTGATTTTTAAATGTTGCCAATAAATTCGAAACAAGTAAACAAAAATAATGCTGCATGGCCACTTCTGGCTCCAGTCTCAGAGAAATGCTGCAGTAAACCAGGATCTTGGGGAGACACCGGGGAGTGGGTGCCATGCGAATAAGTCATGGAAGGAATTCCACAGTGGTGGGGAGAAGCTGGGATTCCTACGGTGGGGAAGGGGCTGCCCCAGAGGCTTCCTGGAGGAGGCGCTGCTCTGCCAGGATTCTGGCTGGGGTGCCACCCTGGCCCTGTCCGCTGAGCTGTGACCCGAGAGCCCCCTACCCTGCCCAGGCTCCACAGCGGGAAGGGGAAGGGGAACCACCTGGTCTATCTTCACCACCGTGGTGCTGGCATCCGTGGGCAGGTTAGACCGTTCCAGGTAAAATGCCCTGAGAGAGAAAGATAGGGGTGAGGGAAGGCCACCATGCCCACTGTCCTTGCAGCCCCGACCCCACTGCGGCCACAGCCTCTCTGCCCTCCAACAGCTCTCAGAAGGAAAATGCTCAGGGCACCTCGCACAGCTCTCCGCTGTCATAGCCACCTGTTCGTTCCTCCGGCAGCCCCAGGGAGAAGCAAGAGGGGGCCTCCCACGCACCCCTCACTCCTCAAATGCCACCTCTTCCTAACTGCTCATGAAATCGGTACCCGACAGTCTCACTCTCTATCCCCCTGTCCTGCCAAATCTGTCCTCTGAACACCTGTCCACTGACAGGTTACATTGCTCTTAGTTCACTGGTTAATGTTCAGTCCCCCTCTAGGACAGGGCTCAGTCAACTTTTTCTGTAAAGGCCCAATCGGTCACTGTTTTAGGCTGTATGGACCGATCTCTACTGAGATGCCACTCAGCTCAGCCATTGCAGCAAAAAGCAGCCACAGATGATGACCACGTGCATGAACATGGCTGTGTGCTCATAAAACTTTACTGACAAAACGAAGGGTGGGCCAGACAACTGTGGCTCTAGAATCAGTGCTCCATGAAGAAGTGGCTTTGTTTGGTCACTGCTGACTCTCAAGCAAGCACCCAGAACAGGGTGTGGCCCACAGAAGGTCTCGATTAACATGTGCTGAATGAAGAAAGACGAATCAATGATCGCAGAGGCGATATTTTAAATATTCAACAAAGGGCTCGGAACGGATTGATGGTGTCGATCAAACCCAAGAGATGCCAGTGTTAATAATATAGCAGGATGTTTTCCCTGAACAACAACAACAAAAAAATTAAAGTATCATCCTCCCATTTCCAAATGGTAAAGCCAGGCCCCAAGATGGTGCGGCCTTTAGCGCACACCCCAAAAGCCCAGTCTCCCAATCCAAAGCCTGCGTTTCTCACAGAGGGAGGAGGTGAGGAGAAGGGCCGGGCGAGGGCGGCGGGAGCAGGAGCTGCTTCCCTGGGCCTGAGACTCTTCCTCCGGGCGGATGCGGCCCCTGCGCCCTCTGCTTCTCTCAGGGGGTCTCCTCTGAGCAGGGCCAAGGCCCTGGGGTCACACCCCTTACTCACAGACACAAGAACCCCAGGGCCGCTGTCCCCACTCCCGCCCCCATGCAGAAGGAAGCAGGCAGCTCTTCTCAGTTGAAATGCCCCGCTCTGAAGGCCAACAGGCCCAGTTCCAGGCTCGGCCCAGCCATGGTCTAGCTGCATGATGCTGGGCAAACCGGGCACACACTCTGGGCCTCAGTCTCCTCGTCTGTAAAGTGGGTTAGAGTGGCCGTGACTGCTGAGACAATCTGCTGAGCTTGTGTGTACAGAGGACCC